>NC_067411.1:79768203-80104012 GCF_009764475.1 Pristis pectinata
CAATTCCAAACTAGTAACCAGATAGTAACCAGTTAGTGGAATTGCTGAGCAAGTATTTTATTATCTAAGGCATTGTCCTTTTGAAGAATGTTAAATCAAAACTCTGTGTTTTGAAGTTGGCATTGTTTGAGGAATGGGCATTCCTTGCAAGTTCCAGTACACGTGGTGACAGACAAGCTGCACAACAGTAGAGTGATTGCACTTGTAGCTCATGTTTGCATAGTTGTGTCTGGTTTTGTGTTTTTCATTTGTTCACAGGATGCAGGCTTGCACTACAGCATTTTTTTGTTGATCCTTAATTCCCCTGAACTGAGGAGGCATTTGAAATTCAGCCACAATGGTGGGGATGGAGTTGCATGTCAGCGAAGCTGAGTAGGGAAAGCAGATTTCCTTTGCTGAAGGACGTTGCTAAATTAGATGGGTTAAATCAGTTTGAAAATATCCAGGTGCCTTTCTTTTGATGCCAATTATCCAAGGTGAAAATAAAATTGCTGCATCTGGGAAGCATCAAAACAGCTACCTATTTAACGTATTTGTCCAGATTATTGAGATCATAGTTATACTCTGCTAAGAGCCTGAAACATCAAACCTTGGCACTGAGATGACCTTGGCAGCTGTCAATGCAATGCCGGCTAGGAGTTCTGCTATAGGTCATATTGTAGCACAGGAAATCACACTTTCATAGAATCTCTCATGGATCTTATTGTATGGGTATGTCAGACAACTGCAGGTAAATTCAGATTTTCCCATGTATGCAGTACAAAAGAAAAATTGGTAAATTGGTTGATTGTCACATGTACAGAGGTACAGTGAAAAACTTGTCTTGCATACCTTTCATACAGATCATTTCATTACACAGTGCATTGAGGTAGTACGGGGTAAAACAATACAGAATGCAGAATAAAGTGTCAGAGTTACAGAGAAAATGCAGTGCAGGTAGACAATGAGATGCAAGGTGACAACGAGCTAGATTGTGAGGTCAAGAATCCATCTTATTGTATTAGGGAACCATTCAATAGTCTTATAACAGTGGGATAGAAGCTGTCTTTGAGCCTAGTGGTATGTGCTTTCAGGCTTTTGCATTTTCTGCCCAATGGGAGAGGAGAGAAGAGAGAATGTCTGGGGTGGGTGGGGTCTTTGATTATGCTCGCTGCTTTACCCAGGCAGCAAGAAGTATAGACAGAGACCATAGAGGAGAGGCTGGTTTCAGTGATGTGCTGAGCTGTGTCCACAACTCTCTGCAGTTTCTTGTGATCCCGAGCAGAGCAGTTGCCATACCAAGCCATGATGCATCCAGATAGGACATTTTCTGTGGTGCATCAATAAAAATTGGTGAGGGTCAAAGGGGGGACATGCCAAAGCTACAGTTCCTCTCTGTGGCAATCTTCTCCACTCTCTTCTGATTTGCATATTCTTGGTGGAAGCCCATATCATGATAAATGAACCTTAAGACCAAAAGAGCAAACTGGGGGGGAGGGGTGGGGTGGGGAGGAGGATGAAATACAGCTGCTTGAATTGAATTCAACAGCCACAAACCCAACAAGTTTTTTTAACTCAGCCTGGCACCCCTGCCTTTAGTGAATCAATGCTTCAGAATCTCACCCTTCAAAAGCTGTGATGTGTGCCTCATTATATTATCATAAAATTCCTGTATTTTCCCAGTAGGAGTTTCCTGTGCCCAATACCAATCCATTAAAGAAGAGGTGATTCTGTGTGTTATTAGCTAAAATATAGCATTACTGATCTCTGCTCTGCCTTATGCTTTGTGTTGGAAGAAACAGGAAGCTTCACAGAAGCAAAGCTCATTGGGTGCAGCCAAAAAAAATGCAGACCCTACACTCTGTACCTCACTGGAGGGATATAAAAAGACAGGCATCCCAGGTATATTTCAGGAGCTACCTGATGCTGTAATTCAGTCAGGAGTTCCTCAGTGATGGAGCCAGATCTCAGATCAAGAAAATGGCACAGACTGCACTCACAGCAGCAGAGATGGTGACTAGAGCACCAAGCTTAATTGTGATGAAGTTTTTCCAAAATTCCTTTACAAACTTTGTCGAGTTAGTCATTTTGCTCTTCAGGCTGGCATCAGGGACATCAGAAGTACCCTTTTTACTTGTTCTGCTCGGTTTAAAAAATGTGACAATGAATACAGGAAGACGGTGAAATACCTGCATCATATCACTAGATTTCAAAAGGTACTTGGGCTCAATGAGTGCACTCATGTGGGAATATATATTTGAAGAATTAAAACCTAGGATTACTAAAGTAGAAAGGATCAGCATCCTTAGAATGTGGTTAATTATACATCCATGGATTTATAAGGGAAGCTGCATGTCCTGTACACTGTATTGCCAGTGAATCTCTGTCCCTGCTCTGTTCATGCTTCTAAGTTCCACTTTGAGTGTCTGTACTATAGATGGTTGTGGTTTTTGAACAGCAATGGCCTTCCTCTGTACAGAACTGAAAAGAGCTTTATTAATGAAGGTGAAGGTTTACATCATTAACTAACTAATTCAGGAAAAAAACTGAACATTTTAGCATTTTCATTGTTTTACAGTTTCCCTAATTCTCCTCAGTGATAGAAAGCCATAGAAATACAATAAGCCTTATCCAGCCTTATCAAGCTGAGCATGACCACACATTTAGACTGCAGACAGTTTCTTGTTACAGCATTGGTTGTTGTGGGAGAGAGGAAGAAGATATGTGGGACAGAGCACAAATACAAGACTAGACTAGGTTAGTTTCTTGTTATATTCACCAGGGTGCAATGAAGTTCCTTATTCGCATGAAGCTCACAGAGTAAACAGTATACATGGTAATAATAATAATAAGTACAACGATGAGTGCAAAACAGCAGAATGGAGCAAAAATAGTAGTGCAAAAAAAATGCTAAAGAGACAATAGCAGTACAAGAATGTGACAGCACCACTGGGAAGGGGGGGGGGTGAAAGAGGTGATTAGTTCAAGGTCTGACAGCAGTGGAGAAGAAGCTGTTCTTAAGTCTGGACATTTTGACTTTCAAGCTCCTGTATCTTCTCCCAGAAGGTAGAAGAGAGGAAAGGGAATGGCCAGGATAGCAGGTATCCTTGACAGTACTATTAGCCTTCCTGAAACAACGCACAATGAAAATGGACTGAATGGAAGGAAGTGACAAGCCTGTGATGGACTGAGCTGTATTTACCATTCTCTGCATGTTCAGTCGGTCAAGAGCAGAGCAGTTGCCATATCAGGCTGATATGCAACCCATCAGAATACTTTCTATAGCGCATCTGTAGAAGTTCGAGAGATCCCTCGTGGACAAGCTGAATCTTCTCCGACACCAAGGAAAATGAATACGCTGGTGCACTTTTATAATCACCCCATTGGTGTGGAGGAACCAGGAGAGGTTGCTGGTAGCATGGATGCCAATGATCTTGAAGCTGTCAACCAGCTCTGCAGCAGCGCTGTTGGTGAGGACAGGGTTGTGTTCTCCCATACTGCTTCCTTAGGTCAAGAACCAACTCTTTTGGCTTGCTGACATTAAGGGGGCTAGGTTGTTGTTCTAGCACCATGACACAAGTTTCAAATCTCTTCTCTGTACTCTGTCTCATCACTGTTTTTGATCTGATCAATAACATTGGTAACTCTGTGAGATGGGGAACATGAGGTGACTGGAGGGCACAGAACTATGGCTGAAATTGCTGCAAAGAGGGGAATACTTTTTTTTCCATATGTGGAAAGGAAACAATCTGCAGCTCTGTTTTAGATAAGCCCACCATTTTGTGAGTAGAATGAATTGGCAGCAGTTCAGAGAAGGTTGGATTGGCTAGGCTTGTAATAGTTGGAGTTTAGAAGAATGAGAGGGGTTGAATGAAATATGTAAGATCCTAAGGGGATTGACAGGGTGGATGTAGAAAGGGTGTTTCCTCTTGTGAGAGACTGTAGAACTGGGGGTCCCTGTTTAAAAATGAGGAACCAATTTAAAGTGGAGCTGAGGTGAAATCTTTTCTCACAGATTGTTGAGTCTTTGGAACCCTCTGGTGGAAGCAGGAAGCAGAGTCTTGAATATTTTAAGGCAGTATTAGATAGATATTTGATTCGCCTTGGTGTGAAAGATTATAGCTAGATGGGGATGTGAGCTGAGGTTACATCAGATCAGCCATGATCTTATTAAATGGCAGAGCAGGATTAGGAGGTTGAGTGACCTACTACTCCTAACACACATGTTTGAATGTGCCTGATACCTGGTCTTATTAGCAGTTCAAAATGCTATCATTGAGACTAGTTCCAGGGAGCTGATTTATCATCGAGAAGAAGTACTGAAACATTATAGAGTATATTATGCTAAAAGAATTTGACTTAGGCAGTCCAAACAAAATCCAGTTTTCCCCACTGAAGGGTTTAGAAAAAAAAAGATTATGGAAAATAGATATATGAATCATGTACTTATTACTAAAACAAATATTGATTTTATTCTTTTCTCAAATCCAAATATTGCATTCTTTATATAACCAGTGGTTACTGTCTATTTCCTGCCAGTTTCATCCTGTTTATAGTGAAGTTCCTGAAGCACGGCAATTTATTGACTGCCTCTTAAATGAGAATAATGGGAAGGCAGTGGCAGCCAAGGAAACTTTGAACAGATTGCAACAAAATGTGATTGACTCCAAACAAGTAGTGGGAGGAAATCCTACAGATTTTAACAGGTACAGAAAAAAACAGTTCTTTGGATGAAATAGATGATTCCTCATTCTAACTGACATAGTCCTCATGAAGACTATTAATTTTCTCCACATTCATAGGACTGTACAAGCCAACTACTTGAACTTGGGTAGTGATAGTGGGACCTCTGCTGGTTCTGTAATGTAATGATAGAATGGATGAACCATGGTGAATTGTAAGCAAATCAATTAGTAGAGGATTGCTTTTCCCAGTTCTGATACAAGATCATCGACCTGAAAGGTTGATTCTGTTTCCCTAACTTGAAGAGTGGTTTCAACATCTTTGTTTTGTTTTCATCCATATTATTTTGATTCAGGAAGATTGTTCTTCTGTTGCTTACTGTAAACTACTTTGCCTGGAAATTCCTTTCCCGTTCATAGCACTGAATATGCTATATAGAAATCTCAGTCCATTGTACTCTGCCTTCAAATTTCATTCTATTGAAGTATGAAATGATATCAATTGGTGATAAATTTCTAGAGATCTGTGATTACACCTATGATTAACATTCATACTTTTTATGGAGAAGTCAATGGACATGTTTTCATTGTCAGAAAAGGTTTTGTTCACATTCTGAGTGCATTAATTTTGAATAAGACAAATGCCATAAGTGGTGGCTTTTCAATTATACAGAAAATAATGCCATTGCAACCATTGAAGAGATTAACCACCCCGCATATAACCTTGTATGACAGTCAAGGTGCAAGATGTAATTTGATTTTGAGGCAATCCCTCTGTGAAGCATTGATAGCGAATCTACGGCTGATTGTGGTCACAGCTCCCCATGAGAAGCAGGAGGGAGTTGGAATGAAAAGTGATATAAATGTAATATGGCCCCAGCCTGTTGAGTAAATGCCTTCTATACACAGCAATGGATATAAAGGTGCCTGAGTCTATGGCTAAGGAAACTTGTTATATTTCATGAACATATTTAAATCGTCTTCCCAGAGTGTATTAAAAGTCCAATATATGGGTTACTGTTGCTGCTTGAAGTTGCCAGCAGTACAGGGCAGGCAGGAGATGTCAGGTCCACAAGGTAAGTGCCTTTCTCAGCACTCAGCATTCCTCCTTGTGGGACAGATGGAGCAGGAGTCTCCCTCACATCTCCACGTACCCCTCAGGGCAGCCAAAAGCCTCTCAAGCCCTGGTCTCCAAACTGGCTCCTATCCCTATTCACGATTGCTAATCTTTTACAAAATCAATTGTTGATCCTATGTCGGTCCTCTTCATCACAAACCTCTCCAATCTCCTGATCATGAGTGGATGTCCCCAAGGATTCCCAGCCAATGCCTCCAGATGCTGTGTTTCAAATTCTCTGCCATTTTTACTCACCAGCTCCTGCTGGGATAATAAGTTAAAAAACATCAATGAGGTCCTGCTGTTAAGATCAGCCATTCCTGGATTGTATTGCACTTACCTGCTCTTTCTTAAGTGCAAGGGCCTATATCTCCAAATCGATCCAAGTTGATGTCCTCGAATCTGAAAATCTACCTCTTGGGACAAATCTGACCAGGAGTTGTACTGGAGAATTGACCTCCCTCACTGTTATCCCTGCAGCATGAATTCCTCTTTGCATATCTAGCAGAGCATGAGGAAGATCCAATGAAATTTCAATGCTTAAAATAGTACTGTCCAGGACAATAGTGGTAAGATTGACCACTGCATAGTCCTTATGAAGACGAAGTCCCAGCTTCACAATGAACACCCTCCGTATTCTGCAATAACACAATTGTGCTAAGTGGAATAGACTCATAGCAGACCTGTCAGCTCAAGACCGGGTATCGATGAAGCGCTGTGGACCATCAACAGAAACATGCACCTCTACATCTGTAACCTTATGACCTGGCATATCCCTCTCTCATTGGTATCAGACCAGGAAATCAAGTCTGGTACAGTGAGGAACGCAGAAGGAGGTGCTGGGGGCTGCCCCTATTCTCTCACCACCCCACAGCCCTCAGGATGTTCTGCTTTAAAGCTGTGTTCCCCCACTGATGATGCTGTAGAGCCATGATTTTTGTTTGTTAACCACATCGATGGTTGTGTTAGACAGAGCAAATATTTAAATGGTAGGACAGTTACAAGTTGCAGTGAGAGATAGAAATTTAAGATTTTAGTCCATCCTGTGCATCATTGCCATTGAGTAGGTTGGGAGGCAAGCAGGTGCTTAGAAATTGGAGTCATGGAGATTTGCTTCAAAGACTGCAAAAATTACGGGTAGATACAAAATATTAGATGAGTAACATTGTTGAGGGTTTGTCCAAATTCTTCCCACAACTCAACTGTCCAATGTATTACCAAGTTTTGCTGTGTGTCAAAAGTTTATCATTTAGAATCCATTTAGACCTATTTTTCTAGGTTTCAGTTTCCAAAGGATCTTTATAGAAGTCTGGAAGAAACACATGCTGAACTTTGGGAAGCAGAAATGACAGTGGCAGCACTGGGTAGCATTACGTCTGGATGTATTAGCGAACAACTGTATTCTATTATGGCAGGTGAGACCCCAAACTTCTACTAATAAATTTCCTTAATAGCTTACCTCATTCAATTTTAATTTTAAATTATCTGATTATGTATTGTTTGTCATATATCATTTCTTCTACATTTCCTCTACTAATCAACCTCTGCTCTTCCAATGTCAGAACATGGACAAAGTGCGGGAATATCTTATTTACCTCAACATTTCAGGAAGATTCAGTTGTTCTCCCATATCAAAGGGTCCAACTCTTCCTCAATGATTAGAGTTTTTGCTGAATGCACTTCACTCATAAAACTATAAAATTAGCTAATGACAGCTTGTGTACAGTAATTCTAGCCTTTTGCTAAAGATGAAGGTTTTTTTTTTCCTGTTTCTACCCATACACACACAACCAGTACATCTGCTGAAACAGACTTTCTTCCCTCCATCAAATTATCACCTGTGGAATTCCCAAAGGATATATCTTCTTTCAGTGAACTTCCTTTCCCTCAACAACATCATCTACAGTCAAGGAGTCAACTTCCATACTTGGGTTGATACTATCCATATCTAACGATTGACCACTACCCCTAAGATCTTCTGTGTTATCAGTTTGCTTAAATGACATCAAATTCTAGATGAGGCACAGCTATCTCTGGCTTAACATTTTGAGGATATCATTCTTTCCTTTGAATCTCAGTGGCCAGAACTGAGTACAGTATTCAAGGTTTGTTATGAAGAAAACACTGTATGCCTGCTATTTAGACTAGGCATGATTAATTCCAACTTCTAACCACTGATCCTTTGTTAATTGTGGTTCTTTAGAGATGTGGTGAATATTGAATTCTCTAAATGATGAAGTGTAATATTTACCATCAAGAGTAGCATGGTAATGCCGTATTAACTTTCAATCCTGAAGGACATGGATAGAAATAATGGCACCGAGGGAACTAACAGGAGGAATTACATTAGTGAACCTCATTCTCACTAACATACCTGATGTAAATAGATATGTCTTTAATATTATTGATAGCAGCAAAATAATATACAACCATAATCTGTAATTTTCCTACTTCAGTCCCCAGCCCCTACATCTACTCTAACCTCAACCACAACTTATCAATATATGGTCAGAAGACCAATCTGTTACAATGGAAACTGCCTGATTCCTGTTCAGTTTTTTTTCCTGAACAGTCCTCCTTCCCAATTTAATGTGGACATTGTTTTAGATTACTTCTGGAAATAACAGATTGAAGGAGCTGAACACAAAACCTAAGGTTATGTCTTTGGAGTGATATGCACAAACCTGCACGTAATGTAACATACAGCATCCAGGTGCTTTAAGTACTTTTCTTTTGCTCCGTACCTAAAATTGTTTTTATGCTGAAATTTTAATCAAGCTATCAGCACAGAGCAATGGCATTTCCATACAGTCTCATTCAATTTAAAATGATGACTTCTGCTCCCAGCTAATGTTGAAAAGTTAGGTCAACTTTTCTGGATGTTGCTTAGTTGAAGTTGTTGAGCTTTATTAATTACATTAATCAACTGACAATCATAAAACTATAAAAATCTCGTTATGATAATGACAAGAATGTTTTGTGTTATGGAAGGTTCCAAGAGAACATATGAAGCGGAACTGTGGCTTAATCTGGGACAGAGGGAAATGAGACATCCACTTGCTCCTGATAACAACATAAATTTTGGCCAGGTGAAAATTAAATATATTTATTTTACACTAGCATGTTATTATGACACATGTACATGTGCACAATACCCAATGGCATAGAATGCGAGGAATCATGGGATCACACACAAAATGAGATCGTTCTGCCCATCAATTCTAATATGGGCGGTATATAAGAGCAATGCAACTAGCCCCATTCCCCACCTTCTCCATATTTCCCTACAACATCTTTCTTTTCAAGTACTTACCCAGCTCTTTTTTGAAAGCCACTATTGTACCTGTTCCACTGATACCCTTGGCAGTGGATTCCCAACTCTAACTGCTCACTGTGAAAGAAGAAAATTCTTTTTGTCACTGTTGGTTCTTTTGTCATCCATCTTCATTTCCATCCTAACGTTCCTCAGCAACCTAGGATGTATCCCATCTGAACCGGGTTATTTATCCACTGTAACTGCAGCTGACCTTTCTATTACCTTCACTTTATTGAATTTTAGTTCAATCTAGAATCTCATTTGTATTTCCTGAGATTTCAGCAGATACAATTCTTCCAAAATAGCTTTAGAGAAGTTAAGAGGCCAGAGGGAGGGCCCCAGGTGGATTGGTCCAGAATGTGGGGTGAAACCAGAAGCCTTATGGCCTTCCAAACCCACAAAACCCACTTCTACCTCTTTCCCAAGATCCCCAAGAAGACGGCCCAGGCAGGTCCATTGTTTCCACCTGCTCTTGCCCATCAAACTAGATTCCTGTGCCTCATAGATGGTGGAAAGACTTGGAAGTAACCCCCTACCCCCTGATTAACTCCACAACATCTCCTGTGAACATCTTAATAGCTCCTAAGTTTCCACTGCTACCTCCAAACCTATATTAAATAATCAACTTTCCCACCTCTCCCACCTAGCCCTCACTTCAGTCTGCCCCATTCACAATCTCATCCTACAACCCTCAAGCCTCTCCTCACGCCTTTCCCTAGTCTTTCCAGTGTTGACCTTTGATGACACTGAATCCTTTCCCTAACTCACAGGAATGGCACACTCCAGTCTGTCCCCCTTCACAGAACTGCTCTAATACATGATTTTACCTGGAAAGGAATATCTGGCCCATGGTGTTAAGAAGTTTTGACTGGAGTGATTAACACCCCTGTTAAATTAGCAAAGGGAGGGATTTCAGATGAGAAATTTGCCTGGAAATTAAAGGGCATCTCTTGGGCATGAAAAAATGTTGGTATAAAGAGGGCGTACACTGAGAAATTCAGTAGCACATCAGACCCAAGCCATCCTGCTTCTACAATATGGGCCTTACATAAGGAAAGGCTTTTCCTTTGTGCTCTTTGTCACTGCAGAGTGCACCAAAGAAGCAGTAGGACTGGGTCTTGGTTATTTGATAGAACATAGAACAATTACAGCACAATTAAGGCCCTTCGGCCCACAAAGCTGTGCCGAACATGTCCCTAACCTAGAAATTACTAGGCTTACCCATAGCCCTCTATTTTACTCAGCTTCATATACCCATCTAACAGTCTCTTGAAAGACCCTATCGTATCAGCCTCCACCACCATTTCCGGCAGCCCATTCCATGCACTCACCACTCTCTGAGTAAAAAACTTACCCCTGACATCTCCTCTATATCTACTCCCCAGCACCTTAAACCTATGTCCTCTTGTGGCCACCAATTCAGCCCTGGGAAAAAGCCTCTGACTATCTACCCTATCAATACCTCTCATCATCTCATACACCTCTATCAGGTCCCCCCTCATCCTCCGTCTCTCCAAGGAAAAAAGGCTGAGTTCCCTCAACCTGCTTTCATAAGGCATGCTCCGCATCCCAGGCAGCATCCTTGTAAATCTTCTCTGTGGGGGAAAATGGGAGATTTTCAGGGGACAGGTGCCTGGGCGAGTCCTCAGATGAGTGTCATGGGGGTTGGGTTGTGACCCATGTAGGATCCATTCAGATAACGCTGAAGCAAGCTTCACAAGCACTAGGAAGACCAGCTTGTTGTAATTTCAGAGCCAGTGTTTACTTGCAGTTTGTAATTGTATTTTACTATGCCATATTTTTACCATGCTATTTTGTTACTGGACAGTGCCTAAAGGACAACTTGAGTAAAAACACATCAGAGGTCCAGAGCCCAGCATCACCTGAACTGAATAGTGCTGCTAATGAACTCTGGGTACTTCAAGCAGAGGTTAGTGAACATCCCCCTCACCTGAGCATTATGACAGTTATTATTGGTTTATCATTGGTTGGTTATTATTGTCACATGTACTGAGATACAGTGAAAAACTTTGTTTTGCATGCCATCTGTACAGATCATTTCATTACAACAGTTCATTGAGGTAGTACAAAGGAAAACAATAGCCGAATGCAAAATAACACAGTTAATTTTATACATATAAAATTCTTAGTGCATGCCTTTCAATGACGATTTGTGAAAATATGAGGGAATGTTGATTATTTAATATCTTTCAGTCAATTCTTGAAGTGGGACAGAATGCCTATAATCTTCTAATTTCGTTACTATGGGCTAGACTTGCCTTGCATTTGACAATGTTTTCTATTAATTTCCTCAGATGTCCAAAGCCGCAATGTTAGATGCTTTCATACTTTAAAAACAACAGGTGATCTCCTGAAAAGGCACTTCTAATGCCTGATTATTAGGACGGAGCATGGTTGAAAGTTCTAATTCACATATTAACTACTCTGGTTGGACATTTTTTGTTGTAAACCCTGCAAAGGAAAATATTACAGATTCATGGCTACTGAAAGGTGTGGAGGAAGAAGAGGATCTTGGAGATTAATGAATGCAGTAGGCCAGGCAGATTCGGTGGATAAAAGACATCCGAGATATTTCCCTTCACTAACCACAGCATGGAATATAAAACTGGGGAGGTTATGCTAGAACTATATATAACACAGATGAAGAGTCTTTGATCTGAAATGTTAACTCTCTTTCTCTTTCCTCAAATGTTGCCTGACCTGAGTGCTTCTGTTTCTTCTTATAGTAAATACTTGTTTGGGTACAGTCACTGTACAGTACTTAGTTCTGGTCATCGCATTATAGGAAGAACATAAAGTCAGAGAGTCATACAGCATGGAAACAAGCCCTCTGTCCAACACATTATATTCTCCCCACATTCCTATAAACTCCCCCCTGATTCAACCATGCACCTACACACCAGGGATAATTCACAGTGGCCAATTAACCTACCAGTTTGCACATACTTGATGGAACATTAATGAAGATCTTGGCAGGGCTGGAGAATTTTAGCTATGAGGGAAGATAGGATAGGCAGCAATTGTCGTCCTTGGAATAAAAGAAGCTAAGTGGGATATTATTCAGATGTATAAAATTCTGAATGTACTGGATAAAGTGGATTGGATGAACTTACTTTACTTAGCAGTGACCTCAATAACCAGGAAGCAAAGACGTAAAGTCATTGGTAGGAGGATTGCAAGGAAGGTGAGGAGAAAGTATCACAACCAGAGGATAGTGGGAGTCTAGAACATTTCCTGAAAATGTGAGTCAGATAGGAATGCTCATGATATTTACAAAGTACATAAATGTGCTTTTGAAGTGCCATATTTATAAAGATGTGGGCTAAGTGTTGGAAGGGGGGATTAAGCTGGAAAGGTCCTCTTTGGCTGACATGAAGATTCTGCCCCAATGATCTCCTCCCATATCATTACTCCTGAAGTTGTGACTAAGTTCAGGGACCATGGAGTGATATGGAATTCAGAAATCATCTTCTTCTTAGGAAGTCCCTCGGGAAGGAGGATGACTCACTTCTGCTCTGTTTTTTCGTGATCTTAGGAGGCTGTTGAGGGTTATGGGGGAACTGCAGGCTCTTCCATGGATGGGACAAGAGATGCCAAACCAAATGAGCGGGTAGTTTGAGGTGGTCCCCTCCTTTCACTGCTTATGCCTGGCTTTTGTGTATTCCCGATGATGAACGAGGTTTTCAATGCCATTTCAAATGCTCCAGCTCCACTTTGAGCATTTATGGGCCAGAGATCACTGTAGTATGTTGGTTCTGTGTTATAGTGAGCCAAGGGTCACAAGGCAGTCATTAATTCTGCAGGGACAGGTGCTGAAATGCCAGACTAGCCCATCTTTTTAAGTCAAAGCTCACTCTATGAGGATGGTGTTCCCCTTCTGGTTTGTCCTTCCAGAAAAAGGTGTACCTTTGCCTTGTTCTTTAAACTGGCCATCTCCTGCCCATCAAGTCTCACTCACTGCAGTGACATAGAACATAGAACAGTATAGCACAGGAACATGCCCTTTGGCCCCAATGTCTATGCTGATGATAATGCCAAATTAAACTAATCCCATCTGCCTCCACATGATACATATCCCTCCATTCCCTTCATGTTCATGTACCTGTCTAAATGCATCTTAATCGATACTATCCTATCTGCTATGGCAGTGCATTCTAGACACTTACCACTCTCTGTGTAAAACAAAAAACTTACCTTGTAAATCTTCTTTAAACTTTCCCCTTCTCACCTTAAATCTATGACATCTAGTATTTGACATTTCCAACCTGGGAAAAGGACTCTATCTACCCTACCTATTTCTCTTATATGTTATAAACTTCTATCAGGTCTCCCCTCAGTATCTGACACTCCAGAGAAAACAACCCAAGTTTGTCCAACCTCTCCTTATAGCTAATATTCTCTAAACCAGGTGAACCTCTTCTGCACCCTTTCCAAAGCCTCCACATCCTTCCTGTAATGGGATGACCAGAACTCCACGCAATACTCCAAATGCTTCCTAGCCAAAGTTTTATACAATTGCAAAATGACTTTCTGACTCTTGTACTCAATACCCCGACTGATGAAGGCAAGCATTCTGTACACCTACTTACCACCCTATCTACATTAGTGGCTGCTTTCATTGGAGCTATGCACTTGGACCACAAGATCCCTCATCTTGATGTCAAAGTGTTTGAGTTCCTGAGCTATGATAGCAGAGCAGCAATTGTCCATGAGCGTCCTGACATTTGAGGTCCCAAACTTCATATTGTGGATTGAAACTTGCTTGTGTGTGGGATTTCTTTTAACGTAGCTACCACACAAACTTCATGAGAGTCCAAGGTGACTGGAGATTCAGAAATATCAAGCAGCCAAAATCTTAAAAGGGGTAACCTGAAACAAATGTACAGAAGTAAATGATAGGAGGAAATTGAATGATCAATAACCATGTTGGGGACCAGCTTGTTCAACCAAATTTCATCTCATTTGCCATTGTTAGGAAGCTGCTCAGCTGCATTTAAACATGGTCTCCCTCATTTCTGGACAGATATTGCTGTGGCTTTGTGCCAGCAAACAGGGGAGGGAAAAGTAGTGTTGGAAAGCTTCAGGTCTGGTGGACAATGTTAGGACCTTTGGGAGACTAATAGCCAAAAAGGCCAAAAGAATCTGGTGTCTTCTTAAATAAAAGAAAGATGATTATCTAATTTTACAGTGTTCTTTGGCTTTTTCCAGGGTACCCAACTTCTGAGGGTTTCCCAGTTTAAGGCTCAGCCTCATCTTCGGAGCACACTTCTACATGTAGGCATCCCTTAGACGCAAAGCGAGGAAATTAAGGCAGATGGCATGAAAAAACCCTCTCCTGTCAGAACTAAAACAAATATCCTTCTATTTTCATCACTAGGAATCAATCAATGGATCGTTGGGAATAATGTTTTCTTTTGAACAGCTGCATTAATATTTTAATGACCAAGTCACTTTCACCATGTTATCTTTTCTGCGTAGTTAAAACAGTTGAAGCTGGTAAACAAGAATCTGGTTGAGAACTTTAATTATGAGAGAACTCTGAGGAAAATGTATTATAATATGGTGCAGGACTTGAAAGGTATGCATGAATATTGTGTGCAGGATAAATTGCATGTCAAGTCTTAGAACACTCATCAGGCAAATGTACCATTAGCTAACTGTGTTTGTCCAGCATTAGTGGTACCTCCTGCCATGTAAGGAGGTTCATGAGAAGAATCCAAAAATCTAGGCTGACCAAGTCAAGGATGCTTTGTCTGTGAGCTCATTCCCTGCAATACATGGTACAATTGATCATAAATTTAAAGATGTATAATTTATTTTATTCATCTCTTATTTATGAATATAAATGTGGTAATTGGATCACAGCTGTGAACCTTCCACGTTATCTTCATTGCATATTAGCAAAAGGCCCATTGGCATTGCACTGAGAGCAGCTGTCATTAGCCAAACCAACTGAAGACAAAATAAACCCAGTGGCCAGTGGTTATGATGCAAAAATTAAACTTTTCAATTTAAGAAATAATTGCTCACATTTGACTCCCACAATGTACAAGATCTTTGATCATCAATTAAATTTAGCACAAGAAACTACTTCTTCAGTTCAATAAGTGTATAGCTTGTATATTTTCATAACCTTTATCCTGCCAGATAACTTGGAAATATTATAATTGTGGCACGGTATTTAAAACTAATACTATTTCATTGTAATCCAGGATATATTTGGAAGTTCACAATATAACTAATAGGTCACACAGAATCCTCAAAAACCTAATTCTGAAGAAATCCAAGTAATAGAAAATCATTTGCTCCAGCTATATTATCCCTGATCATGGACGCTTGGATGCCTGAAAATTGGTGTGGGCAACTTGTAACAAATTATGCAAGTTGTCTGACTTCTGGAATTTTGATTGAATCAGATACCCGTGTGATCAGCAGGGCACATTTTAAGACAGAGTTATCTTAGTCAAAGGGATTTTCAGATTTTAGGGCCTATCAGTTCCTCCCTCTTCAGCAGCATTTGCACTTAAGACTTAGGTTGTCCAATGATGATTGACCCTAAATGTATCAATTTTATGTCAAACCAGATATTTATTAACTTAGCTTCAATCATTGTTTCTGAGAGTTTTCCCAAATGCTAAAAAAATGACTTAATTCAAAGTGTCTAAATCAGCATTATTATAACCCATCGTAACATATTGGGTAGAAACAACTTGATCTTCAAAAAAAAGAAATACTTTGGAGCTCCATTCGGTGGCTTTAGTAAAAAAAAATGTACAATTTGGCCTGAAGAACAGCAGAAGTTATCTCAAATCCCATAATCTACAAAGATCATTATTAATGATGCTATGTTCTACATAAAAATATTTTAGATTACCAATAGCAAGTAACTTTTTGCAGAAATAGGATTCCCATCCTTCCCATAAAACCGTAATGTCTGATGACCTGATAAAGATATTGAGATGAACTGATTCATCACCTGCTGCTTTACAGGAAAAATCTGTGTTTTCTGTCGAATACGGCCTTTAAGTAAATTTGAGTTAGCTCGTGGGAGCCAGTGCATTGTACAGTCTCCTGATCAATATACCATTACCATCCAAAGTAATCGTGGTGCTAAGGAATTCCAGTTTGATCAAGTTTTCAACAGTTCAACATCACAGGAGGAAATCTTCAAAGACACAAGCAGGTTAGTTTTACTATCAACTAGCCAACATTGCAGTATATAGTTTGTGCCTTAAAAACTACGTCAAAAAGTTTAGTATTTAAATTCTTTTTTAGATTTGTCTTACAAGTGATTTTATTTCTCCCTGTGATTTCAATTAACGACTGATTGTTGAGTTAATAAAGTGTGGAGATGAGGAAACATACTTCTCTTGAAGATATCATCATCTAAAGTCCATTGCTTGTTAATTCCCTTTGTATTATTTGTTAAAATATTAGTAGTATCCATTGGATTCTTTTCAAGTGATTAGCTTCTTTTGACATAGGTATTGAAATTGTAGATTCTTTGAAAATTAACCATCAACATTAAGTCCTGCCATATAAATAGACAAGTCAACACTTCAGAATTATATCATTGCTTAAAGTGTCTAGACAAAGGACTAAATAGTACAGTGGGCTAATAGGCAGGGAGTTCCACTATATTAACTTCTGAAGTTCTAATAACAGGATATATAATTTACCACACAGAGATTTCAGAAGGTGGCTCAACTTCTCAGTGATGCTACAGAAGGGCAGAAAATGATGACTTTTCCAGGAATAGTTACCTGCAATGGTGATTGGAAAATAACCAGATTTCAGGCAGCATGGTGGAGTGAGCTTGCAGTTAGCTTCAATTCCCTGAGTTATGAAAGATACAAAATGATTATTATAGGTTCCCATTCCTGATTGCTATGCAAAATATTTGGAATGAGAGAGGGATCTGGTTTAGGCTGAGTAATGATTCCTTCAACTTGACTAGTCTGCTGACAAACACTGCTTAAGTCCTCTTGCATGGAAAAATTGGAAGTTTAGCAACATACAACAAATTTACATATGAAAATATGATTTGGTTTCCTTTCAATTTGAGATTTTAATTTGACATATCAACAACTTGTAAATGTTTACTCCATGTTGGAATATAAAATGCTCATGTTGTTCATTCTCAGACTACTTTAGATAATGAATGACATTGAGGAAGAAAGAGCTTTATAAGCAGGGAGATATCTTTGGTAAACAGAGAGTGTTGAATAAGACTTCTTGATAATGTGGTAGGCTTCAGCAAAAACAAATAAGGCAAATTTGAACACATTTTTTCAGAAAGTTGGATGCAACCTGTTACTTATTGAATATCCTTATGTAATATTATGTGTAGAATTCTATCGATATCATGCTTTGCATCATAATTCATAGAAAAACAACAAAAGAATTGACAAAGTTTACATTCTCTATCCAGTGCAAAATATGCTGTAAGTATATGCTGTAACATATTGAATGCATGGCGAGCAGGTCAAATCCAAAGAAAAAATATTTGGAACCAATTAAGTGTTAAGTCCAAAAGCCTTAATATGTGTGTCAGCATCCTTAAAAGGGAAGAAGCAGCATATTAGAAAACATTCCTCTTTCTCCATACCTTTAACACCCCTCCATGTTACACACTTTCCATATTTAAATGGATGACCAGTTCCTACTTCCCGAGTACTACCACCTTCCCCACCTTGCCAGGTCTTAAGTCACACTTTAGAGTTCAGAAGAATGAGGGAGGATCTTATTGAAATCTATAATATACTAAGGGGGCATGACGAGGTAGATTTTGACATGTTTCCACTGATAGCTATGATGTCAGACATGCTCTGGAAAAACTTTTACAATGATTGGAGAGAGAGAAAAATCAAATGGAGTAATACTCAGAAAATTCAAGATAATATTTCAAATGGTAGATGAAAATTAAACTAGATTTTACATTTAAAGTGAGCTGATGGAAAAGAAGAGCTACTATTTCAATTTAAATTATTAGTATATGTTACAAGGTAAGAGGGAAGTCATTTAAAACCGAAGTGTGCAAGAATTACTTCTTGCCAAGGGTGGTGAATCTCCGGCAGGTTGCAGAAGCTGCATCTTTGGAAATACTTAAGGAGAAGGTAGATAAATTTTTGAAAGAGCAGTGAAATGAAGGCTATGGGGAATTGGCATGGAAGAGGAGTTGAGGCCGGAGGCAGATCAGTCATGATCATTTTGAATGGTGGGGTAAGCCTGAGGCACCAGGTGACCTATTCCTGCTCCTATTTTGCTATGTTTTGTGCGTTCATGACCCGGTTGGCTGGATGCATATTCCTTGTGGAGATATAAGAAAAATCATAAAGCACAACCAGGATTATTCTTATCTCATGGATTGACTCAGGATTGTGCTAAACCGTTTGAGTGGAGTTGTTCTCTATGCAATATTAGTCTTCTTTTCAAGCACCGCAGTTATTGAATTATTTTGCTTAATACCCACAGGCTAATTCAGTCAGCTGTGGATGGCTACAATGTATGCATCTTTGCATATGGTCAGACATGCTCTGGAAAAACATTTACAATGATTGGAGAGAAGGAAAAATCAAATCCTGGAATAATACCCAGAGCGTTCAAGAGAATATTTCAAATAGTAGATGAAAACTACACTAAATTTACATTTAAGGTGAGCTGATGGAAAAAACGAGCTGGAATTTCAATTTAAATTGTTAGTACACATTGCTCAGAGTACTAGAATGTTCTACCATTTTTATTTATATTTAAAGTATGCTATTGTGATAGGCAAACAATACATTAAAATTGTGAGAGTCTAGTACGCTTGGCTTTTTAATGATTTTCTGGAGTATCAGTTATTATTCTAGTAATACTCCAACACTTTTGTTTAGATGTTACACAGTAGAACAATACATTTTCCAGTGAACTGGGTAATTTTAAAGGGAGTACGGGAAACAAATCCCGGGTATGTTTAGAGGGAGTGTGGGAAACAGAACCAGGTAAGTTTCAAGAGATCACTACCAACAGGACCAGGTAAATTTAAAGGAAGTCTGCGAACCAGTTTCCCGACCAGTGGATGGAGAGGGTGGGAATTGAGCACCTCGTGAATGGATAGGAATTGCAGAAACTGGGGCCCAGGCAAGTGGATGGTAAGGTAGGAATCGGGGCACTATGAAGCAGGGGGAGTGTGAGCACCGGGGTCCCAGTGAAGGGATAGGTAACAGGACAAACATTACCTGGTGAGCCAGATGCAGCATTTAATTGGCTACTATAAAGTGTCCTTGGTGTGGGTGGGTGGCAGGGGAATCAGGGGGAATTGATGGGCATGAACAGGTTACCAGGAAATAATAGGAAGAATGGGATTGCTCTGAAAGCAAGCATAGATCTAATGGGCTGAATGGCCTCCTATGTTGTGAAAAACATGAACTATGAGAAAGTCCATGTTTTTCAAACAGCTGTTGATGTGCTGCCTTCTATAACCTCTGCAATGGTGCTTTGGTGTAATTGAGAGGTTCCTGAAGGTTAGTTAAGAGTCAACCCAGTGGTTGAAACAAGTTGTATTTCTTAAAGGAGTTTGGTTTCTATGGCAACACAATCAGGTCACTTTTGCTGATAGTAGCTTTTTACTTATAAATTTTTAAAATTTTTATCTGGTATAATAACTTTTATTCAATAGTTTCTTATTGATTTCCACAGAGTGCTGGTTTGAATTAACCAGTGTTTGGTGCTTCTAGACTTCTTTAGGATTGCTATAATCAATAGAGCTGTTACATGTTTCCTGACTGAGCCTACTGTAATAACCATTGCTTCCAGAATGGGATGCTTTAGTGAGCATTTCTTCTAGAGTGTGGCATGGCAGAAGATTAAGCAGAAGGCATTCAGAGCAGACAGCCTGCTGAAAGAGGTACCTGAGAGAGATTCCACAACTGCAGGCCCTTCTCAGCCAGGTCCCCTGAAGTCACTATGAAAGCCTGGTTCTGTATGAGTGGCTCCTGGATAGTATATGTTTGATAGAAAATTCCAGAAGCAGTATCCAGGCATGTGTTTCATTGTTCTTGGATACACATGCTTTTGGTCCACCATGCATAAATACGTCAGATCTGTGGAGAATCCAGAAAAAAATCCTGATTTTGTGCAACTCAAATGAAGTCCCCAATTTTAAATTGCATTTACTTTTAGTTCTAGTAAGATTGGGTCATTGAGCACAGAAAAAGCTGACAGAAATTTATCCATCTTGAGGACAAAACATATCTAATATGAAGCAAACAGTACATCAGCCTAATGAAGTCCTATCACCTTTGTGTTTTTGTGCTATGTTGGTGCCAGAAGTGTGGCGACACTTGCGGGCTGCCCCCAGAACTCTCTACACAAAAAATGTATTTCACTGTGTTTCAACGTACATGTGACATCTTTTGATTTCCTTCATCTCCTGTTTCATTGCTTTTTGCTTAATCAAGAGAAGAACTAGTGCAGTTAAAACCACTAATAGCTCTTCTCTCCTGGAAATTCAATACCTATTAAAGTGCTCTGATTAGGATAAGCTGATGCACAAAGCAGCACAAATAAGGCTGTGATCCAAGAATTTTTGAATGGTTTAGTTTGGGAATTTTCCAATGACCTGCCAGTAGGTTTATCTGCAGCATGTCAATAGATAAAACGATTAGTTATGAGAATGAGTAATTATTTCATCAAATATACTGTATGTATCTGTTATTTCTGTCATGGAATAATAAGTTCTTCCATCTTCTTAGCCAAGCCTGGGAGCATGTATTTTTTTTCAAACAAGAGTAGTGCTCCTCCTAGACACTATTTCAGCACTTTATATCTGGTCACCGTATTATTATTTACTATAGGTTTCAGCCTACATGTTGGAGTTGTATAATGAACAACTTTTGGATCTTTTCATCACACCCTGTGATGGTTTCAACACAAAGCTTGAAATAAAGAAGGATAAAAAAGGATCTGTATACATCCAGGGGGCAGAAGTGAAGGAGGTTACCAGTGCAGAAATGCTCTATGCATTATTCGAGCAAGGTTGTATAAATCGCCACACAGCAGCCACAAGTAAGTCCACAACATTCTGCATGAGAAGCTGCTTGTCACCCACATATAACAAAACTTTCCTAGTTCCAATTATGATGGTATAATATGGCATTTGATTTATACAGTGCAGTTTGAATGTGATTCATGCCTTGCTTATTCCTTTATATATTCCAATTTAGTAATTACTTGTTCCATATTACAATTAAAGAAATTAAATTGTAACATTGGTGATAATAGAACATTGATAAATATGAAACCTGCTTTAAGTTAAACATACCACATAGTGAAATGTGCACAGGAATATTCTGGATAGTTCAAAGTATTATGGTACATTTGTGAGTATATGATTTATGAATAAATATTTTTATTTAGTACTATGTTCCAATATTTTGACATTTATACATATAAAACCCAAAGAAATCTGTGTGTAGAGTTCTAATCCTTTGCACTTTCCTCCTGTTATCATGAAGCTTAAGTTTATTCCAGAAAAATCTATTTCATTTGTTTAGTACAAGAACTGTGTCAGTAATCAACATGAACCAGATATTTTCTTGACTTTTGCCTACTAAAATTCTGTAGATCGACTTCAAAAACGCATGTGCAACAGTTCGTTCTTTAATTATTTCCATGGACAGCTCAGGGTTCCCTCAGCCATTCTTTCAATGGGTCACTGTACATTCAGCGGGAGTTCCAAGTAAATACATTAATAAGAAGGTGCCAATCTTCAGGAAATAATCCATTTTCCTGGGTTATTCAGCAAGCAGTTCATGTTCCTGCTGATCCTTCTGCCACTTGTGCCAAACTACAAAATTTAGCTTGTTTCAACAGAAAATTCCTCGGAGCATCAAATGGAGAAGATGAACCCCTTACCTAAGAATAGATATAGCTGATTGGAGGCAGTCCAAATGAGATACACCTGGCTAATTCCTGGGATGAGAGGGTTGTCTTTTCAAGAGACACAGAACAGCTTGGGTCTGTATTTTTCAGCATTTAGAAGAATGAGGAGTCGTCTCACTGAAACATGTAAGATTCCAAGGGAGCATGACAGGGTAGACATCAAGATGTTTTCACTAGTGGGATAATTTTGAACATAGCTTCAGGATAAGGGGCTGGCCATTTAAAACTGAGGTGCGTGGGATCTTCTTGTCAAGGGTGGTGAATCTCTGGAATTCTCCACTCCAGAGAGTTGTACAGGCTGGATCATTTGGGATATTTAAAGATGAAGTAGATACATTTTTGAAAGATCTGGGAATTGAGGTCTCTGTGGAGCTGGCTCAGAAGAGAAGAGACCTGGGGCAGATCAGCCATGATCATATTGAATGGTAGAGCAGGCTTGAGAGACTGAGTGGTCTACTTCTATTTTCTTTTATCCTTGTTCTTGTGATACCTTAAGGGGACAAGCAGTGCACGGGAGCTTTAAAAAAAGTCAAGACTTCCCAAGATGTGCAAGTGTAATGGTAAGTGCCTTGGAAAAGTCCCCATGACCAAAGCCACTCCCTTTCAAAATTGCCAGTGAAGGGGTTAATGTTCATAAATGCATTTGGTATGGGGAGTGAAATCAATTGTCTTGTACTGCGATGTTGTACTGCACCATTATTTAAGAGTTTTGAGGTACTTGTCTGAGATCTCTGAGGGGATTGTAAAGGAAATAAAATTACTGTTCCCCTGGGTAGAAAGAGTTGGGGAAGGATGGGGTGGGAGTGTGGGAATGGACAGGGTTACAGTCATCTGTATCCCACAACCCTTCATTTTCTACTACTGGATTCATAGGTTCGTGGAGTTATACAGCATGGAAACAGGCCCTTCGGCCCAACTCACCCATGCCGACTGACAAGCCTATCTAAGCCAATCCCATTTGCATGCTTTTGGCCTTTATCCCTTTAAACCCTCTAAACCTTACCTATCCATGTAGATGTTCAAATATTTTTAAACATTATAATTGTACTCTCCTCTGGCAGCTCATTTCATATACCCGCCACCCTCATCGTGGAAAAACTTGCCCCTCAGTTCCCCTGAAATCTTTCTCCTCTCAACTTAAACCTATGCCCTCTAGTTTTAGACTCCCCTACCCTGGGAAAAGACCGTGACTATTTCCCCTATCTATGCCCCTCATTATTTTATAAACCTCTGTAACATCACCGCTCAGCCTCCTTCGCTCCAAGAAAAACAATCTTACCCTATCCAATCTCTCCCTATAACTCATGCCTTCTAGTCCAGGCAACATCCTTGTGAATCTTTGCTGCACCCTCTCTAGCTTAATTACATCCTTCCTATAGCGTGGCAACCAGAACTGCACACAATATTCCAACTGTAGCCTAACCAATGTTTTGTACAACTTTAACATAAGGCCCCAGTGCTTGTACTAAATCTCATGGCTGATGAAGGCAAACATGCCATATGCCTTCTTCACCACCCTATCTGTCATTGTTGCCACTTTCAGGGAACTACGTACTTGTACCCCAAGATCTCTCTGTTCAACAGCACTCCCCAGGGTCCTGCCATTCACTGTGTTTGTCCTGCCCTGGTTCATTTCACACTTGTTTGAGTTAAATTCCATTTGCCACTCCCTTCCCCACTTTCTCAGTTAGAACATAGAACATTACGGCACAGTACAGGCCCTTCGGCCTACAATGCTGTGCTGACATTTTATCCTGTTCTAAGATCTATCTAACCCTTCCCTCCCACATAGCCCTCCATTCTTCTATCATTCATGTGCTCATTCAACGGTCAGGCACAGTAAGGTAACAGTTAGCGTAATGCTATTACAGCGCCAGCAACCCGGGGTTCTGTCTGTAAGGAGTTTGTACGTTCTCCCCGTGACTGCATGGGTTTCCTCTGGGTGATCCGGTTTCCTCCCACATTCCAAAGATGTACGGGTTAGGAGTTATAGGCACGCTATGTTGGCGCCGGAAGCGTGGCGGCACTTGTGGGCTGCCCCCAGAACATTCTACACAAAAGGTGCATTTCACTGTGTGTTTTGATGTACATGTGACTAATAAAGAAGTATTATCTTATCTTATCTACTTAAGAGTCTCTTAGAAGTCCCTGATGTACCTGCCTCCACCACCTCGGTTGGCAATGTGTTCCACGCACCCACCACTCTCTGTGTAAAAAAACTTACCTCTCTCCAATCACCTTAAAATTATGCCCAGTTGTGTTAGCCATTTTTGCCCTGGGAAAAATTCTCTGACTGTCCGCTCAATCTATGCCTCTAATCATCTTGTACACCTCTATCAAGTCACCTCTCATCCTTCTTCGCTCCAAAGAGAAAAGCCCTAGCTCACTCAACCTATCCTCATAAGACATGCTCTCCATTCCAGGCAGCATCCTGGTAAATCTCCTCTGCACCCTCTCTAAAGCTTCCACATCCTTCCTATAATGAGGTGACCAGAACTGCACACGATACTCCAAGTGTGGTCTAACAGAGTCTTATAGAGCTGCAACATTATCTCACGGCTCTTGAACTCAATACCTTGACTAATGAAGGCCAACACTCTATACACCTTCTTAACAACCCTATCAACCTACGCGGCAACCTTGAGGGATCTATAGACTATATGGACTTGATCTATATCCTGTTATAACCTAAGACAACCTTCTTCACTGTCCACTATACTACCAATTTTGGTGACATCTGCAAAGTTACTAATCATGCCACCTACATTTTCATCCAAATCATTAATATATATGACAAACAACAGAGGATGCAGCACTGATACTTGTGGCACTCCACTGGTCACAAGCCTCCAATCTGAATAACAATCCTCCACTACCACCCTCTGCTTCCTACCACCTAGACAATTTTGTATCCAATTGGCTAACTCACCCTGGATCCTATCTGTCCTAACCTTCTGGATCAGCCTACCATGTGGGACTTTGTCAAAGGCCTTGCTAAAATCTATGTAGACAACGTCTACTACCCTGCCCTCATCAGTCCTCTTGGTCACCTCTTCAAAAAGCTCAATCAAATTTGTGAAACATGATTTCCCATGCACAAGGCCATGCTGACTGTGGCTTATACTGGTTTACTGGAATTTGGCTTAGGCTGGAATATCATTAAAATAACATTAATAAATAAATATGGAATCTGATCCATTCTAAGATAATTATAAGACCTACTGACAAATACTAATGTTGACTGACATTGAAAGGCATAACTTATGTCCAGCACATTTTTTTTTCTGGTGCTTGCATATGGTGTAGTAATGGTTCCTTTAAGGGCAGCAAAGTTACTCAATATTCTTGACTCTTCAATTCAAAAACTACTACGGTAACAGAATCCGTAGAAAGCAGCCGTGATTCTGCTCTTAAAATGGTTGGAAACTTTACACTAGTGCAATGCTCCAGTCATCTGTGCTCACCATCGGGGTTTAGCCTCAGTCTTTTGACAAAAAAATACTATATCTAATGATGCAATAAATATCCCTTTACAGGCAATGCCCAGGTTACGTCAGGGTTCTGTTCCTGAGAACCGTTTGTAACTTGAACTGCTCGTGTCGGGAATGAATAGAAACAGTGTGTGGGAGAGGATCACAGAAACAGCTGTGACAGGAGAGCGAGCAGACGAGGGAAGAGTGGCTGCCAGCCGGCCTCACTGACTCAGTGAGTGAGTCTGCTCAGCGCCCCCAGCTCAACCCAGCCCCCAAATGTTGCGGCTCAGGTGGGGAGGAGGGAAGTGGGCAGTGGTTGTCACCCGGAAATGCCTAGTTCCCACCTGGCAGAAGATTCCTGCAGCCCTGCAGCAGCAGCAATATCCATCCCCATCCATCCCGCCTGTCTCCCAAATGCTCTTTCATATGTACGGGGTGTCCATAAGTTGGGCATTCGTAACCTGAGGAGGACCTGTTTCAGGGATGTTCATCCTTCATTACGCCCACTAGTTTAATACTAGGTATTTGATTAATGCACACAGGCTGACATCAGATTTAATTATATTTCAAAGACTTTGCATTTCAATATTTCAGCATCACCAAGTTGCTCACAAGTTTTCATAGTTGTAAGACCAATAATTACTCATTTCATTAGCCAATAAGTTACTAGCAAAGCAACAAGGGGCAGTTTTTCTTCCACACTGCAATGGTGATTGGTCATCAGTGTCGTGGGACTTCTCAGAGCAATAGAAACAGGCCCTGCAGTCCATCATCTATTACCCATCTAGACTAATCCCATTTACCAGCATTTGATCCATAGCCTTCTAATGCCTTGGCAATTCAAATGTTCATCTAGATATTTCTTAGATGTTGTGAGAGTCTCTGACTCTACCACTCATTCAGGCAGAGTGTTCCAGATCCCAACCGCCTCTGGGTGAAAAAAAATCGCCTGCAGATCCCCTCTAACCCTCTTCCCCCTTGCTATAAAACTATGTCCTAAAATTTTTGACACTGCTGTTATGGGCAAAATTTTCCTACTATCTACTCTGTTTATGCAGCTCATAATTTTGTATATCACAATCAGAACCTCGTCAGCCTCCACTGCTGCAGGGAAATCAAACACTGTGTATCCACTCTCTACTCATATGTGAAATGCTCCATCCCAGGCAATCTCCTAGTGAATTTCCTCTATAGCCTCTCCAGTGCTATCACATATTTCCTATTGTGTGGTGTCCATCCACACACAGTACTTCATTTGTGGCCTAATCAATGTCTCATAAAACTATACTATAATGCTCCTGCTCGTGTATTCTATATCCTAGTTAATGAAGGCTAGTATCCCACATGCCTTATTCACCACTTTATCTGCCTGTGCTGCCACCTTTAGAGATACTTGGACCAGGGTCACTCTAGGACTCTACCATTCATTGTGTATGTTCTGTTCTTAAACATCCTCCCGGAGCACATCATCCTGCACTTACTAGGATTAAGTTCCATCTGCCATTGTTCTCTTCATTTTACCAACTAATCAATATCTTCCTGTAGCCTTTGACTATTCTCCTCACTATCAACTACACCACCAATGTTTGTGTCTAGTTGACCCTAGCCTGCAGTCCATGCCCCTAGTCAGGATAAGGGATCAGAGCAAACAAAAGTGTGGCTGAACTGACCACATCAGATGGAAGTGTAGGAAATTGTTGCTTTTTTGATGACATCTTTTTGCAATACCAGGAGGTAAATTCTTAAAAGCTGACAGTTTTTATTAAGTAGTCTCAATGAATAATATTAGTTCTCACCATGCAGTAGCAATCCTTAGCAGCTAGGTGTCAAAGACTAATTAGTATTCATTGTGCCCAGTGTTGCTAAACTGCAAGTGATGAGAAATGTATCATTTGAATCCATTCATTATTTGTATGTTATCCTATAATATGTTCACCACACTTAGGGGACATGTTGCATGTTGCCATTCCACTTTCAAAAGAAATGTCCAAAATTGCATCAAGTGACAAAAATCCAGCCAAACTGCTCCCCAGATGATTTTCCTACTCTGTGAGTCCATCCTACATCGGATAAACAACGAGGAAAACTTATGCCTTATGTTTTAGAACATAGAACATAGAATAGTACAACACAATACAGGCCCTTTGGACCACAATGTTGTGCCGAACTTTAAACCTCACCTAAGACTATCTAACCCCTTCCTCCCACATATCCCTCTATTTTAAATTCCTCCATATACCTATCTAGTAATCTCTTGAATTTGACCAATGTACCTGCCTACACCACCGCCCCAGGCAGCGCATTCCATGACCCGACCACTCTCTGGGTAAAAAACCTTCCTCTGATATCTCCCCTGAACTTCCCATCCATTACTTTAAAGCCATGCCCTCTTGTATTGAGCATTGGTGCCCTGGGAAAAAGGCGCTGGCTGTCCACTCTATTTATTCCTCTTAATATTTTGTACACCTCTATCATGTCTTCTCTCATCCTCCTTCTCTCCAAAGAGTAAAGCACTGGCTCCCTTAGTTTGAACTTAGTTTTGAACTCTACTGTGCGATACTACAGCTATGAAAAAGGCAAATAGCTCACAATTGGTCTTGAGTACTTACAGATCCCTGCTGGGGTGTGTATGGTTATGAAATTCACCCTGAGTAGTGACACAGAATGGATTGTAGAAGTTTGGCAATGCCTTCTGTACTTAGTCTGATTTCCTTTTCTATGGGCTGAATAAGGGGGTGTTTTCTTTTCATCCTACAAAGGACAGGGATTATTAAATTGTTGGAAGGAAGCTGATTGTGGAAGCAGAGGTGTACAGAACCTACAACTGTAAAAAGCATTGTTGGGTTACTGAAATCCAAGGTGAATTATGTGATGTGTGGTTCCTTACGGAAGGACCAAGTCCAAGCATTGCAAAGAAGTATGAATTCAGTCTTTCTGTTTGTTTCTGTTTGTTCTTGCCTTGGTGTCATTCAAATTTTCTGAACAGAGCTATTGAAGTAAAAGGGCAGAAACATGCACCAATACTGATACTGTTAAAGTTTAAAGGTCCAGTAGGATTTCAAAGCAGCATACAGCTGGAAGCAGAGGGAAGCTGCAAATCAAAAATAAAACATTACAGATGCTAGATATCTGAAGTAAAAATACCAAATGCTGGAAACACTCAGCAGGTCAGGAAGCATCTGTAGAAAGAGAAACAGAGTTAATGTTTTAGATCAAAGACCCTTCATCGGGATTAGGAAAGGGAGAAAAGAAAAGGTAATGTTAAGTTGCAGAGTGGGTAAGGAAGAGAAGAGTAGGATATAGCATTCCTGGTCGGGAGGTGGCGGTGAATTCAATAGTGGCAACAAAAAAGGAGCAGGAGGAACTCAGTTGTCCATCCTCTTTATGTTGTGATGTCACCTCAATGTGATTTGACGACATGCCTGCAGAAGAAACGTGTCCTCCACAACGCAGCATAGGGATTTGCCTCCATGGCAAAAGTGGGGAAAAGACCTGGTTCAAATGGGTTCTATCCCAATTTCCTACACCATCACTCTAACTGTCCCAGATTTCTTTCTCTTATGTGATATGAATAGACTTTCTTAGAGATGACAAGTTGCCCAGGAGTTGCATTACCCTGCAGTCACATGCAACATACTCTGTATCAATTCACTACTCTGAGACTACCATTTTTTTCTTTCAGAAATGAACATGGAAAGCTCACAATCCCATTTGATTGTTGGAGTGATGATAAAAAGCACAAATCTCATCAATGGATCCATAACTTGTGGAAAGCTCAGTTTGGTTGATTTAGCAGGAAGTGAGAGAGCATCCAAAACTGAAGCAACAGATGAACAATTAAAGGTCTTCCTTAAACACATTCTTATTTCATGTTGTCTTCCTAGTTAGTAATTTTTATACATTGACATTTAATACATAATATTCTTGATGACTTGTAGATTACATGATTCCTTGGCTAATTATCTTACTTAAACTAGCCCTGGATGATTTGCTATTGATCCTAGGATTTTGCTGCCAAGAAAATATTCAGAATATTTTTTCCAACTTGTACTGCTAATGAAGGTCCTCATCACTAAAGATAATCCATAACTGAAGTAAATAACATATATTTTCTGCTTATGACCTTGGTATCATTTTTGACCATGTTGTATATCTGACCACATATTGTACCATCATTAAATGCTTATTTCGGTTTCTGAAACTTTGCCTCTGGCTCAGCACATGTGTTGCTTAGAAACCTCTTCATTGCATTGTTATTACAAGATTCAGGGCCAGCTTTCTTCTTTCTATCCTCCATAAACTAATTTTCATCCAAAACCATGCTTCCCTTTCCTAACTCACATTGTCCCACTCACTGATCATCCCTCTCCTTTCTGGGATTTATTGGCTCCCAGTTTAAGAAACACCTTGATTTTAAATTCTCACTCATGCTTTCAAACCCCCCTTGGTTTTACCCCTCACATCCCAATGTTCAAGTGATACTGTAAAACCTTCCAAATATATATGTTTCTCTAATACTGGTTTCTTGTTCATCCCTATATTTAATCTCTCCACTGCTGGCGGCCATGTCTACAGCTGCAAAGGCTCTAAGCTTCAACATTTGCAATAGAAGCGTCTCCACCACTATTTTCATCTTTACTATACTCCTAAAAGGCTCCTTAAATCCTACTTTCCTGAACAAGCTTTCAGTCTCTGCTCTGATTCACATGGTATCATGTTGTTTAGTCATGCTCATGTGAAGCACCAAGACATTTTTATGTTGACAGTCTTCTGGAGGCTCATTTTAACACTTCTGGGATGGGAGAGTGAGTGAAAATGAGAAGGTAAAAACAAAGAACTTCCTGCATGGGAGTGGCTCAAATTGCATATTTGTAGATTTCAGGTATGAATCCTAAAATATAAAATTCCAACTCTTTTATTTAACCATCAATTGCACAAATCAGCACAGCATGCTTAAGAACCTGCAATCTGGTATCAACTTTAAATGTACCTTACTCTTTGTTATTAAGAATAAAACTACAGAGCAGTCAGCAATGGGAATAAATTTGCCTAAGCTACTTAAATGTTGCAAATAAAAGAGAAAGATTTTGCTTCCTGTTGTGCCTGAAACAAAAGCTGGAAGCAATGATCAGAAACCCTTTTCCCACACAAACGTTTTTGGAAAATATGTATATATGAAAGTTAGGCAGCCATTGCCCAGTTTGTGGCCAAAGATTCATTGGGTCAGGTAGTTTGATGAACAAACATGAAATGCAAAGAGACCAAACATTTAAAACATTCAATTGTCAATGTCAGATGAGAGAACATATGTCTCTGATAAATTTTAATCACTCCACTGAAGCAAAAGTATAAGTTCATGGTCTGATGTGGTACCAAGTGAATGCATCTTTTGTATAATATGTTAACTGCTGTCTGTTTTCTTCAACGGATAAGATTCAGAGGCACTATTTCAGGGAACTGTAGGAAAGTTATCTCCTGTATCTTGGTGACTGTTTAACCCTTACTCACTATCACTCAAAAAAAAGTACATTATTCTGATGTTCTTGAGAGGGAGCTTGCTATTCGCAGACTAACTACCAAGTTTCTTACATTATAACAGTGATGGCACTGTAAAAGTACTCAGCTACAAAGAAGTTTGGGATATCCTGAGGTAAGGAAAAGCATCTTGAAGCTATAGGTATTGATTATAGAACCAGATGGTTTAATTGTTTCTCTTTTTGCAATATGGTACAGGAAATGTTAATACAATGTTAACCCGCATACCTTTATCTTCTGAGGATTGCAGAGAGCCAGTTCTATCAACAAGTCTCTGAGTTCATTGGGCAATGTCATCTCCGCCCTCTCAACTGAACAATCTTTCATTCCGTACTGTAATAACGAACTCACGCTGCTGATGCAGGATTCACTGGGTGGAAATTCAAAGACACTCATGTTTGTGAACATTTCCCCAGCAGAGTGCAATGCTGAAGAAAGTATCAGTTCATTGAAGTAAGTATTCAACTTAAATAGAATGGCAGTATAGATATTTGCAAATTACTTGGTTCCCATAATGCCAGATAAGTAAAAACCCATTTACCATTCCACCCCGAGGCACAAGATAGCCTAATATATATTGTACAATAGCACCCAAACCTGAGTGGTGTGCTGCCATTGACTAAGTTTTCAAAAGCAAGGCTCAAAATGCCCAAGTTCTGAGTCAGGCTCAGTGCTTAGTTGAATATTTGTCTGACAGTTTCAAGGCCTTTATTACTTGTAACTTGGAGGCAATCAGATTTCCATTGTGAGTTCCATTAAGTGGCACTCACCGAAGCCTAATTTCTCAGATGTCGGAGCAAGGCAGCCAGCCAATTGACAGAGTGGATACCATTGAGTATATACCTGACTGAAATGTCTGCATAAGTTTCACACTATCCTTTCATCCATGTGGACAGGTGTGGGCCATGCATACTTGTTATTGGGTTGCCAAGATTTCTTGACTTATCTATCCTTTTCATGACATCTTTAATTACTATATAGCCATTGCAATAAAGTCTCTAATGATCAAGTTCTCACAAACGGCAATGATAATCATCAATTAATCCTTCAGCAATGCTGAATGAGGGACAAACATTACTTGTCTTCAGAATAATGACGTGGAATATTTTACATCTACCAGAGGGAGCTGACCAGCTCTCAGCTTAAAATCTTATCTGAAAGATGGGACCTCACATGATTTAGGACTTGAGACACAAGAGACTGTAGATGCTGGAAATTTGGAGCAACACACAAAGGAGCTGGAGGAACTCAATGGGTCAGGCAGCATCTATGGAGGGAAATGGGCAGTCAACATTTCTGATAGGGACCCTTCATCAGGACTGGAAAGAAAGAGGGGAGATAGTCAGTATAAAAAGGTGAGGGGGAAGGAATGGAGCAAGAACTGGCAGGTGATAGGTGGATCCAGGTGAGGGGGGTGGTGATAGGCAGGTGGGGGAGGGGGACAGTGGGAATGAAGTGAGAAGCTGAGAGGTGATAGGTGGAAGTAACAAAGGGCTGAAGAAGGTGAAATCTGATAGGAGAGGACAGTGGACCATGGAATAAAGGGAAAAAAGTGAGGAGGAAGCCGTGGTTCAAGATTCCCTCAGTTTTGTTCTGGAGTGTCACCTTTGATTTCTATGTTAACATCTTTGGAGTGATTCTTAACCCAGAACTTCTGATTCAGAGACAGGAATACAAGCAATTAAGTTATTGGCTGCTAAATTAGGTTCAGTCTGTGTAGTGTCCATTTCTTAAAACTCGAATGCCTCGGATGATAATACTCCTGCACACGTTATAGTGCTAAAGTTGTTGCTCTAGGTCACACCACAATGTCACAATGATTATGTGATAATTTTCCTATGATTGAGATATCGAGCCACTCAGTTCATACCAAATATTAAACGTGCTTTTTTATTTGTTTTTAAGTAACTGAAGAGGAGAGGACAGGGATTAACTTTTTTTAACATAGGGTTTTAAACAAAATTATCATGTCATTTTTAATAGGTTGGATTCAGGAAACCTCTACATTGCAGCCCAGCACTGCCCTCTGGGGGAAGAAATATAAAGTAGACTTAAATTTGTCTATCTGGATGTTTAAAAAGTTTTTATAATAAACAGTAAGCAGATGCTGCCAACTTTAGTAGTTCCTTGGACATGGAGCCAGGTTTACTTATTATTTTAAGGTCTGCTCATTTATCAGATCATAAAGCAAGCAGGTTGTCTTATCCCCTTGTAACCCATTGCTTCTTAGCATCTTAAAGAGCCTAATTTGAAATGTCTTGTAGGGAGGTCAAGTATTATTAACAAATATCTTTTCCTATTTTAGGAAGGTACATTTTATCATTAAATATAATTTTTCATACACCTCTGATTATTGAAGTAAGAATTTCAGTGAATTGTTTTCAAATGGGAGAATTGTCATTTTATGTTAGTATTCTGCTTTTTACCCTTCCACATCCTGAACTGCCCATACCATAGATGGTGGCAAAGTTCTGTCCTTCTGTATCCTCCCTATCTGTTTGCTAAACGATGGCCTTCAAAAGTTTAAAGTAATTCACCCTGCTCCTCCCTGTGAAGAGAAATCTGGGCTCTGTTCTATTCTGTATTTACTAACAATTATGCAGTTTACTCAGGAGCTTACTACCTCTGGAATTTTTCATCCTGCATATTACACCATTACTCCTTGTGGGAGGAAATTGTCAGTAAAAAAAATATTCCCTTTTGAAAGTGTAGGAATAAAAAAAGCATGCTGATTTTAAACCATATTTTCATTTTAATAAACAGTTATGCATCTCGTGTTAAGTCAATAACAAATAACGCAGAGAGGAATTCCGAGACCAAAGAAATAGCTCAACTGAAACAGGTAATGAGATTTTACAATAAGCATTTTAAAAAAATACCAGCAATCTTAAACCAGAAAATGAGTTGGTTGGGTTGTCTGGGAACCCAAAATGTAAGAATTCTGAATTCAGCTCCCAATCACCCATTTCTCTGTTTAAGAGGCACAATTGGTGGGGGAGGGGTGGGAGGAGCTTGCAGGAACCAAACTTTTCTCGGATAGCAGGTTTTATCAGATTCGATCTGTATTTCAAGCTGGTTGTGTTTCCCAGGCCTCAGGAAGCTGGATGCTAACAGGAGGTGAGGGCAGTTGTATGGAACCTTCAAGTGCTTTTCCAACTCTACTTGAGTGCCAGAAGGTATAGATGTGCAAATCTGGTCAAAAAGACCTGCATCAGGAGGAATTGGCCTATCAAGACAAATCCACTGTAAGATAATGGAGACACAAGAGGCAACTGATGCTGGAATCTAGAGCAAAAAACAAACTGCTGGAGGAATTGCTCCACCCACTGAGTTCCTCCAGCTGTTTGTTTTTTTGCCACTCTAGGATAAGACAGGATTCCCACTCCAATATAAAAGAAAATCCATTCTCTATTTATCAGCAATGGATAACATTAATACTCAACCAGGCCACTAGTTTGAGAGAAAACAAGAGAGGAAGAGCAAATTGGTTCACATATTTGAATCACAGACAATGCTCCAGTTTGGAGAGAAGTCATTTCCCAGTGAATTTGACTGAATTATATATATATACATAATGTAAATTGTTTCCTTGTCCAACATGTCAAATGCTAAATTTAGTAACCACAAAAGGTGCACATGCTTTTCAAATTTAACATATTCCTTCTCAGTTCTTAGTGCATATCTATCTGGTGCACCAACCCATTGCTCTCAGGTAAGGAGGTAGATAGGGGCAATAGTGAAAAATGGGGCTTGAATCACTAAGATAAGCAAAGGGTCAAACTGCAGGAACAAGTCTTTTCCAACATTTAGCAAAACAGTATTGATAGTTATTTGGCAGAAAGTCAAAAAAAAGTCTTTGAGTTTGTATTATACCCCAAGACATGAAATTCATGGCTAATATTTGTGTGACAGTGACAATGTATTTTAAAGTTGCTTGCTTAAAAAAATAGACTGTTTCATTTCCAGATTATCGCAAAACTGAAATCTGGAGAATCTGTGGAAGAGGCATACTGACAGATTGGTCCTGCAGTCTTGACGTGGAATGAGTTTGTGATTCGGAGCAAACACAGTGAAGAACCATGGGAGCTTGCTTGTGAAAAGTCCAATTCCAAAGGATGTAAATTTGGTAATCGTAGCATTCATGGTCTTTTATCTTTGTCGACCAGCTAGTCAGCTAGTTAATTGATATTGATCAATCTCCACTCTATTTCAGCAAGCACACATACCTTTTGCAAGTCCAGTCAACCTCCAGGCCTTACTCAGTGGTCCAAAAAGAGACCTCAGGCATAGACTTTGTAATCCCATCCTTGAATTATTCTGATGGAATTTTGACAGCTCAAGAATTGAGATCTAAATAATTTTTAAAGATTATTTAACATTTTAAAAAGTACTTAAAACATACCTATTGAATGTAAATAAATTAAAATCATTATTTAAAAAAAACAGTCTGCTCAACTTCACTTGCCCTTTCCATTCAGGCCAGTGACCCCATTCAAATGGATGATGTAAAGGCGAGGGAGCAAATATGAAGTGTATCCAGCCCCTCACCTCAAGCTGATACTGAACCATCACTGGACTCGGTGGTGAATCCAAGAACAGAGTGGGAGATCAGATGTGTCAGAACAAAATACTAGAAATAAAAACATGAAAAATAGAAGCAGGACTAGACCGTCTAGCCACTTGCACCTGCTCCACCATTGAATGAGTTCATGGTTGACCTTCTTCCTCAGGGACACTTCCCTACAATAACATTGTAGTTCAGCAGATTGTCATCTGCAGAAATGTCATGGTGAAATGAGAGACAAAGATTAGGTAGCTGATATTTTGTAAGTGTTGGCATAAATTAATTTTGAGTTTTTGTTTCTGAGAATGGACACAGAGTGGGGTTTGGAGAGGGAATGGAGAGCAATACAAACTATCTGGGATTGAGTTGCTAGGTTTAGAGAGGGTATGTGAGATGGCAAGGGCAAGGGAATACAAGAAGTTTATATATACAGTATATAGAGAGAGATTACAGCCAAATGCTATTTGGCAATTAACTCAGAGGACAGAGTACAGAATGAGTCGAAATGGAAAATGAAGTCATCAAGGACACTTACCTGAGCAAGTACAGCAGCATAATAATGAATGGATCTACGTATAATACTTCCATGTACTGTTTTATCAAAGATATCTGATCATAGTATCTAATATATCAAATAAATATGGCATGTTTAATTTAGATATAAAAATATAATCTTTGCTTATTGTTATGCATATGATGTAACGGATAGGGCTGACATGTTAATAGAAAAATGCTGACAGTCTCTGTAGCTTTCAAAAATAATTTAAAAAATATATGAAACATAGCTTTGATTGACTGTGATAATATTTTTAATCTAAGACTTAAATAGTTGAATTCAGAATCTATACTGCTACTATTCACTGTTATTATAGATGAAATAGATGTCAATTATTTAATAAACATTGTTAAATCTGGGTTCAATATGCGTATTTTTATTTATTCTGAGCAGGTGAAGATCATGGCATTTATTGCCCATCCTTGGGTCCCTTTGAGAAGGTAATAATAACTTTTTCTCCTTGAACTACTGCAGTCCAAACATATTCAATATTGTTTGGTAAGAAGCTCCAGGACTTTGGCTCAATGATAATGAAGAAACATTGATATACAATCCAGTTAGGATGATGCGCAACTTGGAGTGAAAGGTAATGGTGATGGGCTTACCACATGCTGAAGCATGGATAGTAATCAAACTCAATGGTAATGGAACAAGCTGGCCAGGATGTTACTTCTTCTGCTGCAGTTGGCCACAGCTATTGGCTCTGATCCTAATCTAAGATATTTAGTACAGCAATAATGCCACAAAACGCATTAGCAAGTATCCTCAAATATGATTTGATTTCTTTAAAGACTGTCCAGTAAACTATCACTGCAACTACCACTGCAGCTACAACAGATAGTTCGGTGAGGGTGACATCAAAGTTAGTCATTCCCTCAAGTTAACTGTTGTAAATCTCATCTTCAGAGTTTGGCCATCTCAGTCCATGGTGGTCTTATCATCTACTCATAGTGATGGAGATTCAAGTCTCCAACTACATACATAATCAGTGCTCTTGCTATGTCCAATTGGAGTCAAATATTAAGGATTGCTAATTCATTAGCCATGGGGCATGGCGAGGTGGGGGGGGGGGGTGGTGGTGGTAGAGCAGGGAGTTAGGTGTGAAGTTAACAGACTGTTTTCCTGTTCATGTTCTGACCTAAAGCCATGCAAGTTCATGAAGTCCAGATGTAATGTTGAGAACTTTTGTTGTCACATTCATCTGTTTGCCTATCACCCTGTTACTATTTCCAAAGAAACTGTCCTGTTTGTGGAATGGAATGTACCTTGGATTGGTGATGCAGGAGGGGACAATAGCAAATAAATATGCTTTAATGTGTACAATTATGCCAAAGGTATAAGCAAGTCATTTTCGGGTTTGGAGACTGCAACTTGTGGGGTTCCGCAGTGGTTGGTGCTGGGGGCCCAGCTGTTCATAATTTATGACTTGGATGAGTGGCCAAATATAATGTAAACATCCAAGTATGCTGATGGTACAAAGTTAATTGTCTTACCGCCTGCTGTGTGACTTGTGAAGAGGAAGCAGAGGAGCTTCAAAGTGCTATAGGAAATGAATGGGTAAAGACATGGGAAATGGAACATAACATAAAAAAAAATGTGAAGCCATCCATTTTGGCAGAAAAAATAGAAATGTGCTTTTTTTAATGATGAGGGATTGCTAGGTACAGTATTGGTGTTCAGATGGAACTGGGCATCCTTGTACACAAATTACACACAGGTAGAGCAACAACACAATTATTAATGCAAACAGGATGGTGGTCTTTATTGCAAGAGGATTCGACTACAAGAGTAAAGACTCCACCTGGAGTATTGTGTTCTGGTCTGATTTGCCTACATAAGGAAGGATACACTTGTGATAAAGGGAATGCAATGAAGGTTCACCAGATTCATTCCAGGGATTATGCCATGAGGAAAGGATCTACCCTCTCCTGAGTTTGGAAGAATGAGAGGCAACCTTACCCACCAGTTTTGATACAATTGAATGCCATCACAACCTTCGAGGTTAGTTAAGAGAGACCTTGAAATGTGTTACTGATGAAGTGTTTCAAAAGTGAGCTTAAACAAAAGGCCACTAACCTCAATATATTGCATATATCACAGAATGCTTACAGTACACAAGGAAGCCATTCAGTCGAATGAGACCATTTCGGCTCCCTACAGAGCAATCTGTTCACTGCCATTCCTGTTCCTTTCCCTGTACCATGACAAGTTTCTTTCAAATGCCTATCCAATTCCCTTTTGAAAGCCCTAATGTATTCTGTTTCCACCATCCTTACAAACTGTGAGTTCTAGATCATCACCAATGTCTAAATAAAAGAACTTTTCCTCACATTCCACCCCTCCCTCCACCTCCAATCGCCCTTCCTCCCTCCACCACCCCCCTACCCTCACCAACTCCTCCACAAGCTTTTGACCTTCACTTTAAATCTCATTTGCTTGGACCTTGAACCATCAACTAACGGGACCATTTTCTTACTGCTCTATTCAAGCCTGCCATTATCAAATATCCACTGTATTTCCTCCAGCAAACCCGGATGCATTCCATCTGGACCAGGTGACTAATTTACCAGCCTTCTCCTCATCAATCTTTACCTGAGCCATTGTCACTACCATCAATACCTCATGTGATATATTGGCAGCATCCTTTTCCTTAGCAAAAAAATACAAAGTACTCTAGATATCCCAGCCTTGCTTTCTGCCTCCAGGCATGGAGCACTTCATAATCAGCCTCCCCTTGCCTCTTATGACCCACTTACTATTCACATGACAGGCATCCTGGTAGCACATTATTTTAACTTTCATTCTATTTTCATATTTTACTTTTGCCCATCTTAGTTTCCTTTTCATCTCCCCTCTTAACTTGCTGATTCCCATTGAAATTGTATATCCGTCCTGCATCATACAGCAAGATTTTTTCCCCAAAAGATCGTAAGATCAAAAGAACTTCATGTTTTCTCACTGAAGAATTCTAGCTCCACAATATGTCTATTGGTTGAGAATTTGTGCAATTGAGTGATTGGATGGCAGAATCTGTAAAACACACCCCTTCATCCCTGGGACCTGGATCTGAATCTATCCGAACCAGTGGAGGAGTTGATAATCTGTTGCTGTTCTTGCAGATTTACTGTTATTCATAGAGTCATAGAGATATACAGCATAGAAACAGGACCTTCAGCCCACCAAGTCTGTGCTGACCAGCAACCACACATTTACACTAATCCTGGATTAATCCCTTTTTTTAATTCTTCCCACATTTTCATCAACTGGCCCCAGATTCTAACACTGACATACACATGAGAGAATTTTTTTTTACAGTGGCCAAATAACCTACCAACCACATATCTTTGCGACATGAGAGGAAACTGGAGTTCCCGGAGGAAGCCCACATAGTCACAGAGAACATGCAAACTCCACACAATCAGCATTAGAGGTCAGTATTGAACCCAAGTCTCTGGCACTGTGAAGCAGTGGCTCTACTAGCTGCCCCACTGTGCTATCTATAAATGACAGCTCCCAGGTGAGAACTTGGTCAGTGAAACCTTGGTGCTCTAAGCAGGTAAATTTTCCATTGTCGATCACTATCTTGTCCTCTTCCCTGACATTGCTCTCCTTTCACATAATAATATTTTTCCTTTAAATTATCGCTGCAGCTTAAGTACTCATATTGTTGGCAAATTGTTGCATTGGTTTATCATTCCTCGTTTATCCGTGTCAAGCTTTTTATCTCTATTTTTGAGATCCTTTTCTCTAGGAATCTTCTGAAAAACTGCCCACACAGTGGAGAAAATTCTGCAATTACCTTTGCTTTTCTTTCAGCCCTCTGCACACATAATGTTATCTCTGCAAAACTGATTTAACTGTGGAGAACATTTTGCCTGTTTCTACAAACATTTACTCTAAAATGATTTTCACAGCCTTCTGACAAATGTGATAATTGCAAATGCCTAATGTTCCATGAGATTACATCTTCTAGCAGGAAATATTTGTCTTCACTCATCTTCTTGCACCTTGGCAACAAAATGCCACAGGCATAATTATTACATAATCACTCCTAATATAGTCAAAACTCTATATCAAATAACTCTACGGCTAAATTTTCCCTAAGTGTGTTAAAGAGTTATGGAGACCTGTTCACTTTGAAATGTGGACAATTATGTTCCAGAGATAGAGAAACAAAGGACTGCAGATGCTGGAATCTAGATGAAAAAACAACAAGATGCTGGAGGAACTCAGCAGGCCAGGTAGCATCCATGGAGAAAAACAGCTGGTTGAATTTCGGGTCAGGACCCTTCTTCAGGACTGAAGATAGGAAAAGGGGAAGCCCCATATATAGGGCAGAGAAACAGAGCAGTGATAGGTGGACAAAATAGGGGAGGTGGGGTGGGCACAAGGTGGTGATAGGTAGATGCAGGTAAGAGTGATAGGCAGATGCAGGGGAGGAGGGGAAAGCAGGTCCACCAGGGGCTGGGTAAAAGGTATGGAGGCGGGCACCTCATGGAGGGAGGGGAGAAAAAAGGCGAGGAGGAAAAAGAGAGATAGGCTAAGAAAGGGAAGAAAGGAAAATAAGAGGCATGGTGGGGGGGGGGGGGGGGGAACGTGGTTTTGGGTTTACTTAAAGTGGGAGAATTCAACGTTCTTGACATTAGGCTGCAAGATTCCAAGACAGAAAATGAGGTGCTGTTCATCCAGTTTGCATTTGGACTTCTCCTGGCAGTGGAGGAGGTCACACTTGGAGCACTGAATGCAGTAGATGATATTAGGGGAGGTGCAGGTAAATCTCTGCTTCAGCTGAAAGGACTGTTTGGATCCCTGGTTCGAGGTGATGGAGGTGGTGTAGGGGTAAGTGTTACGCCTATGGCGGGGTCAGTGGAAAGTTCCCGGGGTGGGAGCGGGATATGTTCTGAAGTTACTTGGATTGTTTTAAAACCTCACTTTGCTTTGAAGGCACTTACAGATCAGACAGTGTGGTACTAAGGTGATGCAAAACTACTAATTAAGTTTGTTGAAAGTACAGATACTAAATGCAATATGGTATTTCCAAACATAGGTAATACTGGAGTGAAATTTCTCAGAACTTTTGACAAGATTGTGGTGATATGCTGCAATTAAGCCTTCAATAACCTAATCACTGATGCCCAGTTTGAATCTTGCCAGGATCACTCATCTCCAGGCCTCTTCACAAGCTTGTTCCAAACTTAGTCCAAACACTTGAGTCCTAGAGGTGAGGTGAGAATGATTGCCCTTGATGTTAAGGCAGCATCTAGCCAAGAGTGGCATCAGGGCATCCTGGTAAATATGAAGCCATAGGGTATCAAAAGGAAAACATTTCCAGTGGCAGGAGTCAAACCTCATGTAAAGGGGGATAGTTGTGGTTGTCAGAAGCAATCATTGCAGCCCCAGGACATCACCGCTAGTATTCCTCAAGACAGTGTCCTAGCACCAACCACCTTCATCAACTTCAACAATGAATCTTCATTAATCATCAGTTCATTAGGGCTTTCCATTAATGTCACCCAATTTGGAATAGGGGTGTGATATGAGAAGAATATCTTGAGTTAAGTCAATTCTTTAATGTGAGCACATGCCTGATGGAGTTTGCAAATGGAAAGTGGGAAAGTTGCATGTCTTGAAATATCCAATTACATGTACACAAATGTTTTGCTGGAATTCTTGCTTCGTAATTTAGTACCTACAGCTCACAGTGCCATCTGGTGACTGCTTGATAAATTACTTGTGACTCGATTTTGGATTATTATTTTTTCAAAAATGATGTGGCCTAGAAGTGAAGTTACTGCAATTGGTCTCAGATATCCTGGTATCAGAAGGGGCAAGAGAACAGAAAAAAAAGTAATCAGGTAAGGATAGGCAGCAACACCTCTGCCAGGATTATTCTCAAAGCTGGTGCCTCAGAAAGCTGTGTCCTCAGCCCTCTACTCTACTCCCTATACACTCATGACTGCATGGCCAGATTCTGCTCTAGCTCCATCTACAAATTCATAGATGGTACCATCCTAGTGGGCTGTATCTCAAATAACAATGAGTCGGAGTACAGGAAGGAGATAGAGAGCCTAGTGACATGGTGTCATGGCAACAACCTTTCCCTCAATGTCAACAAAACAAAAAAGCTGGTCATTGACTTCAGGAAGGGGGGTAGTGCACATGCTCCTGTTTACATCAACAGTGCTGAGGTCAAGAGAGTTGAGAGCTTCAAGTTCCTAGGAGTGAACATCACCAATAGCCTGTCCTGGTCCAACCACGTAGACACCACAGCCAAGAAAGCTCACCAGCACCTCTACTTCCTTAGGAGGCTAAAGAAATTTGACATGTCCCCTTTGACACCCACCAATTTTTATCAATGCACCATAGAAAGCATCCTATCTGGATGCATCATGGCTTGGTACGGCAACTGGTCTGTCCAGGAGCGCAAGAAACAGCAGAGAGTTGTGGACACAGCTCAGCACATCACGGAAACCAACCTCCCCACCATGGACTCTATCTACACTTCTCACTGCCTCGGTAAAGCAGCCAGTATAATCAAAGACACCACCCACCCCAGACATTCTCTCTTCTCCCCTCTCCCATTGGGTAGAAGATACAAAAGCCTGAAAGCACGTACCACCAGACTCAAGGACAGCTTCTATTCCGCTGTTAAAAGATTATTCAACGGTTCTCTAGTATAATAAAATGGACTCTTGACCTCATAATCTACCTCGTTATGACCTTGCACCTTATTGTCCACCTGTGCTGCACTTCCTCTGTAACTGTAACACCTTAGTCTGTATTCCATTATTGTTTTACCTTGTACTACCTCAATGCACTGTTGCAATGAATTGATCTGTATGAATGGTATGTAAGACAAGATTTTCACTGTACCTTGGTACATGTGACAATAATAAACCAATTTACTAATTTATTTACCAAAAGCTCTCCGAATTTGGAGACAGGGTGAATTGAGGAAGCAGCAACAGGAAGGTACATTGGTGTTAGAAATAGAGAGATACGTGATAAGCGATATTTAAGGTGAGGCTGTGTGAGGTAAGTGTGATATTGCAATTATCCTTCCACCAACAAGGATAATTGCAATATTACACTTTCTCCATACTACATTTTGTTCTGTAAAATATTTTGGTACAAATTTTCCCATTCATATTATTTTAAGATTATTGTCATATACACCCAATTATTTTAAATTATTAATGCCAGCAATTAAACATTTCAAAGACCACAAAACTAAAATGGATGAAGAAAAGTTCCAAATTTAATTTGCTTTACGTTAGCAGGGTCATGGCTGCCATTCTGTGCACTCGGAAAGCAGGTATGCTAGCAGAAAATAGTGGAGTCCTGACAGGGAAAAGTGAACCCTGACCTAATTTGTTTCTGACCTTCCATTCCATTTTCATCTGCTCTAAGTTACCTGAAGTGCTTGCATCCACTTCCTCAAGGGCTTAGATTAAAGGAAGACATATTTAAATAAATAAATACCCATCAACATTTATGCTGAGGTTGTTCTGTGTTTTTTGAAATGGGTGATTCGTAGATGAGGAAGGTCTTAAATAGACTTTGGAAGATTTTTTTGTAATGTTAAATTAAAATCTTTTATTGAAAGTTCTTAAATATTGCTGATGTTTTATTAATAATTTAATATGGTTGATTATTAAGGTGAAATGGGGAGATATGGTGAATGTCAACTCAAATCTCAGCAGGTCAGGAAGCATCTGTGGATTATTGACATTTTGGGTCAAGACCCTTCATCTGTCCTGAAAGATAGAAGGATGATAGCCATTATAAAAAGGTGGAAGGGAAGGGGTGGGGCAAGAGCTAGCAATGACAGGTGGATCCAGGTTTGGAGGGGTGATAACTGCTTCCCCCCCCCCCCCACTATTCCCATCTGCTCACTCCACCTCCCTTATATGATTCTGTGCTCCACCTTCCTCTCCTATCAGATTCCATCACCTGCAGCCCCCACCTATCACCTCCCAGCCTCTGTCACTATTTCCGGACTTACCTCCTCCATCTGCATATCAGCCCTCCTCACCTGAATCCACCTATCGCTTGCTCGCTCTTGGCTCTTGCTCCACCCCTTCCCTTCATCTTTTTTATACTGGCTGTCTCCCCTCTATCTTTCGGTCTAGATGAAGGGTTTTGACCCTAAATGTTGACTGTCCATTTCCCTCCACAGATGCTGCCTGACCCTTTGAGTATCTCCAGCATCTGCAGTCTCTTGTCTCAACTCAAATCTCCAGATTTCAATGAAAGTCAGTGATAAATGGGTGTACTGTATGTGATGAGCTACCAAATCTGGCATGTAAATCACTAAGAAATGCTGCTCAAAATTTGACCTCACAATCTACCTTGTTATGACCTTGCACCTTATTGTCTACCTGCAATGCACTTCCTCTGTAGTTGTGACATTTTACTCTGTATTTTGTTATTGTTTTTACCCTGTACGACCTCAATGCACTGTGTAATGAATTGATCTGTACGAACGGTATGCAAGACAAGTTTTTCACTGTACCTTGGTACAAGTGACAACAATAAACCAATACCAATACCAAGTTTTAAACCTTTGTAAATATTATATCAAGAAACAAACAGCGGTGGATGAGGTTGAAAGACGGTACAAATCAGAGGAACATCAATGATTGCTTCCTCTAACCCAAGATATATTGGTTATAAATTAGATGTTTTGGTATACAACGTAACTAAAATAAACAGTTGCTTTTTGTCTGGTCTGGACACTATTTCCATTTTCTGCAATATTAGGAAATAGTAGAAAGCATGACACTCTTTCAGATGGATGTCACAAGCCTTAAAGTATTTTAGAGCTATTCCCCTTTTCCTATCCGTCCTTTATCCATCCTCTCTGGAACTTAAAACTAAATTGTTTTCTCATTTTCCTGATTCAATTGAAGGGTCATTGGTCTGAAAGGTTAATTCTGTTTCTCTCAGCAGTGCACAAAACCAAGAAAGACTTGCAATACTCAGGTGTCCTAGTGAATCATGTAGGACATGTGCCAGTCATTACTGACTGCCACCACCCACCCGTTCACCACCCCAACCTGACTCCATTCCCAAAAACTGCCATTATACCTTAGGACATTTTCTATAATAGAAAAAGGAGTATGCTTTTTTACGGTTGAAATATATGATTGTCACAACATTTCAGTGGGAAAGGGAAGTTAGGTTGTTGACCTACGTCAATATGTGACATGAAAACTGATATTGCAGCATTGTCAAAACAATTGATGGCAGCAATGTTCTTGTCAACACACTCTTGGCCCTACTGACCAATAAACAGGGTGAAATGAGAAGTGTGTTAATTTTCTGGGCATTTCCTTGAGGATACCATGGCAGACACTTCAACTGTCTCCCTGAGTTTAAAAACCAGCAGCTGGGAATGCAATGTATGCTACAACTTGTTTAACAATGGATCAGCTCCCTTTCCATATGATAGGAGGATTAAAATTGGATGTTGTGTTATTATCTATGAATCAAGCCCAAATGTTGTAAAATATGTTATTTCAAATTGAAAACATAAATCAACATAATTTTAGACTATTCAGTAAATTCTTCTTACTTATTATTCTTATGATCAGATGAATAAATAAAAGGAAAAAAGCTTACAAATCTTGGAAACTGGTTTAAAAAATAACAACTTAATAGTTCAGACATCTGCATCTGGAAGAGAAATAGGTTAAGGCCTCCTTTCATAAAATCTTTTTCTTTTTAACACTGGTGAATGGAACTGATCTCAGTCCAGAGTAAAAATTAAGGCCTAACAAGCAATAAAATTGAATTGAGAAAGCAATAAATAAATGATAGATCTGCTTTCATGTTTGTGCAGATCGACAAATAATCTGGATAGTAGGTAAATAGAGCAATGATGGTTCAAAGGTAGCAGGCAAATTGTGTTCAAATATAAAGCTGATTATCATTGCATGATCTTTGCCATCATCACCGTTTTGAGTCAAACTGTCTGTGACAGTTCTCTCCCAGATTGGAGCTCTCACTCTGTATGTGCCTCATCTGCATCCAGCAGCATGAGCAGCAATTGTGACCAGCAATCAAATTGAAAGCAGCAAACTATTAAAAAAAACCTAAAGCGAAATTCAGAACCAGAAGTGATGTTATCTTGACTATGATAGAGATGAAAGAAATAAAGAGAAAATTGTACAAAAAAACACACTGGTAAATGAGAGTTAATAAGGGAGGGAGAAAGAAAATTGGTTCTGTTATAATTATTTTGTGTTTAAGTGGGCGGGTTTGATTTTGAGATTTCCGCTTAATTAGTACATTGCATGCTCAAACTGATCAAGGCTCAACAAATTTCTCTGTGTTTTTTTAATCAAAGAAATGTCAGAATTATTAACATTCAATCACAAAACACCTTTCCCTGTCAGGACATAACACCTCCTTTGACCTGCTACATCAGATTGCTTCACTTCTTTTCAAAAACAGTTGGCAACAAAGATTGTTTGATAAATGTCAGAAATGATGTTAGACTAAATGCCTTAGTCACATAAAATAACTCAGGTGGAATGACATTTTTTTATTTCTGTCCTTTATGTGAAAGATTTCACTAGAAATGCCTGTATTTATAAAGCACCTCATCAAATATGCACAGTTGTTTGAATTATTATGTCTTTATGCTTTTTAGTTGTGAAATATATTTAATAACTGGAATAAGGCAATATTTTGTTTGTTACTTTTAAATAATTCATCAATATGTCATTTGAACTCTCAGAATCCTAGAACTTCATCACACAGAAAGAGGCCAGTTATCCTATCATGTTTATACATTTGTTCATGAAAGCAACCTATTTCCCTTTGGAATCAATTACTCTTTGTCCATTGCTTTGAATGAGAAAATATGAACCTTTAAATTAGACTTTTAGCTAACTTTTACACAGTTTTCATTATATATTGTGTACACTTATTCTGAATTTTTTTGTCCAGTGTTCAGGCCTCTTCATAACCTTTTTTCCCAACTCCATCCCTCTGCCCAGAAACTGTCTGAATCTGCACCAGACAGCTCATAATCTTGGTGTTAGAATTCGAGTGGAGGTTTGGTCTCATGTCCATGCCATTACCACCTGGCTCTATCCTCGCGAAATTGCCTAACTCAAATCCTGCCTCATCACAGTTGCTGCTGACACCTTTAACCAAACTCAATTATTCCAATCTATTTCCTTGTTCTGCTACCGGCCATTCAAAATGTTGCTGCTTACGGTCTTACACCAAATATCATTTACCCATCATTCCTGTGCTTGCTGATTTGCACTGAGGCTCCTGGTTAAGTAACGAGTAATGAGTTAAATTTACAAAATGAGTTAATTTTAAAATTCTCATCCTTATTTTCAAATCAATATCACTTTAATCGCCTCCAGCACCATTAACCTGAGTTATCTGTGCTCCTGCAATTCTGGCCACTTGGTCACCTCCAAGTTTTGTCACTCCACTGTTGACACCCTTGCCTTCAACTGCCTTCTTGCACCTCTCTGATTCTCTACCTTTCTTTCCTCCTGCAAGACCTACTGCTGAAAAGTGCTTCATTAGAACATAGAACAGCACAGTACAGGCCCTTCAGCCCATGATGTTGTGCTGACATTTTATCCTGCTCTAAGATCTATCTAACCCTTCCCTCCCACATAGCGCCCTATTTTTCTATCATTCATGTGGCTATCAAAGAGTTTCTTAATTGTCCACAACTTCTGCTGGCAGTGCGTTCCATGCATCCACCACTCCCTGTGTAAAAAACTTAAATCTGACATCCCCCTTATACTTCCTCCAATCACCTTAAAATTATGTCCCCTCATGTTAGCCATTTTCGCCCTGGGAAAAATGTCTCTGACTGTCCACTCGATCTATGCCTATCATCAAGTCACCTCTCATCCTCCTTCTCTCCAAAGAGAAAATCCCTAGCTCACTCAACCTATCCTCATAAGACATGCTCTCCAATCCAGGCAGCATCCTGGTAAATCTCCTCTGTACCTTCTCTAAAGCTTCCACATCCTTCCTATAACGAGGCGACCAGAACTTTCTTTCTTTTTCAATCTTTTTATTAGTTTTCAGATTAATACAGATTGATATATAGCATCAATATTTATACATGTAATACAAAGAGATCAGGATAACAATCATAGCATATATAATCATAAAGAACAATAAAATATAAAAAAAACTGCAGATCCAGCGATCTCTTAGTAAATGAATATAATATAAAAGAAAGGAAAGAAAAAGATTTATTATATAAATTTAAGAAAAAAAACCAAATCAATAAAAAAAATTATAAACAATAAAAAAAAACAACAAAAAAAAAGGAGAAAAAAAAACTGGACTAAAATTTCTCAGTAGAAACAGAGCAATATTATGTCGTCAAGTCCATTCCTCCAAGTTGGAAAGTTATTGAAAGGAGATCTACATCATGTGAAAATATTGAATAAATGGACTCCAAATATCTTCAAATTTAAGCAAAGGATCAACAGTACCACTCCTAATTTTTTCCAAGTTTAAACATGATATAGTTTGAGAAAACCATTGAAAAGTAGTAGAGGGTATTGGATCCTTTGACCAGAACTGAACACAATACTCCAAGTGTGGTCTAACCAGAGTTCTATAGAGCTGCAACATTACTCAGTACCCCAACGAATGAAGGCCAACACACCATGCACCTTCTTAACAACCCTATCGACCTGCACAGCAACCTTGAGGGATCTATGGACATGGACCCTAAGATCCCTCTGTTCCTCCACAGTGTTCTGAGTCCTACCATTAACCTTGCATTCTGCCTTCAAATTCAATCTTCCAGAGTGTGTCACTTCTCACCAATAACACTGTTATTGGTCATCTGTTTTAAAATCTCCTTATGTGCTTTGTCATCAATATTCTTTTTCTGCGAAACATTGTGGCGGTTTTATATTTCAATAGCTGAACTTAATTTGAATAACCATAAAATTTGTTGCATATATTTTACAGGTACAAAACTTCAATAATGACAATCAAGTTTGGTGCCTATGTTGTTAATCAAAAAATTCCTGAATTCTACCTGATCTGCCTAAAGAAGGCTTCTTCTAATATACGTTAATAAACAAGGGGCATGGTGCTTACTTTCATGCTCTCCTCTGACCATTTAGACATTTCATGGCAGAATAGGAGCCATATGTTTGTCTGCTAGGATTCTTCAATGGTTGTTATAACTTAACTAGCAGCCACCACCAATGGTTTGTTTTTGAAAGCATGTTTCTAAACATTCTTGTGGAGTCACTGGTAGGACAATGGTGTAACTAATAGAGCTGCTGTAATAACTCACAGCTCTAGCGACCCAGGTTCAATCCTCACTTCCAGTGCTGTCTGTGTGGAGTTTGCACATTCTTCCTGTGACCACTTGGGCTCCCTCTGGGTATTCCGGTTTCCTCCTACATCCCAATAACATGCGGGCTGGTTCGTTAGTTGACCATTATAAATTGCCCCTAGTTTGTGCATGACTAGTAGAATCTGGAGGGGGATGTTGATGGAAGTGTGGGAAGAAATGGATTACAGTAGTAGTGTAAAAATGGGCACTTGGTGATTGCCAACTCAGTGGGCCAAAGGGCCTATTTCTTTGCTGTACCTCTATATACGTAACTCTGTGACTATAAGTCAAGACAAGAAAGATTTCTCCACCAGTGAACTTATGTGCTATTCAACCAAGCCACTGCTTTAATGCAGGGCTTATCTTCAGCCACTTTCAATATGGTAAGCTGCTTGGATTGACTAGGTCAGCTGTCTGTCGAGGTACAAACTCCTCCAAATAGAAACACGAGATACTGCAGATGCTGGAATCTGGAGCAACAAACAATCTGCTGGAGGAACTCAGCAGGTCAAGCAGCATCTGTGGGGGGAAAAGGATGCTTGCCCGGTGGGTACCTCCAGCAAATTGTTGTAGCTTCTCTAAATAACCCTAATGAAGCTTGGCACCCAACAAATGTTCAATGGTCATTTCAGGTTCAAATGGATTTAAAATAATTCCTACCTCCAAGCGTTTAGAAACAAAATGAACTTCGTGTTCTCTGACTTGTGTAGAGCCAACTATATATCAGAAAGGCAAGAGATCATTCTCAGATTGCCTTCTGTAGATTACAATACTGATATTTCAGATTTGAAAATGTATATTTACATACATCTCTCAGATTGATGAGTCATTTTTTGGAAATAGTCTGATTGAGACCAGCTGAGCCACTTTTAAAATCATCCCATGTACACAATATGTTCGTTGAAAAATTATGGACTTAGAAAGATGTGAATAGGGGAATTCACATTTCCATATTTCCATATTTACTTAATAATCTCCATAATTCACTTTGGTCAATCATCCAATCAGTGTGAGTGTAATCACTGAATTGTGCAATAATATCCTCAGTGGCCTTATGCACCTTTTCATTAGACACAGACCATTAGCAACAACATGCCACATGATTATGTTTTGCCACAGCCACACTTTGGATTGTTGTCAAACTCTCAGCAGTGGAGCTAGGTCATGCTCCACTCTTGTCCTACCTGGAAGATAGTCAGTTCCACTGACCACCTACGAGGGTGAAGTCAAAGCAAACTATAAATTATTTTTTCAGGGAAAAGCAAGAAATATGGTTTTCACCCACTTTCAGTGCACTGAAATGTGGCTGTATGTAGCAATCAGGTCCCTCCTGCCTCCAGGGGAATCATGAAATTTGGCAAATTCCTGTTTCAGTCTGTGTTAGAGTGGTTTACTCCAAGAAACAAGCAAAACAGATCATTGGACAGCTTCTAGTTTAAACACTCAACACTTTGCTGAGCAGCATTCAGGAAGGGGCATTAACCCTTCTAGGCACCCTCCCTCCAGACACCACATAGCAGCAACTCACATGTTGACAGCTATGGAGATGAGCAGGGAAGAGAGGCAGCTCCTACAATTCCGTAAAGTAATAGGTACATCCTGATCAATGATATACATGCCAGGAGGAAGGTCAAGTGTGCAGGAGAGGCCGGGAGACCCATCAACTCCATACATGAAGAGTCTGCAATGAGGAGGCTACATTCGTCTCCTCCAGAGATGAGAATCCCCACAAAATGAAATAAATTTCATGAACTAGGTGATCGATGCATTTCTGTTTGAACAGGAAGTATTGAGATCCTCACAGAAGATGTATTTTATGGGGAGATCTAAGTTCTTTATGTGAGGTACCACTAATCATGAAATGCAGAGCTGTTGTAACAAGCCAACAAAGTAAGGGTTGACTCATGCATGTGTTGCTTTCAATGCAGCTGGACCTATCGAGTAGGATGTGAAGGGATTCCACTCATCACTTGACTTCCTCCAGTTTGGTACAGATGAATGTAGTGTGAAAAGTCATTATGTTTACATTGCACTTTTATTTTGCAAGCTTCTTATAAAATCATCCCTCTGTTAGAAAATCCTTTGAAACCTGTGCAGTTAAAACCTATTTCTGCTCAGCTGGGGATGATGAGTGAAGATATGTCCCTAATAGCTTTTGGTCCTCATCCTCCTGCTGCTCTTCGGGCACCACTTCATGAACCTTTGGCTTCAGGTCTCCTTGTTATTCTACCTCTGAAACCAGCTGATGCCTCTGGTTTGCTTGATTCTGCCAGTACGCAGCAGCCATTGACGAGGTCCCTCTATCTGCTTGTCATGTACTGTATGATTCCTCCAGAGACTTTCAGGCAACACAATCTCTTCCAGAGGAGACCAATGACAACTTCCTCTACTCTCCTGGTACTTGTTTATCTAAACTCAGCTGCTATGGCTGGAGGAACAGTAGTGTGAGGATCCAGGGAAGGAGAGGGTAGCCTTTGTCCAAAGAAACAACCCAGCTGAGCAATTCTGGCTGCTGCTAAAAATATCCAGCAATGTAGACTCCCTCAGGGTGAAGTGCTCATGTGCTTCCTGGAAACATGGCATTCACCATGAGAAAATACTTTTTGTGATCCACTGCGTTTTTTACACTAAGGGAATGGAAACCTTGACTGTTCATATAAATGTCTGGGTTATTAAGAGAAGTCCTTATGGGTACGGTCATAGATGCCTGAATTTATGGGCAGACAGCAATAAAAGAAAGCAGAAAACTGCAGATGCTGCAAATCTAAAATTTAAAAAATAAACAGAAAATGCTGGAAATACTTAGCAAGTCAGATAAGATTTGTGGAGACATAAACTAGTGGAGCGAAAGTTCCTTCACCTAAAATGTTAGCTCAGTTTTTCTCTCCGCAAATACTATCTGACCTGTTCTGTGTTTCCAGCATTTTATGTTTTCAATAATGTTGGGAAATAACTGGCTGAGATGCATCAGCTCCTCACTGGAATAAAGACAGATGAAATAAAAATATTCTGATGCAGCAAATTGAGAGACATATGGCTAGTTAGAAAGATCCAGTGGCAGGGAAGTTGAGAGTCAATGTGGCATTGGTCTCCCCACAGACAGAGCCATCCAAGGATCGTCCTGCAGGACGTCACAAACTCAGTGAAGAAAGCCTTGGAAAACTTTTCCTACAAATACATTGCACGTCAGAGAAGCCTAAGTAAGATGCAGTATTTCTGAAAACCCCGAGGAAGTAATCTACTCACTGATGGGCATGTCTCGTCACCTGTTCCAAGGACTCCAACCTACCTTGAATGGCCAGCCATGGCCATAATGATGCCTCTGTTATTGGGGTGCTGCCAGTGGCATTACCATTAAGGCACCCATTTTATCTCAGCAGATAAATACTGGGCAAACAAGACTCATTATTACTCAGAGCATGCTCTTTAGTTTTGGAAAACGTTTGAGCACCTTACATTCACTTATGGCATTGGCCAGTGACATCCCCCAATTCCAGAATATGAAGAAAGCAACCAACTCATGCCCAATTTGCTAGTTCTGTTGAAACTGTCAGCAATTGTCATAGTTATCAGTTTTCTGGCCCAATTTGCTCAGTAAGATAGGATAAGGATAAGACTGGACCTCGAGGGAAAGTGCAAAGTTGGGGGAAAGCTAATTATAACAGTATTAGGCAGGAGCTGGTGAGAGTAGATTGGGAGTACCTGTTATTGGATATGTCGACATCTGACATGTGAGAGCCGTGTAAAGTCCAGCTGGTCAGAATTCAGGACCAACATGTTCTTGTGAGGAAGAAAGACAAGGATGACAAGGTTCTGGAACCTTGGATGATGGCGTAAATTTAGTCAAAAAGGAAAAGAAAGCATATGTAAGGTTTAGGAAGCTGAAACTGGACAGGGCCCTTGAGGAATATAGAGGAAGTTGAAAAGAACTTAAACATGGAATCATAAGGGCTAAAAGGGGGATGGAATGTCCTTGGCAAGTAGGATTAAGGAGAATCCCATACATATGTTATAGAACATAAGGTAGCTAGTGAGAGGATAGGACCACTCAGGGACAAAGGAGGGAGTTTACACCTGGAGCCAGAGGAATTGGGTGAAATACTAAGTGAGATTTTGCATCGGTATTCATTAAGGAGAAGGGCATGGAAGATAGTGAGATCGGGGAGGGGAACATTGATATTCTAGGGCATGTTTATATAAAGAAGGAGGAGGTGTTGGGTATTTTGATGAACTTTCAATGGATAAGTCCCGAGGGATGATGGAATCTATCCCATGTTATTGAGAAAGGCAAGAGAGGAGATTGCTGGGGCCTTGGCAGAGATTTTTGTATCCTCTTTAGCACCGGGTGAGGTGCCGAGGAATGGGACAATGTTGTTCATTTGTTTAAGAAGGGTAAGAGAGGCAAACCAGAAAATTATAGGCCACAGAGCATGACATCAGTGGTAGGGATAGGATCTATTCTCATCTGGAAAAGCATGGACATATTAGGGATAAGCATGGCTTTGTGTCAGGGAGGTCATGTCGTACAAACTTAACTGAGTTTTTTGAGGACGTGACATGGATGATTGATGAGGCAGTGGATGTTGTATACATGGACTTCAGTAAAGCATTCGACAAGGTCCCTCAGTGCAGGCTGAACCAGGAGATTAAGGCACATGGTGTCCAAGGATACTTGGTAGATTGGATTCAACATTTTCTTGGCCATAGAAGACAGAGGACAGTGGTGGAGGGGTGTTATTCTGACTGGAGGCCTGTGACCAGTGGTATTCTGAAAATGTAGATGGACTGATTAAGTTTGCATTTGGCACAAAAATTGGCAGTGTTGTGGATAGTGAGGAAGGTCATCAAAGGAAATATATATCAGTTGGAAATATGGGCGGAGATGTTGCACTTTGGAAAGTCAAATATAAGACTGGCTATATACAGAGAATGGCAGGACCCTTAGGAGCACTGATGTACAGAGGGATCCTGGGGTGCAAGTCCATAGCTCTCTGAAAGAGTCAACACAAGTAGATAGGGGCATTGAGTATAAAAGTTGGCAAGTCATGTTACAGCTGTATAAAGGTTTGATTAGGCTACATTTGGAGTCTTGTGCGCAGTTCTGGTTAGTGCATTAGAGGAAGGATGTGGAGGCTTTGGAGTGGGTGTAGAAGAGGATGTTGCCTGGATTAGAGAGTATTAACTATAAGGAGAGGTTGGACAAATTTGCATTGTTTTCTTTGGTGCATCAGAGGCTTAGGGGCACCTGATAGAAGTACATAAACTTATAAGAGATGAAGATAAGATAGATATTCAGAGTCTTTTTCCGAGGCTGGAAATGTCAAACACCAGATGGCAAAGATTTAAGCTGAGAAGGGGAAAGTTTAAAGGAGAATTATGAGGTGAGTTTCTCGTACAGAGAGTGGTAGGTGCCTGGAACACACTGCCATAGCAGATACGATGGCATCATTTAAGGGACATTTTGACAGGTACAGGCAGGGAATGGAGGAATATAGACCATGTGCAAGCAGATGAATTAGTTTAAATTTACATCATGGTTGGCACAGACATCATGGGCTGAAGGGCCTTTCCTTTGCCTGTTCTATGTTCAATGTTCTAATGCCAAAAATGGGCATTATAAGATTTATGACATCATTTGTTGCAAACCTGACATGGGGAAAACGCCAGGCACATTAACAGCAATAGCACATAGAAGTACCCAGTCCAGTTTTTCATTGGCCACAGTTTCAGCTGAAAATAATTTTCAAGGCAATCCGTTGCAAGAACTGGGGCCATATAGCACACAACAAATGAATGCTACATGATCCAATATCTTGATTTGCAAGGGCAAATGAGGAATTAACTATCAAGGGGAAGATTTCTGGACAATATTTGAGCAAACAGCATAAACATAACAAGAACATCAAACTGAGCAAGTAAAGTGGTGCAAATTTTCAACCAAATCTATTCTGTGGCACCATTTACTATTGTGCTGAAGGTGATTTGAACACAGACCAAAAATCTTCTTTGAAAACAACAAATAAAATGCAATGTGAAACTTTGCCTTCATGTTACACGATGCAAGTAATGTTCCTTTGATATTGAAATGCAGCTTTTTATGTGGAGGGAAGTGAAGTTTCAGTTTAACACTGCAGCTGGAGGAGGATACCAATCACAGGAGTAGTTGGCATTGACATTATAATTTTGACAGTAATTGCTCTCCTCTTCACCTCACCTTTCATTAGGTTGTACTGCTTTCCAAACAATTTCATGACAATGGAAAATGAAATAGTCAGCATACCCTAGAGGCAATGATTGTTTTTTTCTTGGTACCCATCTTGTGAACAGATACTGCAGCCAATTCTGAAAATTAGAACTTATCACCTTCATATTTCACAAATGGTACAGAATGTACTTCTTCTGCAACTTTAATCTCTCATTTTTTCAGATTGCAATCATCACATACTATTGTTCCTACTAACTATATAGCCAATTCCATAGCTATTTTCATCCCAGTCATTTTGTATGAATAGAAAATTCAGGCCATGACATTTCTATTTATTTTAAAAATTTGTAATGAGTCTTACTGAGGGAAATAGGTTAGAATGAAAAGTATTGGCCATAAGTCATGCTCCAACACATTTTTATTTCCATTGCATTTAATGCAACCGAATATTTGGGGCGAGTTGAATTTGCAATCAATTCGTTCATGTAATACATAATGACAACAAAACATTTTCACTTTTTTACTTATCAGATTCTAACATTAGTAGTCTTTGTATTCTTGCTTATCACCCTTCTAGCTATCTCCACCCTTACCCTCTACTCCTCCCACCTGGCTCCATCTGCTGTTTTTCCATTCTGCCTCCACCTATCATCCACCTGCCTCTGCCCCCCAACTCCATCCTTCCCCCTCCCCTGCTTGGCTCAATCTGTCAGTCATCCTTTACCCCTCCTCGGTCCACCAATTACCTACTGACCCCTGTCTCACCACTCCCCCTCTCCTCTTTATACTGGCTATCTTCCCTCTCCACTCTTAGTTGATGCAGGGTTTCAACCAGTAACATTGAAACTTCCTTTCTCCCACCTCCCCCCCCCCCCCCCCACCATCCCCTCCCACAGAAGCTGCTCAACCTGCTGATTTCCTCCAGCAGATTGTTTGTTGCTCCAGATTCCAGCATCTGCAGTTTCTTGTTCAGTCATCTGCATCCCTCTGCTCTTTTCCAATCCATGTACCATCCCCACCCACTTGGATCATTCTCTCTTCTCCCCTCTCCCACCAGGAAGAAGATACGGGAGCCTGAGGGCACATAACACCAGGCTCAAGGACAGCTTCTATCCCACTGTTATAAGACTATTGAATGGTTCCCTTATACGATGAGATGGACTCTTGACCTCACAAACTACCTTGTTATCACCTTGCGCCTTATTGTCTACCTGCAATGAACTTCCCTGTAGCTGTGACACTTTACTCTGTATTCTGTTATTGTTTTTACCCTGTACTTCCTCAATGCACTGTATAATGAATTGATTTGTACAAGCGGTATGTAAGACAAGTTTTTCACTGTACCTCAGTACAAGTGACAATAATAAACCAATACCAATACCAAATGCCATTTAAAAACATTGTATCTGCCTCCACTACCCCTTCATGATCTTTTCCCACTTAGTACAGCTTGTGCTTGGAATTATGCTGAAGGGAAATTTTGGATTAAGTTTGCACGAAAAAAACACGAAACTTTCCACAAACCAATGCAATCAGTCAGTGCAATAAAACTTGATAACTTACTTCTTTGCATGAAAAAATATTATTTTATGTAATTAACATTTTTAAACTGGTGCAATTTTATTAAATCACCTGAAAATTGGTTTCTTATAAAAAAGGTAAGCATTTTAATTTGATCACCTAGTTCTCCTGGTATGTTTGGTTCATTTGAAATAATTGAAAATGAAAAAAAAAATAAACTGCATTGAACCAATTGTTATTTTCATTTGTGCAGATTCATTAGATTTTAGTAATAATTATATTTTTAAAAATACTTAAACCTTGAAGCTTCTCTACTTGTGCCTGTATGATTAAAAGAGGAAAGTTCAATTTGAGTTCTTCTTTTCTCCACTGCAAACAATTTTAATAAACCCTACCACCTTTCTTCATAGTCTGTTGTCTCTATGCCCCTGACTTGTCAGACTGCATGTCCAAATAGGCAAAATTTTTTTCAACAAAATTTTTGGAAAACCATAACAATTGCTTTGCACCTTCATCACAAACTCAATTTTCTAATCACCAAATGCGGTTGACGTGGAATTCAGTAAGACCTTTGACTAAGATGTCACATGGGAAACTGATCCAAAAAGTGAGAGCCCATGGGATCCAGGACAATTTAATAATTTGGGTTCAAAGTTAGTTTAGTATTTAGGAGGCAGAGGGTGATAGAAGAGGACTCTTCTTGTGACTGGAAGTCTGTGACTGTACCACAGGGATTGGTGCTGTGATACTTGTAACTGTTACACACATGAATGATTTGTATGCTAAGTAAGTTTGCAGACGACATGAAATTGTTGGATAGCGATAGGAAGGTATTGATGAGTTGGGTAAGATGGACAGAGCAATGGCAGATGGAATGGAATCCTGATAAGTGTAAAGTAATGCAGTTGGGAGGACTAATAAGTCTGGGGCCTATACAACAAACAACAGGGTCCAAGGAAATATTGAGGAACAGAGGAACCTTGGTGTATAAATCCACCCCCATAACATTATTAGAATGCATCCCACCTCAGTTCATCTACCAGAAAAGTCTCTTTCTGTGATTTTGTTATTTTAAATGTTATTATTCAATGATTTTTTGAACCCATGAACACAACCTCAATTATTCCTTTTTGTTTGCACTATTTGTTTGTAATTTATGGTAATTTTATGTCTTTGCACTGTACTGCCACTGAAACAAAACAAATTTCACGTCATGTAAGACAGTGATAATAAACCTAATTCTGATTGATTCTGATTGTGATTCTGGCTGGCCTGGTCACCACATTACAGGAAAGATGTGATTGCAATGGAGAGCATGCAAAGGAGATTTTCAAAGACTGGAAAATTTTTGCAATGAGGAAAGATTTGACGATTTGGGGATGTTTACTTTGGAACAAAGGAGGCTGGGAGAAGATATTTCAGCTATTAACATTATGAGGGGCCTGGATAGAATAAATAGGAAAGACTGATTTCCGTCAGCAGTGGATTACAAACTAGGGGAAGAGGGTGAGGTTGGGGGGGGGGGGGTGATAGTTTTAAAATAATTGATAAAAAATGAGAGATGAGCAAATGTTTTTTCACCCAGGATGTGGTAGGGGTCTGGAATTCTTTGTATGAAAAGATGATAGAGGCTAAAACCCTTACTCAGATAAGATAAGATATCTTTATTAGTCACATGTACATTGAAACACACAGTGAAATAGTGAAGTGCATCTTTTGCGTAGAGTGTTCTGGGGGCAGCCCGCAAGTGTCGCCACATTTCTGGCACCAACATAGCATGCCCACAACTTCCTAACCCGTACGTCTTTGGAATGTGGTAGGAAACCGGAGCACCCGGAGGAAACCCACGCAGACATGGAGAGAACGTACAAACTCCTTACAGACAGTGGTCGGAATTGAACCAGGGTCGCTGGCGTTGTAAAGTGTTACACTAACCGCTACACTACTGTGCCTGCCTACATTTATCTTGGATATGTACGTGAAGAGCCATGACCTTCAGGAGTACAGACCTGGTGCAGGAAGATGAGATTAGGCAGAGAAATTCTTATTCAGATGGCGCAGAGATAATAGACCAAATGTCCTCTGTTTGTATCATCTATTTTCTAAAATTCTATGAGTTTATGGACATAAACTTTTTGGCATGCTTTGGAAATTGATGGGGTAATGTAATGAGGGTAGTGTGTTCGATGAATTCTGCATGGATTTTATCAAGGCTTTAGCAGAGAGCGGGGATAGAAGGCAGGATATATCTTTCTTTTTCAATCTTTTTATTAATTTTCAAATTAGTACAAAATAATATATATAACATTAGTAATTATACGTATGGTGCAAAGAGATCAGGATAGCAATCATAACACAAAATATATAATCACAAGAAGTAAAAAAAAGTAATCTAGACCTCCCGTTCTCTTATTAAGCGAACAAATACAAAAGGAAAGATTGAAAAGAAATGAAATTTAATTATATGAAAGAAGAACCCCAAAATCAAAAAAAAATATTGATAATAAACCAAAAAAACCCCAAAAACTTCAAAAAAAAAACTGGACATATTTCTTCAATTAAAAAGAAAAAGAAATATTACTATGTCATCAACTCCGCTCCTCTGCATTCAAGGGTTATTGAGACGGATCTGAAAAAGGTCAGCTTATATCATATGGAAATATTGAATAAATGGACTCCAAACTTCCTCAAATTTAAGCGAAGGATCAACAGTACCACTCCTAATTTTTTCTAAGTTTAAACATGCCATAGTTTAGAAGGCAGAATATATCAAGCGGTTTTGCCCCATGATGTGTACTGGGACTCATCATCTTACGTACCAGTTAACTGGAAATAGAGAGATTGCAGTATATTGATGTTTGCTGAAGGCACTAAATTGGAAATCACAGCAAGTAGTGCAGATAGGAGCCGAAGTTGATTAAATGAGTAGGCAAAGCTGTTCCAAGTTTAATGTTGGAGAGGTGAGATTCGCCACTTTAGATCCAAGAAAAATAAACCGGAGTATCAGAATATTCTCTAAATGATGATAAATTACAAACTGTTGAGAAACAAAGGATTTAGTGGCCAAGTATATTAATCACTAAGGATTATTGAATGGAGGAACATACTCAAGATGCTCAATTGTCTACTATTAGTTCTTCCTTTGTGCATTAGGAGTAGATCAATATTTAAATCAGAGGAATATGCAATGAGAGTGGATCACTATTTAAATCAGATGAATATGTAAGGCCATAGGGTGAGAACAAGATGATGGGATTGGCTTTTGAGTTCTGAAATTACAGGCAAAACTATAGGTTTTCTGTAATGGTGATCAAGGTGTCTGTAAATGCTACTCACCAGCTATTCCCATCAAGACATGTTACACGAGTTAGGGGGTTAAAAGTTGAGGTGTGCATGCACTTTTTAATTTTTGTAAAAGTTTTCTATTATAGGTACATGAACTTTATGATGATGAGTATGTGGTCCCTGAGCTTGTTGCCAATGCCACCACTGATGCTCATTATGAAGTCATATGTACTTCTAGCACCATTCCAGCAGGAGACCTTTCACTGCTGTATTCAACACATGGGATGCTTTGATATTTCTCTCCCAGTGAATAGAAAAAGTTAAATATTCAGCTTACAGCATTCTTTGATGTGCTTCTTGTGCCAACTATTGCACAATGCAGGAACGTCCAAAAACATTTTGTTCATTAAACAATATAACAATAAGAACAGGGAGTTCTTCTATGAAGCCAACTTCAAAATCGCTGTTATTATAAGAACAAAATTTAGGCCTAACTGTGACTAGGTAATCATTTTCTGATTAAAATAGAAATCTACCATAAAATCTTAATTGAATCAGATAATATTTCAAAAGGTATCAGGATGTTGTTGTTATTGTTGTGCAGGAAACATCCGTCAAGGTCATAATGAATTAGAAACCCATGGAATTTAGCAAGATTGAAAGTCCTTTGCCAAAACATGTAATCATGAACACCCACATTTTAATTATTAACTCTGTGTTACAATGGAGAAGGCAAAAATGAAGACAATGGAAATGAAAGGCCTTTTCTCAATCCATACTTTTTTATACTTTAATCACAGCACTGGTTCTGCAATTTCCCATTTCAGTCAAAACAGGTAAAATGAAGCAAATAAGAACCAATTATAAAGATTTAGAAGAGTTTGCTAGTTTACACACTGAAAATTATTTTACACACTGAAACTTATTTTACACTGAATGTCCAAGAGGATATCAAGTGATGGCAGGAAATATTGTTGTGAATTGCCCTGGAGAAGCAGAATGTTAACTGGGGTCTCCTTTTTTTTAAGGAGCAAGCTATTCCAAGATCCTCTCTACCAATCTCCACCATACGTTTTCCCTTGGTTGGTCAATGCTAGTGAAGCAATGCACTAGAATGCACTGCTGGCCGTGAGGAGCTGCAATTGTGCATTTGAGATCCCACTCTCTGGACTCACTACTGAGTTCAGTGGCATTGTGTACTTTACTGAAACAAGGGGTCAGATGCACTTTGTATCCTTCAGCCAGCAAATCATCTGAATGGAGTTGCCAACCTGCATTAAAAAGGTAAGTTGGAGTAAGTGTTTTTACTTATTTACCTTTATTTCACAGAATTTTTAGGTGTAGGTATTTGGATTTTCAGACAGCATTTGATAAGGTGCACATAAAAGGCTGGTGCCAAGATCAGAGCTCATGGTAGTAGGGAGAGAGAACGTTAGGATTCTGCAACGGGATATGGATAAATTGAGTAAATGGGAAAAAAAATTGGCAAATCCAGTTTAATGTAGGAAAGTGTGAGGGCAGACTTTTATCAAATAAAGCAAGATTGCAAGTGAGTACAGTACAGAGGAATCTAGGTGTTCTTGTGCACGAATCACAAAAAAAAGTTAACAGGTAGGTGCAGCAAGTAATTAAGAAGGCAAGTGGCATATTGCAGGAGGGTTGGACTTTAGAAATAAGGAAGTATTGTTACAATTGTACAGGGTACTAGTAAGGCCACACCTGGAGTACTGTGCACAGTGCTGGTCCCCTGATTTAAGAAACGAAAAATGGGCATTAGAGCAGTCCAAAAAAAATCACCAGTCTAATTCCTGGGATGAGAGGGTTATCCAGTCATGAACGACTAAGAAATTAGATCTATATTCTTTGGAGTTGCGAAGAATAAGGTTGGAGAGGGTGATCTTATTGAAACAAATAAGATCCTTACGAAGCATGACAGGGTAGATGTTGAGATGTTTCCACTAGTGGAAAAACCTTGATGGAGGGGACAGAGTTACGAGATTAAGGAATGGTCATTTAAAACTGAGGACTGTAGAAACTTCTTCTTGTAGATGGTGGCGAATCTCTGGAGTTCTCTGCTCCAGAGGATTGTGAAGGCTAGGTCATAAAGATGAAGTAGATATTTTTTTGAAAGATCAGGAAATTGAAGGGTATAGGAACTTCCACAGAAGAGGAGTTGAGGCCTGAGGCAGATAACCATGATCATAGAACATAGATCATAGAACATGGAACAGTACAGCAGAGTTACGGGCCTTTCAGCCCACGATGTTGTGCCAATCTATATAAGCCTACTCCACGGTCAATGTAACCCTTCATTTTTCTTACATCCATGTGCCTATCTAAGAGTTATTTAAATGTCCCTATTTATCAGCCTCTACCACCACCCTGTCAGTGCGTTCCAGGCACTATCTGTGTAAAAAACCTACCTCTGACATCTCCCCTAAACTCTCCTCCTCTGACCTTGGCCATTGCTGCCCTGGGGAAAAGGTGCTGGCTCTCCACTCATATTAAATGGTGAGACAGTCTTGACAGTCCTGAGGAGCCAAGTGGCCTACTCCTATTTTCTTTCATTCTGATGCTTTTTAAATTAATAGCATCAATTTGTGTTTTTATATAAATGTATTTTTTAAGTCATTTTAAAATTTTGTTTTTTTATATATATATATATATACATATACATATATATATATATATATATATATATATATATATATATATATATATATATATATATAATTTATTTATCTACCTGCACTGCACTTTCTTTGTAACTGTAACACTATATTCTGCATTTTGTTCTTTTTTCCTTTTGTACCACCTCAATGTACTTATATATGGAATGATCTGTCTGGGTGGCATTTCACTGTATCTCAGTACACGTGACAATAATAAACCAATTACCAATTAAAGATGGTGGTCTGCGGGCAGGGCTTTACCTTCTGCGGCCTGTGACCCATGCTCTGCTTATGGCTTAGTCTGCCTTATGGAGCAACTGGGTGGATCTTAGGAAACGTTGGGCTGCAAAATGTTAGGGTGGCCGTAGGGTTAATGCAAGAGAGCGATGGTGATGCCCAGGCCCTGATAAGTATGATCCTGGCCGTTAACTGCTTCTCCCTGCCTCAATACTGTCTATTCTGCTGAGTGTTATAATGCTTTCTGTTTTTGTTTACAATTTTCAGCATCAGCAGAATTTTGTTGTTATGCTGACTATACGGGACATAGGCTAAGAAGGAGGATGCATTAGAATGGATGAATTCAAACTCAAATCTCATACAGCAGGAAAGATAGAGAGAAGAAGCAGGAAATAATTATGGAAGAGAGAAATTTTTTAAAGAAAAGCTAAGAAAAATATTGAACAGGTATTCTAACAATTGATTACTATGTCACATTCTGTGGCACATTTAAAGGGCAATTAATATGGAAAGAAAGCAACTTCATGAAAATCAAGGGAATGTTAATACAATGATTTCATGAAGGTGGCAGGAACTTGGCAGCAACCTGAGGCAATTCAGATTCCAGGAGGTTTCTTTTCCTCATCACACATGGTTGGCGGATCTGTGTATTAACAAGAATAACATCATTCAGACATGGCTATTCATTTCTGCCAGATCTGACGTAACAGTATACTTTGAAAAATAAGTAAGTTTTCTGCATCTTGATATGTATATTTTTTAAATTAAAATGTGAATTTGTTTTTACCTTTTGCCACATCTTGTACTTTAAACAACATGAATGTATAAACACTGACCTCTAATAGACAATGTTCAAACTCAGTGTCCTCTGTAGGAGGAAAGAGTGTGGGAAAGGTAACAGCATTAGGTTCCCTGTGTGAGATAGAGAACAAATATTCAATGTATGTGTGTGTGAGAGAGAGAGAGAGAGACATAGCAAGAGAAAATCTTTGTGTTGTGTGAGAAAGGATCAGTCCTGCTGTCTCTTTGAGGGGATGAAAAGCAACAATGTTTCTCTGAGATGAGGGGGCGGGTTAAGATCTGAGTGAGAACTATTTTACTGCCTCTCAGAGGTGAAGAATATCATCATAGTGAGTCGGATCATCATCAACATCACCAAAAGCAAGAAGCTCTCAATAGCTGTGAAGAAAATGGTATAATGCAGTAATGATAATGCAATAATATCTCAGGAGAGAGGAAAGCCATTTGGTATTTTCAATTATCCAAAGTCCTGTAAATTCAGACCGGAAGAACATTGGGAAAGCTGTTCCTTTTCTGACCAATGCTGAAATATTAGCTTATCATAAAACTTAGCAAGTTATCAGTACAGAGCATTAATTTTCAGAGACTGCAGTCTTCACAAACCACCAACAAGCCCCTTCAATCCCATAAGAAAGAAATCAAAATGTACTGTTTATTATATGGCTCAAAATCATCACAAACACCTTCTTTCATTCACAGCAGCACATCAATAATTGAGCAGGCATTTTTCAATGATTAAAATAATTATTTCATTGCCTTTGTTCCTTTAACCCTGAAAAAACATAGTACAATATCAATCTGCAATATTTGCTGTTATTATGAAACAGTTTTTCATTGCACCCATACATACGTGCACTTGTACATATGACAATAAACTTGACTTTGACTTTTGACTTTATATAAAAAAATAAGAAAGGTACCCTGTACAATACCAGAGTAAAATACTGTGTCATTGCATCAATCTGTATAACAATATGTAATGTCTTTTGTAATTTGGAAAATATATCAAAGTTAGTTCGCCATTCCAGCACTCAATGAACGGCTGCACTTTGAGGGAGAGAAGAATTAATGAATGAATTTTTTTCAGCCAAATTAGGAGTGGTATTTTTTACTTTGACTTTGGGAATGGATATTTTAATATAGTTGTCAATCAGATTGTATCCAATATCATGTGTTATCACTTTAGCATAGTCTGCTGATGAAACCATTTGGAACTTTTGATCCACTGTCGCCATCGTATGAACACATTTCTTATTCAATCCAAAGTGAAATCCATTTTTGTTGGACAGTTTAAAGCAGACCCCTGTTCGTTTGCACAACTTAAATAATGATCAGCTCAATGCTTGAGGATGCTAAGGTCCTAAGGCTCCTGAGAATGGAAAAGCAGAAGCCCTATTTTGATTGTGGGTTGGAATCAAAGGCTGAGTTTCACTTTATTTGGACTACATCTTTAAAGTCCAGGCAAGGAACCTGTGGTCAGGTCACATAACTCCCATGTGAAGTGGATATGCTACAGGGAGTTCTCCTGCTTTGCCAAGGAATACTTCTCTTACATGCCACGAGTTATTTTGAAAATGGTAAGTCAGTTTGGGTTTTTTTCATTTCAACTAGGCCATGCCCTCTGTCCTCTTACCCACTCTTTATCTTTTTATAAGGAATTAATCTTTACTTCCTTCATCCTAATTGACCTTTCCCTGAATTTGCAGTTCTCCATAACCACCAGTTCCATTGTTGTTCAACCTGCTGACAATTTAATGCTGCTGATGAGGTCTTCATGAGGATGGTAATCCTTTGGATCCAGTTCAGTGATTGTTCAATAGACTAATACCTGGAATGCACGGAAAGGATAAGCGAGGCTTTTATCTGCTAGAGTCTACAAGACTAAGAAGGGAATTGAATGAAACATAAGGCTCTGAGGGATCTCGACAGGGTGGATGTGGAGAGAATGTTTCCTCTTGTGGGAGAATCTAGAACTGAGGGTTACTGTTGTAAAGTAATCTGCCACCCATTTAAGAGGTGTAATGTTTTCTCTCAGAGGACTGTGAATTTAAAAACTTTATTTATACAGCACGGTAACAGGCCCTTCTGGCACAACGAGTCCACGCCACCCATCTTAGACCCATGTTAACCTACCCGTACATCTTTAGAATGTGGCAGGAAACCGGAACACCTGGAGGAAACCCACGTAGACATGGGGAGAACGTACAAACTCTTACAGACAGCGACGGGAATCGAACCCCAATCAGTGGCGCCGTAATAGCGTCATGTTAACTGCTAATCTTTAGAAGTCTTTTCCTCAAAGGGCAGTGGAACCAAAGTCTTTGAATATTTTTAAAATAGAAGTAGTTATATATTTGGTCAGCAAGGGGAGGAAAAGTTACTGCAGGTAGACAGGAGTGCAGAGTTGAGATTACAATCAGATCAGACAAAATTTTATTAAATGGCGAAGCAGGCTTGAGGGACCAAATAACCTCCTCCTGGTTCTAATTTGTAAGTTCATATGCTAAAGCATTAGGGAGGCTGACTGGAGACTCTCTGGCATCTCCTCCTCCCTTCCTTTGGACTACAAACTTAGCATCTCACATCAAGCCATCATCTGTCAGAACTCCACTAGCTTAATCTCCTCTGAAAATCTTCAGCCTTGCAGCATTCCCAATTCAAACACAGGACTGTACTGGTAGACCCACCATTTCTGTTTGCTCTTGCCTCAATCTTTTTTATCCCCCGTGCAACTTTTCAACCTGTATCTGCAACTCTTCTAACATGCTTCACCACTTTATTAGTTTGCAGCTTCCCATCTGTCTCTTTCTTTTCACCATAGGTGTTCAGTTTGCCTATAGCTCCATGCGACTCAATGATGGCCTGTGTATCCTTGCCTTTTGTAGCCAATCGTCCAATCTATCCCACCCTATTCCACCTTTCTGAATCTGTTCTTACATTGAGCAACTTGTCCTTTGATGCCATTCACTTCTTCCAGATAAAAGTTGTTGCTATGGGAACCCATGTGGGTCTCATACCTGCCTTTTTATAGAACATGTGGAATAATCACATTCAGTAACCGAAGAAATCATTTCCTTCAGGACACCTTGATCCAGCAGTCAGCCAGCCTCAACATCCATTCCCCTTCCCCTACACAGCGCATCCTTTACTGAAGACGGTCATGATGAAGGGGAAGGGAAAGGGGAATGGATGTTACACCCAGCCTTTCACCCTCTCTCTTCCCAGTGTCACAGGCCCCAACACTCATTTATTTATAAAGTGATTTTCATAACCACAGGATGTCCAAACTGCTTTAAAGTCATGGGGACCTTTTGAAATATAATCATTGTTACAGTATTGGAAATATAGCAGCTTATTTGTACCCAACAAGCTGCCACAAGCAGCAATGAGGCGATAACTAGAATATTACCTAGGACTGCTAATGCACTCACTAAGATGTGCTATACTGAAGCAGGTGCAGTTTGCCATAAAGCACCTTGAGCTTCATTGCCCAGGTCAGTGCTCGACCAGCCTTTGAAATATTCAAGAGTAAATATGTGCTGCTTGGACCTCCTCCCCAAGGCCTGCTGTGGGAGCTGCACAGGCCCCATGGCTTCATGTTTGGTGGTGGGGAAGTTGTGGGAGGGAAGTTGTGGGAGGGCGGCATGGTAGCGTAGCAGTTAGCATAACGCTATTACAGCGCCAGCAATCGGGATTCAATTCCTGCCGCGGTCTGTAAGGAGTTTGTCCGTTCTCCCTGTGTCTGCGTGGGTTTCCTCTGGTTGCTCCAGTTTCCTCCCACATTCCAAAGAAGTACAAGTTAGTAGGTTAACACAGGTGTAATTGGGCGGTGCAGGCTCATTGGGCCGGAAGGGCCTGTTACCGTGCTGTACGAATGAAGTTTTTTTTAAAAGAATCACAGGTGGACCATTGCCATATGTAGTGAGGGGTGAAGAGCAATGGTTGAAGGCCTGGAGGGAGATTGACTGTTGCTGTGAGTATGCTTGGGAGGAAGGATAGGAGACACTGGAGAAGCAAGGAATCAGAGGTCAGAATGGAGCAGGAAATTGGGAGCACAGAGATTGTGTGGTTTGGGGTGGGTTGTGGAGGCTAGGAAGGATCACATATTTGACGAGAGGGGCACAGACCAGAGGCTCAATGAGGCACCTGCAGATCACAGGGTTCAGTGGGAGGGGTAACTTTAATGTGGCTGGGTGCCAAGAATGTAGGTAAATAGTTTGCTTACCTTGTGGGCTTTCCAGGTTGGCACTGAGGGAATAAGACCTTATTGTCCCAAAAATCCCCACCAGTCAGCACCTCCAGGACAGCGTGATCCAAGTTCTGCTACATTTCTCCAAAAGAAACATTGCACAGAAGTAACACCATCCCATATGGCCTTACCTGGAAAATGCATTGTGGTTGTGATGTAAAATGGCCAGTTGAATATTTAAGGTGACCAGGAAATTATCATTATTATGTTTCATTCATGTTGACATTTAACTGCATTTTGAAAAATAATTCACCACCATACTATTGAGTTACCAGGCATCTGATTTAGGAATGTTGTGTGAGAGAGTGAAAACTCCCCTACCCTTCTTCAAAACAATGTCATTGGATCTGTTACATCAAGCTAGGAGAATAGATGGGCCTTGATTTATCACATCATCTGACAGACAACACCTCCAACAGTGCAGAGCCCCTCAGTATCAGCTTAAGTTTCTCATGCTCAAGTCTCTGGTATTAAGCTCAACTTTCTGACTCATTACTGAGGATGTTTCCAGCTGAGCCATCGCTAACAAGATGAGTTATTTGTTCTTTCAATTTACTCCTCATAACATGGTCTCATCTATAACGGATTGACTAGACTTGTATGATTGTAGTGTCTGTAGTATCTTTGGATTGCTGTTTGCATTAATGAAAATAAAGAGAGGTAAAGATTTACATAGCACATCCTTTATTGTAAACAGTTTTTCTTAGGCTCTTCTTCCATTTGCGTTTTGTGGATCCTGAGGTGGCTAATAAACCGATGTGGGAACTGCAGGATTTTCCATCCATGAGGTAGATGGTGGCTGATGAGATAGGTGGGTGCACAGCTGATAAAGGGGTCCATTCTTTTGGCTTACAGGGGGCCCCTGTAGGCACCTGATGCATGTCATTTAGATTCTCAATAATACCCACAATGCTCCTTCACCACTTAGAGTGGTCATGGGACAGGGACTTCAAGGAGTAGTGGAAATGTTGCATGCGATCGATGTAATTCTCAACTGAACAACAGTGTCTGGTACAATAATGTGTCAATGTCATGCCTCCCAATAACTCAGTTCTTAATGGTATGCTTAACACAGATATATTATTTTTTTCTCCAAATTTAAAAAAAGAAATAAACTCATGAACCTTCAAGTATTTACACATCTGCAATTAAATAAATGGTTAACAATTTATATTAATATAGAGCTGTATATTCATCCAATTATGACGTCACATGGCCTCTTGGTCTTTTTGCTCATTAAGTTCTTCCCTGCAAGCTGTGCTTGGTGTCTCTGAGGTTTCAACCCTGACCACCGGAAATTCCAATGGATCGGTTACCATAGGCCTGATTCAAATTTGGTCCCACTTTCAGTTCTACAACTATTGCCTTAACAAAAATGTCTTCAAGACTTTTAACACATAACATAATATATTCTGGATCATCACCTTCCTAGTGTCACCCATATGCATCAAACAGTCTATATAACATTGTACATAGAGACTAATAGATCCTATCAATAACAATTATACATTGATTTTTTGGTATCTTATTAAATATCATGAGCTCAGTCCCAACAAACTCCACATTAGTTATTCCTGAAATTTTCCATTTTACTATCTCTGCTTTCACACTGCTTTGCATTTTGATTCCCATTCCAACTTATTGTGGTCACTGGATCTTTTCTCTTTCCTGCTGTCATCTTTGAAGTCATGAAGTCATCTCCTCTGAATTTCCCTTTCTCAATCACCTCCAAAGCTTTCAAACTCAACATGACTGTTTCCTGTTTGTCCTGTAAAGCTCTGGCTATGCCATATTGGCTGACATTATTAAGTCCATGCCTATTGTAACATCCTTCAGAGGATCTTCAGAGTTTTTGAATTGCTTCCACACTGCATTGCATTCCTCTCTCAAATCATCCTACTAAATCTGCACTTGATTTAGTCTATCCAAAAATCCTGTAAAAAGGATCTGGTGGACACCAAACATTGCTTCAGAAGTTGTGCAGTTTCAACTTTCTATCTGTGTCAATCTTGTCACCACAATGTTTGATATCAGCACTGCACCTCCACATGTTGAACATCTTCCATCTTGTTTGTGGATTGTTTGTGAACAGATCTACTGTTGAAAGTGTCCTGACTGGTTGCATCATGGTTTGGTATGGCAATTCAAATGTGCAGGAATGTAAGAAGCTGCAGAGAGTAGCGGACTCTCCCCAGTACATCACGGGCACATCCCTCCCCTTCATCACTATTATCTACAGGAGGCGCTGCCTCAAGCAGGCAATATCCATCATCAAAGATCCCCACCATCTGGGCCATGCCATCTTCTTGCAGCTACCATTGGGCAGGAGGTACAGAAGTCTGAAGTCCCACACCACCGGGTTCAAGAACAGCCACTTCCCTTCAACCATTTGGTTCTTGAACCAACCAGCACACCCTTAATCACTAGTGTTTAGCAACACTATGACCACTTTGCAGTAAAATGGACTTTTTCTCTTTTTTCTAATTGTGTTCTTTCTTGTAAAAGTTGTGTTTAACTTATGTTTGATTTATGTTTTCCTTGTGAATGCTGCTTATATGATGCTATGTGCCTGTGATGCTGCTGCAAGTAAGTTTTTCACTGCAGCTCTGCATACATGAACTTGTGCATATGACGATCAACTCGACTTTGACTCTTTTAGCAACATGGATGTTATTCTAAAATTGATCTGAACTGGTTCTCCCACGCTGTTCAACAGATGACTGTCTTCTTCTGACCTTCTAACTTTCAACAGTTGTGACTAATTTCACTGTTCTAAAATTGTCAAGACATTGTCAAAGTGATTTGGGCTGGTCGTAAGGGACTGTTTTCCACTAATCCCAAACTCGGAATAGTTTTTCATCTGGAACAGCTCGCATTGGCTTAGTTCTCTTACCAGTTTGTTATTTTGCTTTGCAAGTCTGTTTCTCGGCCTTATCATTAGGGTTAAGATTAGGGTTGAGGTCTACAGTTGTTTCAACATTGAGACCTTCTACCCTAATACCTTGCTCCCAACGTGATGCTATTCCTGTTTCACCTGTTGACCATCAGTGAAATATATATATGCCCAGCCTTGTGAATCCGTGTCTCTCAAAGAACACCCTCTGTATTCTATTCATGTCTCATAAGGAATACCCTTTAAAAAAATTCACATTCTCATTGCAAACCTACACCTAGAGGTATCATGTTCCCAGTCACTGCCATAGTGCTTCACCACTGTCCTTTGCTCTATAGTGCTTTTCTTCAGTTTTCTTAGTAAACAACTCTTCCCAGTTAAGTTGGTTAGCTCTTTTTAGCTGCTTCATACCTTTCTTCCCTAACTGCTTAGTTTTAGAATATAGAACAGTACAGTACAAGGAACAAGCCCTTCAGCCCATGACGTCTGTGCTGACCACAATGCCAGATTGAACTAATCCCATCTGCCTGCTCATGTTCTGTATCCCTTCACTCCTTATCTGTTCATGTGCCTGTCTAAATGCCTCTTAAATGTTGCTATTGTACTTGCTTCCACCACCTCCCCTAGCAGCATGTTCCAGGCACCTACCACGTTTTGTGTAAAAAAACTTGCCTCATAAATCTCCTTTAAACTTTCAGCCTCTCACTGTAAAGCCATGCTATCTGGTATTTGATGATTCCACCCTCAAGAGGAACTTTCAGAATTCTCATGTATTGCTGACTGTTCCTTCTATGTGGTAGAGGGCATGGGTTTGGGAAATGAGGTCAAAGAAACCTCAGCAAGTCACTGCAGTGCATCTTGTGAATGATACACACTACAGGTACAGTATACTCAGACTGGATGCAATGCTAATCCTTCACAAAGTGTTGCACTTTGGGAGGGAAAACCAGGGTAGGCCTTATGCTGTGAATGGTAGAGCTCTGAGGTGTGTGGTAGAACAAAGGAACTCGGGAATACAGATCCTTGAAATTGGTGCCACAGGTAGATAGGGTCATAAAGAGATCTTTTGGCACTTTGGCCTTCATAAATCAGGGCACTGAATAAAGGAGTTGGGATGTTATGTTGAAGTTGTACAAGACGTTGGTGAGGCCAAATTTGGAGTAGTGTGTGCAGTTCTGGTCACCTACCTACAGGAAAGATACAAGAGTGCAAGAGTGTACAAGAGTGCAGAGAAAATTTACAAGGATGTTGCTGGAACTTGAGGACCTGAGTTATAGGGAAGGGTTGAATAGGTTAGGACTTTATTCCCTGAAGTACAGGAAAATGAGAGGAGATACAAAATTATGAGGGGTATAGATAAGGTGAATGCATACAGACTTCTTCCCCCAAGGTTGGGTGAGACCAGAACTAGACGGCATAGGTTTAGGGTGAAAGGTGTAATATATAAGGGGAACCTGAGGGGAAACTTCTTCACTCAGAGGGTGGTGCGAGTGTGGAACGAGCTGCCAGTGGAAGTGGTAGATGAGGGTGCAATTGTAACATTTAAGAGAGGCATGGATAGGTACATGGATGGGAGGGGTTAGGAGGGATATGGTTTGGGTGCAGGTCGATGGGACTGGCCAGAAGATCAGATCGGCATGGACTAGATGGGCCAAAGGGCCTATTTCTGTGTTGTAGTACTCTATGACTGTATGACTCTATCCAGGCATAGTAAGTATCCTATCACATTCCTAATTTGAGTTTTATAAATGCTAGAAAAGCACTGGAAAGCTGAACCAGTTTCCTGAAAATATCCGGCCTCTGACTTGCACTGGTAATAGAGATCTTATGAGGTTGATCCAGTTAAGTTCATTCACTGTTGATGGTCAGAAATTTGACAATGGTAATGCTGCTGAAAGTCAGTGGTAAGTAATTAGATTCCCTCCTGGTGCAAATGTTACATACAACTATCAGCTTAAGATTGGCTACCATTCAAATCTTCCTAGAGTGGCTAGTTCAAGAAATCTACGCAAACCTTTCCTTTCCCCTCCCTTATTCTCAGATTTGCTTAAAGACTATTAAATTTATTAAATTCTACTTGTTCTGATGAAAGGTCATAGACTCTGTTACTCTCATGATTGGTGTTGCCTGATAAACAATTGAGAATTATCCAATTGATCCAATTAGATTGGCACAACATTGTGGGCCGAAGGGCCTGTTCTGTGCTGTACTGTCCTATGTATGTTCTATGTAATTTCCAGCACTTTCTTTTAATGGGCTGATTACCTTCCTTGTGCTTCTCTAGCTGGGACAGTGTTGGCTGTAATAGGAGGTTGCAGATTTTTGCTGGCTGGGAAGGAAAACCCACACCTAGAGTGGCAAGTTGCCTACTTCAGTTTCTGCTGGTGAGCTAGATCTATCATTCAATCATCAATAATACCACTAAGGATTGTGAATCTACTTTGTCTCATCACAGATTTGCCACTTTTGCCCTAACACACTCTTGACTTACCTTGGTTTCCCTGATGAAAATGTTCCAATTGACAAGTACGAACAAGTGGCTTTTAAGACAAAGTATAGTGCATTATAATGTTAAGTGTGTCACCACTAATCTCTTCACTCCAGCAAAGGCTCACATTTATCCTATTAAAGATTGTTCCACCAATTCTGCTGTGGAATTCTGCTTATTTCTGCAATGTTATCACACACCATCCTCAGTTAATGGCTCCCAGGTACTGTCAACCATTATATAACCCCTTCCTCAGAACTATAGTTGACACTTGCACTCAATATGGTGGTCTGGTCTGGACAAAGCAGCTTGTGACTTGCCAGCCATGTACTGGATGCTCTGGATACCCTTTATCAATGATAATTTGCCACTAATTAAAATCTTCATTTGACACCCTTTAGACATTGGAGATTTAATGCAGGCAAAACTGCATCCAGAGTAACTAACTGAGGATGCATAAATCACACATCATCCCAGGAACTGTGTACTAACAAAACCTTTCACCATACTGAAAATGATTTATAGGTACTTTTGAAACCATCTTAATGTTTGTGGGAAAACTGTAATAGCATAACATAGTAGGTGTACATTAGTCATAAGCTCAAATCTTTTGCAGTTCATCCTCTCTGAGCTCTTCACATCCAAAAGTGGACTTAAAGGCTTAATGGAGATGAGGATATGATAGCTGATGCCACCTGGGAAGAAGGTTCACATCTGCCAACCTTAGTAGGGTATCCACAATGGTCAAGGTATGGTACGTTCTGACCAAAATTGTGCTGCAGCAGCATCTGAACCAGTGAAAGGAACATGCAACAGAGCTCAGAATCTCTTCAGATAACTCAGAGGAGGAGGAAAAAGTTGTGTTTGTTATATGACAAAAGCACCAGCAGCAGTCAGCATTACTACCTGGGATGACTTGGATGTCCTTATTATTGCAAGGTTGATTTCAGTTTTATTTGTCCCTGCATCTCATAACCACATTTCCCTGACCCTTTGACAAAACAAAGCAAGCCTCCCTCCACAGCCTTTATTCCTCAACGTTATCGTGTGCAAAGGTCACTTGCCAGCCACTCACCAAAAGAAGGTAAGACAGGAAAGTGGCAAAAATAAAATTAGGACATCATAATTGTAACATATACTAAACAACCTAGTGTGAGGAGTAGTGCCCTGCAGCAAACTTGAGAGGGTAGAGTGGGGGAGTAGGGGTGATGCATGCACAAAATTGTTGATGGATGTGCCACTGTACTCTCTTTTCCTGCTTTTATTAGGTCATCAAAACTCTCTGGCTTTGGATCCATGAACAAGGCACTCGGCTCCTAGACTGACTTTATTAGAAACCTCCAGCCACATCCTGTTGGCTTCACCAACACTCTTCCTCTTCCCATCAATAGGCTACCATATCTCCCTGTAAAACAGTACAAACCCCCATACAATTTAGATTATAATCGTGAAAGACAAACAATTCAATTAATTCAAATGAAATGACAATGATTTGCGTTTATTTAAGAAAACAAAACTTGCTTTTTATAAATAGAAATTCAAACTGGACATTGACCAGATTAATAATCAAATAAACTATACATGTCAAGAAAGGTAATAGGTCATCATTATAACAATATTACCCAACTAGAAAGGGTATTACAGCAAATAACCACATTTCAAGCATAAACGGATTATTTTGTTCCTATAATTGTGTTTTTTTTGTTATGGCAAGCTAGTTTTCAGAAAGAAATCCAGAGTGTTCGTGTTCACAGTAACAGCCATCCGAGTAATACTCATGCAATTTCCATGTTCAAGATGAGAACACCATACTAATTTGCAATTTTAAAAAATGCTTTTGTGTGATTTGAGCTTTAGGGTAATATAACCCAACTAAAACAAAAATACATACATTGAGGTTTCAGTAGTTTTATTGGGATGAAGGAAATTAAATTATAGACAATTAAAAGTGAAGGGTCCTTCGAGATTACCTTTAAGCAGAAACACCTTGGTGAGACAATAATTTAAAAGTGATGTAAGAGCTGTTCCTCTTGCACTAAGAGCTTTCTGTTTGCTTGTAACAAGGATATCCTTGATTCTCCAATGGATATCATAACAAATATACTGTCGTTTTTAAGGAAATGTGTGATGACACCATTTGATTGTTCATTTTTATTTTGATTAATCTCTGTGAACATTTGTGGGTTAACGTCATGCACCTATTTTTTCTGGGGGAACTTATAGCTTTGCGCACTGTTCTTTCAATCCTGATGTGTTTGAGATCAAGCTGACTATGACACAATTGCGAAATCAATGTCAATACTGGCACGTTTCAAAATGATTTGGAACATTTCAAAAAAGGTTTTATTTGTTTAATTTTCCATTCATGTTTTATTAGAGCCCTTCAAACTGGATCATGCTTCAAACATTTTTCACACAATATATAATGGATTGGCATATATGCGTATGCCATCTCAATTAACCACAGTAATCTTTGCCAAAAAGATAGTTATGTAACACATGAATAAGGGAGGAGCTAAACTGAATAACGATTTTTTTCAATGACTGTTGAAAGAAAAACATTTAACAATTAGAAAGAGCAAGGCCTAGACACAGCTAAATGGTATTGATTTAGGGGAGACAGAGAGCCAGTGGGGCCTCCTTATCAAAGACTACATCTTTACAATTACAACTTTCACCATCTTCACAGTGGAGTCAGACGCTGAGTTTACCGCAAACCTCTAGTCTCTGCAATTACCGCAGGGTAAAAATGAGTGAATTGAAGTGATGTGGAGGTGCTATCAGAAATGAAATGGTAGGCATGTCAAAATGACAATGCATATTACATGGTCAGTGGAATAAATGGTACGTGCGATAGCTGCGGGTGATTTCAATAGCTATCTACAAGTATTTTCTAAAGTGAATCACGAGAATTGGTTCCAACTCAATGCAGATTAATTGTTTGCTCCAAGCATCCCCTTGCATGAGCAATGGCGTTTGTGCATTTGATTTAAGGAAAGAAACGTGTATATATAGGATCTGTGTACATGTACTGGCTCAAAACTTCACCCAGAAAGAGCTTCAAATGTCAGCCACGGAAGTTGAAACCAGCAGATCTAGAAATGCAATGCTTGTTTGCAGTGGTAAGGATTTTTTTTGTTTGTTTTAATCTTGTTGTGGATTATTTTTAACTGCTTAATTCTACGGGGCAAGGCTCTTAAAATAGAAATAACATTGGGATTTTCTATAAATTTGATACGCAGAAGCGTTTGTTGTCCTGCATATGGTGATTAAAGTTACCAAAGTAGGAAATAATCTCAAACAAACCGTGGTATTTATTCACTGAATCGCAGATTTATTTTGCGTTTCAAGCTTCCAAAAGACAAAGCGGAATTATTAGGTCAAATTAATATTTTAACACCTGCATGGGATTAAACACCGAACGGTTTAGTGTTCTCGTGACCGCTATGTCCTTGATTTGCATTTACAAACTCCCCCACAAGGGCAAACAGTAAACATTTCTTAAGGAATTTATTTAGGTTTTTATTTATAATCAATTAATTTTCATTGATTTTGCACAACCAAACCTGTATATAGGGGCGCCTTAGGCAATGGAGTTGGTATCGAGTCCAAATATTTAGGCTGCCTGATTTTGCGAAGCGGGAACCGAAATTCAGCGTCTAAAAATGAGTGCGGCGGAAGGGTCAGTTTGTTCTTAATCGGCGAGGCAAGGGAATGCAACAGGTTATATAAATGTTTTATCATATTCTTCACCGAACCCAATATGTCTTAGAAATAAAAATGATTTGCAAGCTAATATCTAGATTTTAAAGGTAGTAATATTTTCAATTATCTTTCCAGTTACCCTTTTAAGCTAAACTTAATACTATGTATTATGTTGCTAAGATATTTGCATTAATATTATTTGATACTTGTACATATCTAAGATAGTACAGTATCCTAATTTAGACACTTCAATATAACATGTAAGTAAAACATAGTATTTGCCAGCGCATCCCTCGCAGAAGGAATGTAACACTTCAAAACAAAGCAGTTTTACAGGAGTTGGAGTTTTACACGTATCCTACCATGTGCCATCCTGATCGATCGCTTGAGACAAGGATCAACCCTGTTATTGTGTTATGCAGAAATGTGCAAACTTGAATCATCATTAGAACCGTTGCAAATCCAATAAATTTCTGATCATCGTTACTATACGCACCAGATAGCTTAAGGTGCACGCCGTATATATTTCTATTCCATGGTTTGCGACTTCATGAATTACTTTTTCAAAATCTTCATTTTCATGCATTTTCATATATGGGTGCAGGACTTAATGGTATGCATCTAACGAGATGTGCTCATTCTCCCAATCCCCGGGACCACCAAAAGAAAACGGTGTTAATTTAGAATTGTCGCTGCAAAGATTATCTGTCTTAACCTTTAACGCTGACAGTAGGATATATTGGACGAGCGTTTGGGTTTCTGATAGTAACAGTAACCTGGAACACGTGTACTTATGCAAATTACGAAAGAGTTGGTGAATTTACAAAAATAAACTAGTGCCATAACAAATGAATAATGGAAAATCAGTGCTGGAAATACTTAGCAGGTCAGGTAGCATCTGTGGGAAAAGAAACAGAGCAGGTCGAAGAATTGAAGATTGGAGGATTACCATAATATGCGTGTCTGATGAAGGGATAGACAGTCGTCTAAAAATAATTTTTTTCTTCTCTTACATCAAGACTGAATCTAACGCTCCAGTTTAAAGTAGCCCTCAGTACAATACACCAAAATGATGGGGTGAAGTCTCAGTATTGGTGTATGGTTCTTTATGCTATGCATTAGACACTCATTGATAAACTAGTGAGTACGGATATTAAGGAAATAATTTCTGCCGAATTATTCGATCCCAGTGACTTGGTGAAATCAATCATTATGACATTGGCTATCATGTGAAACATATTATTAATATTTAAACTGATGATATTCCTTGTTAGGGTCTGTACGAAGTTAAGCCCATACCCAATATATCCTGGGCGTATACACAAAAAAAAACCTTGCTTTCTAACTGAAATATTCTAAGGGAAAACATCTCTCAAGTACGAAGGCAGCTACTTTACTAAGTCATGGATAAACGCAAAAAAAAAGTCAAATGCTTTTTTATAAACACTGCTGTAATTTCGGCGTAAAGTTTATTTTTGTATTAGCGTCCGCATGCTGCACAGTGTAGCACTCAGTATACCGATTTTGAAGTACTGAACTAATGAATCGAGTTTTCTTATAGAATCACGGTTGATATTTATTTTTAAAAACTGCAAACACGTTTCTAATCTTAAATGTGTCTTCATTACTCTTATTTTCCTATTCCAACAAGGAGCCCCGCAATTGTGAGACACAATGAACTAAATACAAGGAATAATGCCTTCTTGTTACCTATCCTTTGCGTGAAATCACTGGATTGGATTATTAAAAATAATGACCAATTGTCATTAACCTGTAGAATTACGCAACAAGTGCTCACTCTGATATCGAAATCAAAGGCTACGCATAGAATGAATAATTAAAGATATGTATTTTCCGTTTTACTACCTAAGCCACCATCATTACTGTGGTTGGAACAGACTGAGGTATTTGAAAAAAAGGTCTTGGACGTTTTATTTAAAATTATGCTTAATCAGTCTTGCAGACGTAATAACGTTTAAACTTGGAAACGTGGTGTGTTATAATTAAACTGCTCGAACCAAGTTTTTCAATAGTTACACCAATTTCATGACCAGCGTGTGTTCTCAGACGCACGAACTTTGTAATTAGAACAAAATTTTGTGCGTTCCGTTCACTTATTTAATGATTAATGTTCATAAAGATTACCTATAACAATTCTGAGTGCATTTATAAACCACATCATTTCCTAATACAGGTAGAATGTTCTTCTGTTTTGCCATTAGAACTGAGGTATCTCCAGGTGGAACATTCGCTGTAGGATGAAACCAATGTGTCAGTGACATCGATCAGAGCAAAATGCACATCGCCAGCTTGTTACGCAAAGCAATGATGTTCACCAAATAAATGCCTGCATACGATAGGCAAAGTCGCTACAGAATATCAGTTTTTGATTGTCACAGGAATTTCTCAAATTTTAGCGAGATTGAAAGGGTTTGTATTGTGGTGCACATTTTAGTCTAACATTTAATTGTATTATCATTTAGTCATAAATTCCCCATTAATATCCACTAAGTAAAATTCATTTTCTGTAAGCTGGTTAATGCACTTCTGTTCTAATGACAAAAGTGTGGTCTGTGGTTACGTTTCCCTATCTCAAAAGGGAACTAAAAACGATATGGTGTTACCTAACAGATCAGGGGCCATGTTAATCTAACCGGGTTTGCAGGAAACCAACAGGACGGAATGGAATGCTGATATTACCTCACACCCTTCAACAATGTTACTCTCCATTAACTTCAACGTATTACATCAGCTAGTGTATGAGATTACAATTACAACCAGCTCACCACAGAAGAAACAAAAGCAGAAATAGACCATGTGGCCCATTGTTGCTGCTCTGCCGTTCAATAAGATCATGGCTGCAAATTTACCCCAGAGCCATTTCCCTGCAGGAACATCACATCACTTGATTCCCTTAATATCTGAATATCTATCAGTTTCTTACCTAATTATACTCTGGAACTGAGTTTCCACACCCCTCTTGGATAGAGATTTCCAAAGATTCACTAACTGCTGGCCGAAGACATTTCTACTGATTTTTGTCCTGCATGGACCCCTGATTTTGAAATTGTGACCCCTGGTTCTGGGCACCTCAGCCAAAGGAAATATCAACCCTGTTTTATTCTGTCAAGCCCCTTAAGAAATCATACATTTTAATGAGATCTCCGAAACTTAAGCGGGTATAGGCCCAGTCTGTCTAACCTCACCTCTTACTGAAAACCAGCCATCCTAGGAATCAATCAAGTGAAACTTCACTGCTCTCTCTTTATCACAAGTGTAGCCTTCCCCTGACAGGGAAACCAGACCTGTATATAATATTCAATATGCACCATTGCTTTAAATAAATGTAGAAAGTTGTCTTTACTCTTTGTCAACGTTTTACTGTTTGTACAAATTGTCTTGCATGAAAGATCAACATGCCATTTGCCTTCTTATTCATTTCAGTGCTTTGCATACGAGGGTACCCAGCATCCACTGAACACCAATACTTTTCAATTGCTGATCAATTAAAAACCTATGTCAAAACTATATGTTCCAATTTTGTTTAACAATCCCTCACATGCATCTTATCAAAGGTCTTCCAAAGATCCAAATACAATACACTTATTGGTCCCTTCTCATCTATTCTGCTGGGTACATCAAAACAAAAATATCTAACCATTTTGTCAAACATGATATCTCTTTGAGAAATCTATGTTAGACACTGCCCAATCCAATTATTATTTTCTAAGGGTTCTTTTACCACTTCCTTAATAATGGATAACCACACTGTCTCTATATACTGATATCAAGCTAGCTGATCTATAGTTTCCCATTTTCTGTCTCCGTCTTTCATAAAAAGTCATGCTACATTTGTTGTCATCCAATCTGTGGGAACCATTCGTAAACCTATGCACTATTGGAAGATAGCAACCAGTGCGTCCCCCTCTCTATAGCTACCTCTTTCAGAATCCTAGGATGCAGGTCTTCAGTTTATGGAAACTGTTTTTCAATCCCAGTAATTTCTCCAATACTAATGTTTTGCTGATTTCCTTTGTCATTCACAGTTGACCTGCGGTTCTCCAATATTTCCTGGAGGTTCTCTGTATTTGTAAACAAAGGCACAAAATACTTAATTTATTTCTTTTATCATTTCCTTATTCCCTAGTATAACTTCTCTTGTTTCAGTCTCTAAGCAACCCAGCTAATCTTTTCCTTGTTTACATTTCTTTGGAAGCTTATGCAGTTTTATATGTTTCTTGCTGGCCTATTTTCCCATTATATTCTCTCTTTCTTTATTAATATTTTTGTCCTTCTTTGCTGACCTGAACTTTTCCCATCCTCAGGATTACTGTTTTATTTGGCAACATTATAAGCATTTCCTTTTACGACCTAAATATTACCTTTAGCTTCTCATGATAGACATGGATGGATTTCTTTACCTGTTGGGTTTTTGTATATTAAAATAATATATATGACTTGTAAACAATGTATTAGTTCTTTAAATGTTAGCCATTGCTTGTTTACTGTCATATCTTTCAATGATTTAGCAATTTACCGGAGCCAACTTGCATTCATGTCTTCGTGGCTTGTTTCATGTAAATTTAAGAACTAAATTGCTTTCATTTTTTTACCTAAAACTCTATCATGTTATGATTGCTTTTTCTCGTTACATAATAATAGATTTTAAACAGTCTATTTCCTTATTCCTTAACATACTGATCTAAGAAAACCATACACTGTGTGAATTTCTCTTTCAGACTGTTACCGCTGATTTGGTGTATATGTAAATTAGAGATCCCAGTAATTATTGCATTATACTTGTTACATGCCCCTCTAATTTTGTTGTTGCAGATGCTTGATGCAGTCATATGGAGCCTTCAGTTCTGTCTTCTCACTACTTTCCCTGCTCTTGCTGTAACTAGACATATAGTCTTGTGCCTGTATTCACTGTTTCTTCGTGCCGGAGTCTAGTAATCATTACCTATTTTTCTATCCTGCACTGTCGCTTTGTCCTCTCTCTTAAATTTTCTAAATTGCTCCTCACTAACTTTTATCAAGTTAAAATTTGGGATACTGGCCCGAGCCTGATACAAATAACACCAGTTGCAATGGAATAGTCCCCACTTTCCCCAGTACTGGTGCCAGTGTCCCATGAACTGAAACCCATTTCTCCCACACCAATCTTTGCGTCATGTATTAAGTTCACTGACCCTATGTCAATTTGCACATAGTTCAGGAAATAATCCAGAAATTATTACCTTTGTGGTTCTACTTCTTAATTTGTACCCTAGCTGCTTATATTCCTTCAACAGAACCTCCTTCTTTGCCCTAACTATATCATTAGTTTCCATACAGATAACAAAACAGAATCACTACCCTCTGCTCTAAGGTCTTCTCCTGCCCTGGGAAGATGTCCAAAACCATGACATCAGGTAGACAACATAGCCTTTTGCACTCATGCATGCTGCAGCAGAGGTCAGCATCTATCGTTTTTACATCCCTGGTTCACTGCTCCAAATTAAATGACTCCCTGTACAAACAATGCAATAGTCTGCTTACCAGCTCAGGCTGCAAGGACCTCATCTGTTGAAGAAGTGCAAGGACTGAGACTCCTGCAATGCTATCTTCTGGATTCCCATATCTGCCTCACCCATAGTCACACTTTCCTATATCTCTTCTTCTGCACTATTTAATCTAAGAAGTGTGTCTGCCTTATGGAGCAAAGAATCCAGGTACTTATTCCACCGCATTACTGCGTCTGAATCTCAGACTCCAGCTCATCAGCTCTGAGCTCAAGTTTCTCAAACTGGAGGCATTAAGTACAGATGCGGTTGCACTGGATGCCAATTGTTTCCGTCAAAACTCAAGTCCCACCAGCTGCAGCACATCATCAACATATCAAGTCTGCCTTAAAATACTAATTTAAGTTATTCAATTTATTTAAATCTGTCACCAGCACTCTGTCCGCACAAAGGAACCTTATCGCCAAAGTCTACAGCCCATGGGCAATGCAATACACATTGTAATAAAGGTTGTTATGATTGGATTTGGACAGTCAACATTGAATATTTGATGTGCAGTTTAATGAATACAAATAATAGAATTTTACTTATATTAGCATAAATTAACAATAGTAAATATTGATTCCTAAGCTTCTTAAAATGTCTTCAATTTCAAGAGACTGCAGATGCAGGAATCTGGTGCAAATATCGAGCTGCTGGAGGAATGCAGTGGGTCAGGCAGCATCTGTTGAGGGAAATGAACAGTTAACGTGTCAGATTGAGACCCCTCAACTGACCTGAAACATCGAATGTCCATTTCCTTCTGCAGATGCTGCCTGACCCACTGAGTTCCTCCAGCAGCTTAGTTTTTTTTGTCAATTTCACTGATATTGGTGATCTAAACCAGAGCTTACAGTTCAATCTATGGTCATGCAGTTTTCACGTTACTTGTCTCAGCTACCTCCTACATTTATAAATGTCAACATTTCTATAACAAGCATTGGCTCTCTGAAGATTTCATTTGAAGTATACTAGGTTAATAAAATCTTTCACCATTTTTCTAATATTTTCTTTTGAGTCACTAACTAATATCTCTTTTTAAATATTTTCTTAAACTAATCATTATGTGAAGCTTAAAAATACCAAGGAATAACTCAAAAACTCTTTATGCTATTGTAGTACTACAGTCAGAAAATCTGATGATCAATAACTGCCGAACACTACCAGTTTTCAAAAGGATGTTGTAGATAATAATTAGGAAAATGTAATCATATCAGCATGGAAGCAATTGCCAATATATTTAATAATTTAATGGTGTTTTAATGATAATTCAGAAATCTTTTTCTGCATGTGTTAAATTTTAAAACAAAGGTCATCACATAAATTCATATTGCATTCTGGGGCATTCTGTGTACCTATTTGTTTATCCCTAAGCTCTGGACAAATAATCAAAACTGCTTGTTGTTGACACAGGGAAATAACACTCAATGTGTATCTTGGACTCCATGAGTTGACTATTGATGAATGATTCGCAGTATTGAGACATGACCAGATGAACACAATTCGTTATTCAGCTCCTGTTTTACTTAAGGACCTAAGAAACAGAAACAGTAGGTCATATCTCCCCTTGAATTCAACTGTTGGTTAATAGGATCGTGGGTGATCTTCTGTCTCAAGTCTATGTCCCCAACTGATGTTTATACCTCTTGCTTCCCGTAGTGTCCAAACATCTACTGATCTTGGCCCTAAATATGATCCACTACTGAGAATCCACTATTTTCTGAGAGAGAAGTTTCTGAAGTTTTGTGAGGACTGAGTAAAGAATTTACTCACCATCCAAATGGTTGACTTCGTAATCTGAAATCTCTAGTTTTAGGAAATAATCTCACAGTAACCACTTCATCAATCCCTCTCAAGAATCTTGTAAATTTCAATCAGTTCCCCACTCATTCTTCTAATGTTCCCACACTTGGCATCCCAGGATTTAGTCCAGTAAATCCACACGGTGTCTCTTCCAAGATAAAATCCTTAGACACAGAGCCCCACAGTGCATGCAATGCTCCAGGTACAGTCTCACCAAGTTTTGTTGGCTGCATCAAAGTACTCTTGTACACCATCCCTTTTCAATAAAGGTTAATACATCTCATGGTCCTGATGCAGGATTTTGACCCAAAATACCAACAATTCCTTTCCTCTTACAGATGCTGCTCAACCTGCTGAGTTCCTCCAGCAGATTGTTTGTTGCCTCAGATTCCAGCATCTGCAGTCTCTTGTGTCTCCAATACACCTCATTTACATTTCTAATTGTTTGCTGCGTACATTAATTTCCTGTCGTTCATGAATTATCAAGGCCTCTGTATAACAAAATTTTCATCATTTAATCATTATTCTGTTTTGCTATTTTTTGCCAAATTGAATAACATTGCATTTTCTCACACTATACTCCATTTATCACCTTCTTGCTTGGTCCAGGAACCTGTCCATAATCTCTGTTATCATAATACTTCACCTTCCCACCATCATCAGCAAACTTGAATACATTACGTTCCATCTGTATATTCAAGTCCTTATTACAAAGTGTAAAAAGCTGAGAACAAAGCATTGGTTTCTATTGCAACCACCAGTAACAGTCTATCAAGCTCAAAAGACCCATGTATTACTCTTGTGTCCTACTATCTAATATATAATCCCAACCCAACAAAAACATTTTATGCTGTCTTTTGTATACCTTATCAAATTCAGATTTTTTTTTACTACCTGTGAAAGGAAGCACTTTGATGAAGCATGTAAAGATGCAGTACTATATTTTACTGCTTTTGCTTGCTGGCCTTTTGATTTCATCTCTAAGGCACTCTCCCCTTCATAAAACCACATTGACTCTGCCTAGTCATATTATGATCTAACTGCTTTGTTATCAATTTCTATTGTATTGTATTGTCAGGTGACTGGCCCATTCTTCTTTATGTTTGCTATCCCTCCTTTCTAGAAAAGTAATGGAATTTTAGTTGCATTTTCTGTATTTAAATTAATACTCAGATTTATAGATAAATAATAAATTTGTGACATTTTGAGAATCAGTTGCTAAGAACATAGGATTTCTCTGCAGTACCAGCAGAAGAGGTAGGAGATGCAAAATCAGGGTGATACAGTGTCATCACTGGAAGAACAATGAAATGGACTGATGTATTTGCAGAAGCACTGTCTATTGTAAAAGTTATTGTAGACATTAGTCAACAATGAATGGTCAGCAACAAAGTGGTATGTATTTGTCCTGTAATGTCTAATGAGAGGACAATGGAAAGTATGTTGACAATTCTACTGTATTGGTAATATTGTTATGACAACACTTGCATTGCACAATGAATGCCAAAGTTTTTATTTGTTTTTTCACTATCAGATGAAGGTAGCATGTAAGTAATTCATGAAGCTGGCATTGAAGAACAAACTACAGCCACAACCACAGTCAATCGACTTGCACAGAGCAGTTTGCACAAAAACATCAGCACCTTGTTTACTCAGAAAAAGCAGCTGGTGATAACAAACACTGAAAATGGGAAAACAGATGGGAAGGTGCTGGAAAATGGGAACAGGGCTCACAATGCACAATCCACCTGCACCCAATTGATTGTCTGGGAGATTTGTACTACAATCTTATTCCAACGCTTGGAGTGACCAATGAACACTTATCATAATTTGCTGGCCTTATTGCTGACAATGCTTGGTGCCTGAAGTTGCTGGCAATTTCTGCAGTGAGTCTTTGATAATCAGATCGAGGCCAGCACCTCATGGCTGAGAGAATACTTCAGCAGAAGATAGCAGACCTGCAAGAGAGAGTATTCCAAATACTTTCTTGGTTGCTGTGCTGAAGACAGTGAGGAAGAGAGAGGTCCTCCACCAACAGGGGAGGGAGAGATACCAGAAGCATTAATGTACATCTCAATGCAAACTCTGTTTTTCCCCCAAAATACACCCATTTTACATTTTTTTCCTCACGTTATTGGAGATTTGGTTTCAGACTTCAGATGTTTTTTTGATTAGGCTCCAATAATATGAATCAACTGTTGCCATTATTCTTTCTGAATGAGCTGCTCAAATTGCAGGGCTACAAACAGGAAAGCCCAAGTATTGTTTTATTTAATCAAAAAACCTTTGACAAATAATATTGCATTTGTCTTTAAATCCAGGAAGTAATGAGTGGAATAAAACGTTTACTTGATTAACATGTGAACAAAACTGACTGAACAACCCAAAACTAGGGTCTGTGATCTCAGGACAAGAGTATTTTTTTGGAAATTATTCACTAAGGGCAGAGATGAGAATGAACTTAGAGAGATTTATGCATCTTTAGAACTCTGCATTCCACACGAATGGATGTTTTGTCATTTAATCAAACATGAGATCTGTGTATTTTTAAACACTAGGGAAAATAAAAAAATAAGGATATAGTTGGAATTTGGAGATGAGATAATGGATTAGCAATAAAACTAAAAGGGTTCAAGAGGCCACAAGGCCTTCATGTGCCACTTGTTCTTATGTCCTTGTTATTGTGATAGTAAAGGTAAGATTAAGAATTAGTTAATGCAGAGTGTAATCACCAGGAATGGAATTTGGGGCAGATTGGAACCAAAATCCCTAAAATCAATTAAGAGAGAGCAAAGTGGAAGTAGTTTATTTGGAGTAAATGAATTTAAGGTGGTGGTGGTGGTGCTGGGGGCAGTGGGGAACAGCTGCCTTCATCCAGAGGTAATCCTGTTATTGTCAAAGTTTGTAACCCTATTGTTTAGTTTTGAATCCCTTGGAAATTTTTCATTAGTTCTTAATATCAGGTTCTCAGATAAGGAGTAAAATTGCCATTTCATGAGCATTGCTATTAACTCACATAGTTTCATTAAGACTAAATATAAAGGCGCACATCCTATAACTTTAAGTATCAGAAGGATTTTGGAATCTGTGAGATAACTCCACTAATGAAATTAATTAAAATAATATTAATGTACACGATTTTTATATTAGTGCCACACCCCTTTAAAACTTAAAATGCTTAAAGTGGTGGTCCATGAATCCTTGATAAATTGTGGAGAAACCAAGAATTAATACTCTTAACTCTTACTGTAATAACAGGCAGCATGGTAGCCTTTTACCCAGCCTTTTACCCCCTCTCTTCCCAGTGTCACGGGCCCCAACACTCATTTACTTATAAAGTGATTTTCATAACCACAGGATGTTCAAACTACTTTAAAGTCACTGGGGAACTTTTGAAATATAATCATTGTTACAGTATTGGAAATATAGCAGCTAATTTGTACCCAACAAGCTGCCACAAGCAGCAATGAGGCAATGACTACAATATTACCTGGGACTTCTAATGCACTCACTAAGATGCGCTATACTGAAGCAGGTGCAGTTTGCCATAAAGCACCTTGAGCTTCATTGCCCAGGTCAATGCTTGACCAGCCTTTGAAATGTTCAAGAGCAAAAATGTGCTGCTGGTACCTCCTCCCCAAGACCTGCTATGGGAGCTGCACAGGCCCCATAGCTTCACGTTTGGTGGCGGGGAAGTTGTGGGAGGGCGGCATGGTAGCGTAGCGGTTAGCATAATGCTATTACAGCGCCAGTGATCAGAGTTCAATTCCTGCCACCGTCTGTAAGGAGCTTGTACGTTCTCCCCCTGACTGCATGGGTTTCCTCCAGGTGCTCCGGTTTCCTCTCACATTCCAAAGTCATATGGGTTAGTGGGTTAACATGGGTTTAATTGGGCGGTGCGGGCTCATTGGGCCGGAAGGGCCTGTTACTGTGCGTTATAAATAAAAAAAAGTACTGAGGAAAGTCATGGCTTAACTAGGCATAATCAAAACATAACAACAAGTCATTTAATCAATGCACTAGAGTGCTTGTGAAATACATGAAAATCCTAAGAATTCGAACAAAATGGAATCTGATGTACATTAGCCACATTGCATGGCACAGGCATACATTTTCTCCTAATATAGTATTTGATTTTATGACCCGAGCTACAATGGAATATACAACATCCCATTATTTGAAAAGATCTTGTGGCCTCATTACAAAGTTGCAAGTGGATTGATAGTGAAGGTCACACAGAAAAGTGGATAGAGCTCAGCATTGTAATGTTTTTTATTTTCTGTTTAACCTGTGGAAAATGATAAAGTAATTAAATTTATCAAAATGTTTAGTTATATGCTGTTGCTGAATGAAAGGAATTTCCAAACAATGCAGACATTTGAATTAGAACCACATGGATTCAAGAGGTCTAGAAGGTTCAAAGGCCATACTTTTTATGCATTCTGTATGGACACCAAAAGAAGTACATTTCATGAAATCAAATTAATGTTAATCTACCTCCTTTGGGAATGTCCCACAATTTCTTTCTACAGCTGTGAGTACTGAATCCACATCTATACTGAAAAGTAAGATTTGCTTTCATATAACACAAATGGCATCCTATAGCACTTTAGAAACTATGAGATGTTTTCACAGTGCAGTCATAATGGTAATATAGGAAATGCAGTAGACATTTTACAAACAGCTAAGGTCCTCAAAGAGCATTGTGAAAACAAGCAATAACTCTGAATAAGTGAAGTTGCTCGAAGGATATAAGTCATCCAAGTCACCATGAATAACTACCTTGCTCTTCCTTGAAATAGTTCCATTGGGTATTTCACATCCATCTGTAAGGGCAGGTTAACACCTCATCAGTAAGACAGCACATCCAATAGTGTATCAGTTTCTTGCTATTGCCTTAAACAATCTAGATTTTTGTATTCAAGTCTCTGAAACAGGATTTGAACCTGCCATCTTCAGATCCAGGAAGAGAGTACTGCCTGAGCTTCAACCCTATGTTTGTCCTGGCAGGAAAAATTGCAAATATATTCATTAATTGATTGTATACACCCTGCCTTTGTCATCTGTGGCTTAGATTTTCTTCTTCATAGACAGTTCCTCGGGATCAAGCATGACTTGGTTTCATTCTAGTTCAATAGTTTCTGAGGTGACTGATGCAGGTAATGTGGGGCCTGCAGACTACCAAATATGAGGCAGAAGGTTCCTGATGGAATAGATAGGTGAGTAGTTTGTGAGGTGGTTCACTCCTTCCATCATTTACACAGGGCTTCTGTGTGCTGCCCGTGCATATCCCCAAGGTTCTCAGTGCCATCCTGAATGTGCCTTCTCCACCATCATGGGCCAAAGATTCCCAGGAGTCAATGGGGATATTGCACTGTTTCCAAGAAAGCATTGAGCATGCCCTTGAATATTTGCCTCTGACTGCCTGGTGATCTCTTCCCATGGACAGAGCTCAGAATGGAAAGTTGACTGAATGTAATTAGAGTCGCAGTGCTGGATATGTTGGCCTGGGAGAGGACATTGGTTCACTTATCCCTCCAGTGGCTTGGAGCAATTCATGGAGAAAGTGTTGCCGGCATTTCTCCAGCTTTGAGATGCCAACTGTATACCGTCCAAACCTCAGAAAAGTGTAGGAGGGCTGCCCCCTAGATCATATGCATTGTACCATAAACAGGGTTATGATCTTCAAACACCTTTTTCTTAATATGGCCAAAGGCTATGGTGATGTTCTGAGGGTAAAGGTCAATTTCAACATCAGTGTCTGCCTTGTTGAGAGGTTGGTCTTGTGATATGGGAAGTAGTCAATGTTTTCCATAATTTCATTGTAGAGCATTATTGTCGGAGAGTGGTGTTGTATAGTGGGAGCCGGTTAGTGGAATATCTTTGTTCTCTGGATTTTGAATGTACTTCAATGTTCAAAAGGATGAAAATCCTTTGAATGTGTGCATATGCAAGCATTATCTGTGTACTGCAGCTCGACTACTGAGGTTCTGGTATGGAGCCAAGGTAGGTTGAATAATTTTCCATCGGTCCTGTGGTCTAGATCCACTACAGCAAGGAGTTCGTTGGAGGTGAAGTGTGACATTGTGATGATAAAGATTGAGAAAAGTGCTGGGGCAATGACACAGCCTTGCTTGACACTGGTCTGCACTGAAATTGACTCGAAGTGAACCATTGTTTGAAATAACGGCTTATATGCCATTGTAAAGCAAACATAAAATAGAGACAAATTCCTGCTGGTAGCTGGATTTGAGGAGAGTGTTCCGCAGTTCCTCCCAAATGATTGAATCAAAGGCTTTATTGAGGTCGATAAGGGGTAACTATAGTGACTGGTGCTGCTCCCTCCACTTTCCTTGGTCTTGTTGCACAGTGAAGATCATGTCCCCTGATTCTAGATGGATGAAATCCACACTGCAATTTGCAGAGCACCTCTTCGTCCACTGGGAAGAGGTGATTGAGGAGAATCCCGACAAGGACTTCCTTATGACAAACTGCAAGGAGATCCCTGTGTGGCTACTGCTGTCAGATTTGACTCCTTTCTTGAAGATAGTCAGGATTACAATATCTCTGAAGTCCTCTGGCATATTCTCTTCTTCCCAGATATGAACAATGAGGTTGTGGATTTGTGCCTGAAATTTCTCATCACCAAAAGTAATATCATTCATTTCTGAGGCCTTTTTTAGTTGGGATATGGCCTTTTGGACCTTATTGACCAGGACTGCTGCCAAGGATCTCCTGAGTGGGTTGCTGTGGGATGGAGTCATGATTGAGGAGATCTTCAAAATGTGTTCGGTTCTGGTCGCCTCATTATAGGAAGGATGTGAAAGCTTTAGAGAAGGTGCAGAGGAGATTTACCAGGATGCTGCCTGGATTGGAGAGCATGTCTTCTGAGGATAGGTTGAGTGAGCTAGGGCTTTTCTCTTTGAAGAGAAGGAGGATGAGGGGTGACTTGATAGAGGTGTACAAGATGATAGACATAGATATGATAGGCATAGATCAAGTGGACAGTCAGAGACTTTTTCCCAGGGCGAAAATGGCTAACATGAGTGGAACGCACTGCCAGCAGAAGTTGTGGGGGCAGATACATTCAGGCCATTTAAGAGACTCTTAGATAGACACATGAATGATAGAGAAATGGGGGGCTATATTGGAGGAAAGGGTTAGATAGATCTTAGAGCAGAATAAAATGTTGGCACAACATTGTGGGCTGAAGGGCCTGTACTGTGCTGTAATGTTCTATGTTTTATGTTTATTCCAGTGAGTGTTAACTGCCTCTCGGTACATGATAAGTTCACTCCCAATTTTGGTTCCCAGCAGGTTGGGCCCTTGGTTGTTTGGATCATTGATGGCCTTCACAGTACCAAAGATTCACTTATATCATGACTGCCAACAAGTTACTGAACCTCCTGTGCTATTTCCACTTCCCACTTGTTCTTTAGGTCACAGGTTTTCATTGTGTGTATATCACTTCACACTTTCTCTGTATTAAATGTTATCTGCAGTTCTATGATCATTTTGTCAGCTTATATGTTCTTGCAGTCTATTATTATCCTCCTCGCTGTTTGCCATATCCATAAGCTTGGTGCTATGGCAAATTTGGTTGCTTTACCATGCACACTTATGACCAATATATTAGTATGTTTTTTTAAAAAAATACAATAATGTTGGCACTGACCCCAAGAAGCACAGCTGCTGGGATATTACAAGAGTGACTAATTTTCTAAGATATGTTATTGGACGCAGATCTTTATAGATATCCTATTGTCGTGAAGGGTGCTCGATAACTACAGGACCTGATGAAGGGTCACCGACGTGAAATGTTAACTGCTTCTCTTTCCACAAGTACTGCCAGACCTGTTGAGTGTTTCCAGTATTTTCTGTTTTTATTTCATATTTGCAGTATTTGCATTTTTTTCTATCTATCAAGTTTTATTGCAAATATAAGGTCAGTGGAATCGGTGGCCACGTGGAAGACTTAAAAATGGGAAGGTTCATAAATTACGTCAATTCGGTTCAGACAGAAATATTCACAGATGATAATCAAGTAAATGCGCCTGCATATGTGGCAAGTTACCTGTGGTCTGGGTGCCCATTTGAGAATTGTGAGGAGCGAGACAGGTGCACTAAAGTCTATTCATCGTATCATGAGATCTAATAGCCAATAAACATCGTCCAGTTTTCGTGAAGTTGTAAGTAAATCAAGAAACGATGCTCTCGGTAGCCTGTGAAGTAAGAACAGGAATGGTTCTCACAGGAATATCTGGAGCATGCCATTCCCCTTTGACTCCTGGTTTAAATTTGTGTCTATCAATTTGCCGATTGCAAAGGATGAAAGGTATAATATATTTCGCTACATTGAAGAAGATAAACACAGATTTTGTTTTAACCCCACTGGTAAAATTGCTTTTAGCATTGATCTCGCAGGAATACTTGGATCGTAGGTTTTTGTAACAAAATATATTGCCATCACAGGTATTAACCTCACGTTCCTAATGCTGATTGGAAAGATCACGAATGGTTTTCAACCAGCCGTGACTTGGGTTGTTCTATATGCTGCCGCCGAGGGGTGGGGATTTGCCCTTTGGACGTGCTATGTATTGTATCGAACTTTCAGCCAATCCGTTCAACGAATGTTCACAGAGTTTAATAACTCTGCTTCAACACCTTGTGACTGACAGCAAGAGCAGGAAAGTACTACAAACTTTTTGGGGGGTGGTGGGGGGAGTAGGAAATATTATTTGGAAAGCTTTGTTGTGCCTGAACTTGAACTGTGCCTACTCCAGGAACGCAAGCAAACCAGCACAACATGAGTTCTCCAGCTGCTGACCACGAAACTCCAGCGCCAGGTCCCCTCAATGTGCCCGTGCCACTAGCTGAACTGGAAATCAGACACACAAAGGTGAGTGCGGTCATTTAATCCACGGCGGCAGCAGCCCATGAGCGCCGAGTTAACCACCACCCCCCCCCCCCCCAACCCCCCACACGCCCTCCATTCCCATCTGTGACCTCAAGTGAAATCCAACATCATGTACTTTAAACCTGCTCTAACGTGGAATAAGAGCCTCAAAATAATATCGGGCTTGTAGGTGTTGTTTGCTTTGCATTGCCGTGATCGAAAGAAGAAGACTTAGTGATTAATATTGAAATCATATTTTCTGATTGGATTAAAAAAAGGTGAACGTTTTGGCTTCCCGCAGAACTGGGGAAGTTGAAGCAATCTGTTCGGGCAGTCAGCCGGCCTGGGGAACAATCCTGCCTCACCGTTGCTGTCAAGCGGATTTGCTGATAACGAAATCAAAACGTCCCTCACCATGCCATGATCTTCAAAACAGAATTATTTGGAAGTATCTGAGCAAAGTACATGGCAATCTGGAACCTTGATCCACATGTTATGTAAAGTTCAGTGTCACCTTAAATGTCAGGTCTGCGAATGGATTGCTCCCTATTTTACCCCTAACCACCAGGGAGACTTTGTTGCACTCATACTGATGGCAAGTAAAGGAGGTGGCAGCGAGCTGTACCGTGCTGGTTCGAGCCGTTGCCCATTTATACGCGTTTCTTTTATTGCAGATCTTCATAAATAATGAATGGCATAACTCCAGCAGTGGCAACAAGTTCGCGACTTGGAACCCGGCCACAGGAGAGAAGATCTGCGACGTGGAAGAAGGCGATAAAGTGGGTGTACTTCATTATTTCGCTGAAGGTTTAGTTGTTCCATCTGTGGCTATTTCCCCACGTATTTTAACAACAACTGAACGAGGCCATTTTTGAAACAATTCTGGCAAATCCCATTCATCACTTTCCTACATTCCCTGCAGCCGCACAACTTGTTCTTTCTCATATGCCCACAAACCTCCCTTTGATTCTTTGGCAAATTACCTACAGTAAAGGGTGATTTACAGAAGCCTATTAACCTGCCAGTAGATCTTCGGGATGCGGCAGCGAAGTGGAGCAACCGGGGAAACCTGCACAGTCTCGGGGAGAATGTGCAAACCCCACACTGGTTTTATCTGAGGTCAAGGTGGACCCTCAGAGTTGTGAGGCCGCAGCACTAACTGCTGCAAGACCACCCGCTGCCCCTTGTCCTTCTTGGCTGCGGAGGTCACAGGTTTGGGAGGTGCTGTCAGATAAGCCTCCACAAGTTAATGCAGTGCATTTTGGAAATGGTATATACTGCAGCCATGGTGCACAGGTTGTGGGGAGGGGAAAAAAAGTTTATTATGTATTAATGCAAAAGCAGAGAGGTAATGATTCAGTTATGTGGGGCAATGATGAGACCACACCTGGAGTACTAGTACCATATAGGTCTCCTTAGGGTAGGGTAGGGCTGTGGACTTCACTAAAGCACTCAACTGATCCAGAAGATTAATACACATGGGATTCACGGAGACTTGGTGGATTGGATTCAAAATTAGCTTAGAAGACAGAGGGTAGTGATGGAGGGGTGTTATTCTGACTGGAGGTCTGTGACAAGTGGTGTCGCATAGGGATCAATGCAGGGACCACTGTTATTTGAGAGAGAGATGTGTACATATAAAAATGATTTGGATGGAAGTGTAGGTGGGCTGAGTCACAAGTTTGCAGATGACACAAAAATTGGTAGAGTTGCCAGTTGGAAGGTTGTTAGAGGATACAGCAGGATGTAGACCAGTTGGAAATCTGGGTGGAGAAATGTCAGATGGAGGCTAATCCAGACAAGCGTGAGGTGCTCCACTTTGTGAGGTCAAATGTAAGAGGAAAGTATACAGTAAATAGCAGGACCCTTAGGAGCATTGATGTACAGAGGGATCTTGAGGCGCAAGTCCATAGCTCCCTGAAAGTGCCAAAACAAGTAGATAGGGTGGTAAATATGGCATGCTATATTTGCCTTTATCGGTTGGGGCATTGAGTATAAAAGTTGGCAAGTCATGTTACAGTGATATAAAACCTTGGTTCGACCACATTTGGAGTATTGTGTATAGTTCTGTTCACCACATTGCAGGAAGGATGTGGAGGCTTTGGAGAGGGTGCAAAAGAGGTTCACCAAGTGTTGTCTGGATTATAGAGTATTAGGTATAAGGAGAGGTTGGAGAAACTTGGATTGTTTTTTCTGGAGTGTCAGAGGCGACGAGATGGAAGTACATACAATTATGAGAGACGTAGATAGGGTAGATGGTCTGAGTCTCTTTCCTAAAGTGGAAATGTGAAATTCTAGAGGGCATAGATTTGAGAACAGAGGGAAAAGTTTAAAGGTGATTTGCAAGGCAAGTTTTTACACAGAGAGTGGTAGGTGCCTGGAACATACTGTCAGTGGAGGTGGTAGAAGCAGATACGATAGCAGCATTTAAAAGGCATTTAGACAGGCACACGAACAGGCATATAGAGGGATATAGACCATGTGCAGGCAGATGGGATTAGATTAAATTGGCAATATGGTTATCATGGACATCATAAGCCGAAGGGCCTGTTCCTGTGCTATCATGGTCTACGTTCTGTGTTCTCTTTAAGGAAGAATGTAAATGCAATCGAAGCAGTTCAAGGAAGTTTCACTCACCAGATATCTGGAATGAGTGGTGTATCGAATGAGAAAGGCTGGGATAGACTAGGTTTGTATCCAGTGGAGTTAGAAGAACGAGAGGAAATTCTATTGAAACATATAAATAAGGTCTTAAAGTGTCCTGAAGGAGTTAATGTGAAAAGGATACTTTCTCTTGTGGGAGAATCTGGAACTACGATTAAAGATAAGGGATCACTCATATAAGATGGAGAAGAAGTGATTTTCTTTCTCTCTCAGAAGATTTTGCATCTTTGGGGGGTCTCTTCCTCAAGGAAAGTGGGAGTGAATATTTGTAAGGCAGAGACAGGTCCTTGATAAGCAAGGGGGTGAAAGTGACCGGGGACAGATTAGAGTGTGAAGTTGAACTTACAGTCAGTCCAACTGTGACCTTATTGAATGGCAGAGCAGGCCTGAAGGACCAAGTGGCCTATTCTTGCTGCTACAATTGCATGTTGATTTAGATTGGGAAATTTGCATTGTGCTTGCAGAACCACGCTGGCACAGGTTTTTGAAGCTCATTTTGACCTGGGAGACATTAGCTTTGGAGAAAAATAGTCTCTGTGGCTTTCCAACACTGTGCTGGATGTATTGGTGCAGGAGATGGAAGGGAAAAGAGTTGTATTCTTTCATAGAGTCGAGGGCCAGGAGGTCCTCTAAAAACACACTTAGACGACAGTGGAAGGAAAGAGCTGAGATGGTCAGTGCCAGGAGTTAAGCCCTAAGGTTGCTGAATGTATCATCAGATGACATATGCTCCAACTGGACCACCAACCACAGACAAAGTTCAATTCCCTCACCTAACACTCAATTTCTCTGTCTCACTGTCACATACTTAACAAGTCTCAGAGCCACATTCCACAGCTTGAGCACACTGCCAACTCTTCAACCCAGACAACACTATCACCTGAAGAGATTGCACAAAACAACAACTTCCTTCGCAGGAGAAAGAGACAAAGAACCAGAGGCAAGACCAGCTCATAGGCAGTAGACAGAGAGCTGCATCACCTTTACCCACTCAAGGGAAAAAATGGTGCAGGTCTTTATTGGAGGAGCCATGACAGAGGGATATTCATTCTTAATTTCATTCCCACATCACCTTCCCTGCTCTTTCAAGTGTCTCTTTTGATTTACAAGCTACAAATAGCATAATCATGCTCAGCCTACTTTTCCCTCCAATTCCTGGATGATGTCCCAACTCTTAGATCGCTAAAAATTGTAAGCTGGTCAGGAGCTGGTAGAAAAGTGTGAGGAATGTAGGTGAAGACTCACAGTCACTCATTTTAAACCCACCACTAGCTTGAATACATTTAATTTAGGAGCTTGCTCAGAGGTGGGATCTTTAAGTAGTAAGTCTCTGGGCATGAATATCCTGCAGATAGGGCAAATGAAAAGATAACTCAGATGTCAGTTTACTAAACAATGTCAGTTTACTACTCAAGGGATTCAGACAAGGACTTCAAGTGACAACCTGTAGAAAAAGGCAGATGAATATGTGTTATGAAATGATTGATGAATTGTCAGGCCTGCCAGAAAGCTCATATACAATAAAGGAGGACAGAGGAGTCTTTCCCCAGCCTTTAGCAGGGCATTGCACAGGAAAGAGTGGTGACCTTAAAGCCCAGTATGCAAGAGATGAGCACCCCATTAACCTAAGTATGGGGGATTAGCCCAAGTTCTTATTCCTCATTGCACTCCATGATGTTCCGGGTTTGGAGCACAGAGTGTTGGCAAGCAGCGAATCACCAATAACACTTCTGGATTTTTTTTCATTTGCACATGTGTGCACAGAAATCCCAAAGTTGCAAGAGTTTCAGAAGGCAATGACAGTGAATTTCAGTAGTTTTGCTGCCATTAATTCACAACATCCAAACCATTAAGCTTAGCAGTCAAGAAAATGAAGAAGTATGTTTTATAAATAACTGTAGATATAGATTCAATTAATTTTTAAGATACTTTAAGACCTCAAGATTCTATCTTCTATGAATCTTGGTTATTTAATCACTTTGAAAACCATATTTTCTTTATATTTGAATCATATTTATGCAGTTATTACTGCAATCTTCTTTACAAAGGTTGGCAACATTTCAGGTAAATGCTTAGATGTGTATTATATTGCAAGGTCATCTATTGCTTTTGGTTAATCACTAGAGTCACCAGATTGCTATCTGAAGATTGGGGTGCATACTTGCTGGATTACAATTATACCTCAAAGTGTGGGGATCAATGAAGGTCACACCAGATTAGATAAAATAAACTGCTGCCGCTGTGTGGTCTAGTTGCCTGCTGGCTAATTTTATAGATATGACAATTAATAGGAGTTTTGTGCTTCAATTACAAAATTATAAGGTGATTTACAAAGTACCATGAGATCTAGTAAAGTGCCCGAATACTTTTAAAATGCAAATTTACCATAGACTACAGTTATAATGTACTTAATGTAAATTCAATACCTAGAAAAAGAATTTGCACTTCTAATTTTAGTGCACTCAGATGACTGATCGCAAATATTTAATAATCCTGTCACTATGGTTCATTTAGTCACACTCTTGTCCATAAATCAGAAGGCTCCGGTTGAAATACAACCCAAAAGATTGGATGTACTAACCCAATGTAACTGCACTATGTAATGAATTGACCCGTACGATCGGTATGCAAGACAAGTTTTTCACTGTACCTCGGTACAAGTGACAATAATAAACCAATACCAATACCAGTACCAATACCAATATAAAAATCTTGGCTGACATTCCAGTTCAATACTGAGGGACTGCTATAGTGCTGACTTTGATGTCTTTTGGATGAGATATTAACCTAAAGCCCTGTCAGCCCTGAGACATTGGTGAAAAATTCTATGGCTCTACTTCATACTACAGAGGTGTTATTGCTATTATGTCAGCAAATATTTGTTCTCCAATCAACATCACTAAAACCAACTATCTATATATTATTACACTGCTGTTTGTGAGTGATTATTGTGTACAAAATGGCTGCTGAATTTCCCACATCACAGCAGTCACTACCCTTCTAAACTTCTCAATCAAATGTAAATAGTGACATGAAAAGTACAATGGAAAGTAAGCTTTCTTTCCTCCTTGGTAGGAGACAAGTTGCTGCAATGAGAAACTGATACCAAACTGCAGCATAATGTTCTTTGCCTATGTGCTAAAAAGTGGAATAGTAGCAGCATTACCATGTCCTTGCCTTCCATTTTATTTTTGTTGATAGGCATCTTGAATTCTTCAGTAAAAAAAATATTCTGTACTATATTTATTAAACCTCAATCAACCTTAAATTAGCCTTATTCATTAAGATTACTATGGCACAAATTTTGCATGCGTACATGTATTGAATACGTCTTAATGAAGATGGCCATTGTAGTGGCCATCAGTCTTGATTGACTATTGTAGAGACTTCATTCCTATTAAATATTATTTGCTGGTAGATTCATCATTAATATAATAGTGAGCTACCATTGAGACATATAAAAAAGGAATCATTCAATTAGCATTAGGCAAAAGAGGGGGATAAATGACATTAGCATTAGGCAAAGCAAGGGGAAATTTTTGTGAAGGATGTAAAAACTTTGTTTATCGTAACTGCATTTCATAATGCATTTCCTTGTTTCCAAGCCAAGTTACTTCCAGGTAGAAATTTAATTATCATCTAGTCACAGTGTGGAAGACTACCCATGTGTATCCAAAGAAAGAACAAATCTAATCTGCTCAGTTTACATCTTCAGCTTTCACACAGTCTTCGGTAAAGTGAAAGAGGGAATCATAATTGGTGTCATTAAGTAATACCTAAAAACCAATAATTTGTTTAACAATGCTCAGTTTCTACAGAATTTATATATCCCAACCCTCATAACAGCTTTATCGGACACAGGACACGAAATCCGAATACCAGAGAATAGGTGAGAGTAACTGATCTTGATATCAGGATTGCTTTTGACCAAGTATGCACCAAGGAACTTCATCAGAATCAGAATCAGAATCAGGTTTATTATCACTGACATATGTGGTGAAATGTGTTGTTTTGCGGCAGCAGTACAGCGCAAGACATAAAGACATAAAATTACTGTAAGTTACAAAAATAAATAAATAGTGCAAAAGAGGAATAATGAGGTCGCTAGGACAAATGGTAAAATTCTCCTCTGGTTGGCACAAAGATCCTTAAAGGTTGCAGTGCAAGTAGATAATGTGGTTAAGAAAGCATGTGAGATACTGGCCTTCATTAGTCAGAGCATCGAATACAGGGCAGGGAGGTTTTACAACTTTATAAAACAGTGGTCAAACCTCAGCTGGAGTACTGCATGCAGGTCTGGTTACCACACGATAGGAAAGATGTGATGGCACTAGAGAGAGTGCAGAGGAGATTCACCAGGCTTTTTCCTGGGAGGAAGCATTTCAGTTATGAGGAGAGACTGGAGAAGCTAGATCTGTTCTCCCTGGAGTGGAAGAAGATACATGACTGAGATATATAACATCATGATAGGGTAGACTGCAGGAAACTTTTCCCCATATCAGAGGTAGATAAGATTTCAGGTAAAGGGTAAAAGATTTAGAGGGGATCTTTTTCACCCAGAGAATGGTGCGTACCTGGAATACACTGGCAAAGAGAGTGGTAGAAGCAGGGTCACTGACAGCATTTAAGGAGTGTCTAGGTGAGCACTTGAATTGCCTTGGCATAGAAGGCCATAGGCCAAGTGCTGGAAGATGGGATTAATATGGACGCATGCACTCTGGTCACCTTGGAGACGGTGGGCCAAATGGTCTGTTTCCATGCTGTATGACTCTATGACTCTATAAAGATTGTAGCCACTATTCAAGGTGATTCACTGTAGACTCAGGCCAGTAAGTTACAACTCCACCATGTCAGGATCTTTAGTTACTTCATTAGTGTTCTTCCCTACTTCACTGACTAAGAATGGGTGATGTCTGGTAACGTCAGTTCAAACCCAACTCAGTCAGCTTAACGTCTATGTTAGGGAAAATATTACAAACTATTATAGAAGATGTTGTAGCAGTTCACTTAGAAAAAATCAAGCTAATTGGACAAAGTGGACATGGTTTTGTGAAAGAGAAATCACGTTTGAGCAATGTATTGGGGTTCTTTGAAAAAGTAATATGTGCTGTATGTAAAGGGATACTGGTGGATGTAGTATACCTGGATTTTCAGAAGCCATTTGATAAAGCACCAAAGAGTATTGCAGAAAATAAAAGCTCATGTATGGAACATTTTTTTGGCTAGCAGGAAATACAGATTAAACATATGGGTCTTTTTCTATTTGGCACAGTGTGAGAAGTGGTGTGCCACAGGGTTGGAGCTGGGGTGATTGATTGAGATGAAGGCTCCAAGGGTATGGTTGCTACATTTGTTGATGACACAAACAGAGGTTGGGATATAAATAGTGAAAGGGACATAAGGAGGCTACAGGGGGATTAGTTAATGAGCTAAGGTCTGGCAAATGGACTATAATCTATAAAAGGTGAAAATGCCCAATTTGATGAGGAAAAGAAGTAATGAAAAAGCATTCTTCTAAATGCAGAGTTCTGAGATGCAGAGAGATCTGAATGTCCTTCATATGACTCACAGAATGTCAATATGTAGATATAGCACGTAATTCAGCAAGCTAACAGAATATTATTGTTGATTGTACGGGAATTGAATACAAAGGTAATGCTTCATTACATCTGGAATACTGTGTACAGTACTGGAAGGACATTAATGTGTTAGTTACAGTTTAGAGTAAACTAATACCTGGAATGGGCAGATTATCTTGTGAGAAAAGATTGGACAGACTAGGCTTTATCTACTGAAGTTATGAAGAGTGAGAAGATATGGTTAAAATATGCAAAATCCTGAGGGATCTTGACAGGGTAGATGTGGGGAGGATGTTTCCTCTTGTGGCAGACTCTAGAACTCGGGTCACTGTTTTAAAATAAACATTCACCTATTTAAGAAAGAGATGAGATGTTTTTTTTCAGAGGATCATGAGTCTTTAGAACTCTTTCTTACAGAGCATTGGAAACAAAGTCTTTGAATACTCTTAAGCAGTAGTCAATACATACAATTGCCACAGAGGGTTGTGGAGGCCAAGTCATTGGGTGTATTTAAGGCAGGGATTGATAGGTTCTTCATCAGTAAGGGGGTTAAGGGTTATGGGGAGAAGGTGGGAGAATGGGATTGAGAAAAAAAAATCAGCCATGATTAAATGACAGAGCAGACTCGATGGGCTGAAAGGCCTGAGTCTGCTCCTGTATTTTATGGTCTTAGGGGTTCTGTTCCTGAGAACTGTCCATAAGCCGATTTCTCCGTAAGTCCGAAATGTCTGTTCTTGATAGCTGGCCATGTCATAATCGCTGGGTCAAATCTTGGAATTCCCTATCTGAGACCACCATGGAAGGGCCAGTCGCAGGTGTTGGCTGGACCTCCCTTTGGAAATGAGAGATTGGGATTGGAGGAAGCTGTTGGCACTTCAGTGCGATCTTAGGCTCTGCAATCCTGACTGTCCAGCTATTGTTTCTGCCTGTCAATCCTCAATGATAGTTCTTTCAAAGTTAAATATATTCTCAATTGTCATCAGGAAGGCTTAGATACAGGCTTGGGTGACTTATTTACTGTAAATTCTTATGTGCTTTGTGAATCTTAGTGCTTTTCCAATTTAATGTATTTGCAGTTGTAGATTCTCTACACATTGTCTGCTACTGCAAAGTGCTGATTCTTTTAGCTTCCCATACCATTACCCCTACTGTTTAACTGGCTTCTGCAAGCCCTTCACATTCATTTTCCAAAACACTGCCATGCAATAATGGGATGTAGTTTGAATTAGATTATTCTTTACATAATCAGTCCCTGACTTCAACCATTTCAGATTTCCCTTTAAGATAAGGAATAAAAGAATATCATTGTGTGATCATCCAAGTGGCCTAAAGCACTTCCTCTCCTTCATTACCAGAAGCCGAGGAGTAGTAGCTGTTAGGCAAAATTGTAAATGCCTTGCAGAGATTCAAAGAGCAGTGCAAATATCATTAAAATAAGCTAAAAACACTTCTTTTTAAAGAAAACTCAACTTCATTCCTTAAAGACACAAAGTATTGCATGAAGGAATCATATTTTTTGGTCCTTGCTTTTGTTATATTACTGAACTTTTGTTCTGAATTCTAAAGACAAAATTGTGAGAAGAAATTTTCAAACATAATGATATGTGTAAGTTGGGGCTACAAATTAAATTATCCTACTTAAAAGGGAGAATTCTGTTTATGCTGAATAAAAAGGTGCAGATTGATTTAAAATTAAATTACCTCCACACTGAGTTTCTCTGATATTTGACGATGCAGGAATTAGAGATGAAATCCAATTACCTTGGTCCATTTTTTGACTGATCACTTAAAGCTCGGTTTCACATGGATTTATTCTCCACGCAAAAATGACAGAATGGATAATGCCAGGTGCTTTTTCTTTTAACTAATTGATGGGGAAACAAACTGTTGCTGCAGATGTTGCATTTTCCTAGTTTTCCTAAAGAAGAAGTTTTATTTCCCACATTCTTTCCATGTTCCTCGTCATATACTGCAGAATGTTATAAATAGGAAATGTTGGAATGTATAGCTGATCACTTCGCTTCTGAAAGAAAATTGTTTCAGCTCTTGGATCTTAGATAGTAGTAGTGAGGAATTTCAACCCCATTTATCTTTGAAATTTTCGAATCTTATCTTGAGATCTAAGTAGATTATTTTAGTATTACTGCCTGGAGGTAAACCCTGTAAGATAATTGCTTCAGTTATGTTTTTCCAAGTTAATAAGATATGAGTGATACTAGCAAGGCTGGCATTTGTTGTCCATCCTACTTTCTCTAAGAAGGCCAAGAATTTGACTACATTGGTATTTGTTGAATTCAAGACATTTCATAGATCAGTTAAGTATTAACTATGTTGATGTGAAACTGGAGTCAGAAACCATGTAAGGATGATTGATGTGCTTCTTTAAAAAGCATAAGTGAACTGGTTATTTTTTATTTGACAGTTCAAGATCTAAACTGACTTATGATACAGATCAGCCAGAATCTGACTGAACAGTAAAATAAGCATGATTTTCAGGAAGGTCAGTCCTCCTGATATATAAGTAAGCAATTATTTTGTGTTCTAAAACTACAGCCAAATAACTTCCAAATTGGAGTGGACTTCTTGTGAGTACATAACTATGGTGTAGAAATTCAGACTCTTGTCAAATTAAGTATGTGTGGTTCCAAAGTACAATGCTGAAAGTGGCCTTAGAGCTCACTTCCCTGCAGCCTTCGAGCTGTGGATAGTTACAGAGAGTTTATCAGCAAACTATGATCACAGCAGCTTATTTAAAAACTTAGTCTTCTGGTTGCTGCTTAAATAAGTAATCCCTTTTTGTACCACCCATTAACTCCCCCCTCCCCCACCACCCTCCACCACCACCCCCCCCCCCCCCACACACACACACACACACACACCTTTCAGTTATCCCAACCAGCTCCCTCAAAGCAAATCAACAATGGACTCAGCCTAAGATATGCATTTGACCTTTCATTTTCATACGCAAATCTTCCATACTTACTTTAGGCTTAGATACAGCTGTTGCTTAATTTAAGATATGTTTCATTAAGTGAAATTTCGTTAATTGAAAAGACTGGATAAAATGTAACATGGGTACATTGGTACATTGTGTGTCTAGTGGTGGAGTGTGGCATGCTATTCACTGTAGTAAGAAACCCCATCATAAATTGAAGACACATACCCCAAAGAGCCAATAGTGTTATAACGAAAATTCATCAATCAAACATTCATAGATTGAGGAATCACTGCACGGCACACTGGTTTTGTTTATAATTTTACTGATGTTATCAGCGGCATTCTGCAGTATCACACTGAATCTGCTCTTCTGGCCTGCTGTATCAACGGAATAGGTGATCACTAATCACCTAAAAAAATGAATACTAAAGTTCTGGCCTTATTTCCTTTTAACAATATCAGCTTTAATTATTTCCATTTATCAGATCCCTATTTGTTGAATGTGTCTTTTGATTTGTCAAAATGTTTGCACCTTAAAGTGCAATGCTGTATTTAGACAATGGAAAGCTGAATATGTTTGATGAAGAGCGTATGTATATAGCCATTATGTCGTGAAGTGCTGACTGTTAATACTCAGGTCAGGCAGCATCTGTGGAGAGAGAAACAGAGTCAATGTTTCAAAACACTGCTCTAATGAAAGGTCATGGACCTTGTTCCTCTATCCACGGATGCTTCCAGACCTGCTGAATATTTCCAACAAATTCTGTTTTTATTTCAGATTACCAGCATCTGCAGTTTTTGTTGCTTCTAAAAAATGCTTTTTTATTATGAAGTGTCTTCATTTTAAAAACTGTATTATAAATTATTAAAATGTATAAACAGTGCTTTTCCTATACTGTTTAACTGTCATAAAATCTCAGAGTAACAGCTTAGGTTATGAATTGCTTCCCCTAAGGTGGACGTTGATAAGGCAGTAAAAGCAGCCAGAGAAGCCTTTCAGATTGGATCAGCATGGCGCAGGATGGATGCTTCTGCAAGAGGAAGGCTCTTAAACAAACTTGCTGATTTGATGGAACGGGATTGTGTTGTACTAAGTGTAAGTCCCATATTATACTTCCACATTTGTACATGTGAAGCTTCCAGCATTATTTTCTTGATACACCATTATACTGATATCACACGTAACAAATAGCCAGAGCTTGAATTTAGCAGAACTTCTCCATTCTTGTGCTTTGGAAATTGTTTGTTCAGGTGTGAATTACTTTCTTTTTTTCTACAGTTTCCATAAAGTTATATTTATGCATGAGAAAAACTATTCCTGGTTAAAATCAGTGGACACTGTAAGATTTTATCTTATGTGGTAATCAATAATTTGACCTGACACCTATTAAGACCAGTTAAGATACATTTTTCTGGATAATGCCAATGCACACAAATATGAAGATGATAATTATCATTGTGTTATCCAACCTGAGATATGCATGAAACAGCCTGTAATCTGTTTTAGTACAGGTGTCAGGTCAAATCATTGATTGTCACTTAAGATCAAATTTCACACCATGATTGTTTTTGAATAAGTTTATTAGCTCAACTACCAAGATCCACTGATCTGTCATAAGGTGTCATCAAGTCATACAGCACAGAAAGAGGACCCTTGGCCCACCGTATCCAAGCTGACCATTGAGTACTCATCTGTACTATCCCTACTTTTCCACCATTTGGTCCATATTCTTCTGGTGATTCAAGTGTCTATCTAGATACTTTTCAAATGTTGTGAGAGTCTCTTCCTCTAACATCCACTCATTTAGTGCTGTCCAGATTCCAACCCACTGTCTGCATGAAAAAATTCTTCCTCAGATCCCCTCTTAACCCCTCTACCCCCTTGTCTTAAACCTATTCCCTTTGATTTCAGACACCTCTACTCTGGGGAAATCTTGTAAACCTTACTCAGGTCCCCTCTCAGCCTCCTCTACTCTGGGGAAAACCAACCCAATCCACTCTCTCTTCAGAACTGAAATACTCCATTGCAGGCAACATCCTAGCAAATCTCTTCTGCATACACAAGTGAGACTGCAGATGGTGGAAATCTGGAGCAACACACACAAAATGCAGGAGAAACTCAGCAGGTCAGGCAGCAACTGTGGAGGGAAATGAACAGTCAACATTTTGTGCTGAGACCTTTTATCAGGACTGCATTCTGCATTCTTTCCAGTGCAGCCACTTTCTGTTTGGTGACCTGAATTGCACATAGTCCTCCAGCTGTGGCCTAACCAATGTTTCATAAAATCGTACCATAATTGTTATAAGATTATAGTATCCCATATGCCTTTACCACCTTATTTACCCATGCTGCCACCTTTAAGGATCCTTGGACTTTTATACCAAGCTCCCTCTATTTCTCACAACTTCCTGGGACTCCATCAATTATTGCATATCCTAGCCTTGTCTTGGTGGTAGAGGTGGGGGTTTAGGAGGTGCTATTGAAGTAGCCTGAGTGAGTAATTGTATATGGTACACATGGCAGCTACTGGGTGTTATTGATGGAGGGAATGAATGTTTAGGGATACAGATGTGGGACCAAACAAGCAGGATGGTTTTTGGAGGGTGTCAAGCTTCTTGTGCATGGTTGTAGATGCACTCATCCAGGCAAGTGGAGAATATTCCATCACAATCTTAACTTGTACTTGTTCCTTGTAGATGGCAGAAAGCCCCTGGTGTGCCAGGAAATATGTCATGTGTCAAAAGATACCCAGTGTCTGGCCTACACTTATAAACACCGTATTTGTGCAGTTGATATAGTTGAGTTTCTGGTCAATTGAGACCACCAGGATATTGCTAAAAGCTCCGGTAAATGTATTCAATATCACAACAGCACTATTGGAACGGGTTTCCTACCATCTAGTCAACACTCTATTCCATACCACTATAACCACATACAGACAAATATTTTCCAATTATAGCCCCATGAGAGACTTGTGCTATTTGCTTTAACTAATTAATAAGTGAAAATGTAAACATCAATATCTAATGATCACTTATTGAACTTTGCTAGTTACTGACACTAGTTTTAAAGCTGTATTTTCAAATTTTACCATAAATAATGAGAAGATCATCTGTATTCAACTGTTTCAATCTGGCATACAAAGGGATCAATTCTTACTTTGTGATTATCAAAGAATGGTAAAATTATACTGAATGACATCAGAGCAGATGACTTCTCAAACTATCTTCAAGCCTGTGTTGTAATTCTTAAATTAGGATTAATTGAAAGTTTTCACTTATTGAAGGGTTCACTGGTCAATATTAAAAATTATTAAAATTGAACTAAGTGTACAGCATGAAACTGAAATGATTTTTTTCCTTTTTATTTAAGACAATAGAATCTATTGACTCTGGAAAGATCTTCCTTCAAGCATACTTAGTTGATTTAGATGGTTCAATTAAAACATTACGTTACTATGCTGGCTGGGCTGACAAAATCCAAGGACGCACAATTCCTGTTGGTAAGCTTTGATTTATGCTCAATATTTGTGTTAAGTGTTCTGCCCTTGAAATGAACATTATGGGAATTTTCTAATAATGTAAGAATGTTTGTGGAAGAATGTTTATTTTTGGTCAAATTATTTTAATCTGTCTTTTTTCAGAAACAAATTATCTTGGTATGTTACTCCCAGTACAAGTCTTAACTAATCTCCCTAATCCTTGAACTGTTTTGTTAGAAAGTAAAATTATCTAAAATATTCAATTATTTCCCTACATCTGACTCCAGAACAAGCAATATGTTTGACTCCTCAGTTCAAGGATAGTTAGAGATGGTCAATAAATGCTGGCAATGCCAGTGACATCCACATCCAATGAACTGGAACATAAAACTAATAAGGCCATTATAATTAGTTTATTACTATATTCCTAAAAGCCTAAAATGATTATCATCGTACATCTTTATTTATGGCTGTTTTACTCTCTAATCTGTTGTAGACATTGACAACTTGCTGATATGTATTTACATAGGCATCCACTGAAAGTTGTCATTCTTTATTTGTGAGCTTAGATGTTGAAAAAATTGAGGGATATCACAGTGGAATCCAATGCTAGGGTTTCCAAATATCCATACTAATGCACTTTACAGCATAGGTTACTGGGAATACTATTCTACTTCCTGGTTCAGGAAATCTTGGGATTTCCTGAACCAGGGAGCTGCCTTGTTTAGGGATGAGTGCACCTACAACCATTTAGATGAGTGCACCTACAACCATGCACAAGAAGCTTGACAGCCTCCAAAAACTATTGTGCTTGATTGGTCCCATATCAGTATCCCTAAACATCTCAGCTGCCTTGATAATCACCGATTACCATAGCAGCTGAGGTCAGTTAGTACAGAAGAAACCACAAATCAGGATGTGGAGCTCCAAAAGATATCAGTAAGTGATATGCCATAGAAACATATTTTTTCAACTTAATTTTATTTTTAGCAGGCTAAAATATGTAAAAGAGCATTTGGTTAAGAATGGCAATGTTTCCATCCCAGAATTTACAATTTAATTTACAAGGTATACGGATTTACATAACTGGACTTTGTTTAGAGAGATTGTCCAACTCACTGGGAGTTCACCTTCCCTGTCTTCATGGGATTTTTAATATTTTTGCTATTTCAGACCTCCAGATTGCCTACACATCTTAGTTCTTGTTCCCATAGCTGTGTGGTACTCAGGAGTAAAGTAAGCTAGACTGAATTATGACAGGGATATGAAAGCAACTTGGTCCTTCAGTCCTTTGAAAGCTATATTATACAATCAATGCAGAAGAGGGTTTTTAGTAGTTCCACCGGCATTGATTTAGTGCCCTGGAAGCTTGATGACTATCTGGCTAGAATTAAAACTTCCATCGTATCGGAGCTATGGTGCTCTAAGCTGGTACTGATCCAAGTCAGTTCTCACAGTGTAACAGTATCATTAAAATAATTAGCTGGCATTGCAAATTCCTGAATTAAATGTTCTCGTCTATTTCCAGGTCTAATTGTATGTTGTAAAACTATCAGCTCTAGCAAGTAATGTCAAAACGCATAATAAAGGAAGCACAATCAAATTAAATATCAGTTATCATTTATCCATTAGTATGTTTCAATCTTTCAAATAACTCCTGGTCACTGATGTGAAACGATTTCTAGCACTTATTAGAAATACAAATATATCGACACAGCCAGTCAGTCTTAGAATATTGACTGGCTGTGTATCCCTGACCTCTCCTCCTGCTCCCTCTCTCGTTCCCTCCCCGACATCCACCTCCTATAGCCCCCCTTATCCCCTACCCTGACCTTTCTTCCTGCTCCCCCCCCTGTTCCCGACATCCACCTCCTATTCTGCATCCCACCTTGCACCTCCACCAGCCCACTCCCAGCCCCCCTTATCCACTCCCCTACCCTGACCTCTCCTCCTGCTCCCCCTCTTGTTCTCTTCCCCACATCCACCTCCTATGCTCCAGCCTCAGAATATGGTTTAATTAATATTAAATCCGCTTTATTGTTTATGTTTAAAGGTAAACTGTCATCTCAAGGTTTTAATTTAGTAGTAAATTATCAGTTTAACTGAAAAATGCATTGTTAAATGTCATGAATTAAAATAGTCCATTGCTGTAAAGATTTGCAGTATTCCTCCATTCCATGAAGGATTCATATGTTTATCTGTGTTTTGAGAGATACACAAGGTTTTACAGACTTGTGATGAACTGGCTGTGTACTTCCATATTGTGAACAATCCACTAAGTTTCTAAAGACCTTTCATCAAAACAGAACAACAAACCACTTTAGTCAAAGCAAAAAAAAAATTGCATGTGCTGGAAATTTGAAATAAGTACAGAAACTGCTGGAAATACAAGATGGCGCCAAAGTATGGCAACTTATTGCAAGCTGCTCTCCACAGATCTACTGGTTATTTCTGTTATAATCATTCTACTCTTTTAAATATTAATTCTGTGACTCTAAGAACTACTAATAATGTTCTGTTATTGTTTTCCCTCGTACTACCTCAATGCACTGTTGTAGTGAAATGATCTGCATGGATAGCAAGCAAAACAAAGTTTTTCACTGTACCTCGGTACATGTGACAATAATAAACCAATTGACCAATTTGCTCAACAAATCAGGTAGTGACCATAGTGAAAGAGACAATATCAACTCATCAGGTCATGAATTCTGATGAAGGGTCTTGGACCTGAAACATTAACTGTTTCTCTCTCCACAAATGCTGCCTGATCTGTTGAATATTTCCAACATTTTCTGTTTTTTTAAATATTCAGTGTAATGTTGATTAGTGTAACAATCACTTAGATGTTGAGGTATACATTACACTATGCAGTTTAAAAAGAAGTTTGAATACAAACTTTAAAAGGAATTGTTTCTTTTACTATAATATCAATTAATAACAACATTAAACTGATTAAAGGCCTGTGCCTAGTGGTGTGCCACAAGGGACCGTCTTGGACCTTTGTTGTTTGTAATTTAGATGAACAATTTGGATCTGAATGTATGAGGCATGGTTAGTAAGTTTGCAGATGACACTGAAATAGGAGGTGTAAATAATGTAGAAGGTTATGAATAATTACAGGGGGACCTTGATCAGCTAAGTATGTGGGCTGAGGTTTGGCAAATGGCTTTCAATCTAGATAAATGAAAGGTATTGTATTTTGGGAGATCAAGCCAGGGGAGGACTTATACAGTGAATGGTAGGGCCCTGGGGAGTGTTATGGAACAGAGGGACTGAGGTGTACACGTGCGTAGTTCACTGAAAGCGGTGTCGTAGGTAGATAGGGTGGCAAAGAAGGCATTTGGCAGGCTGGCCTTCATCATTTCCATGCACATGTCCATGCTATTTAAAAAAATACACTAGAACTGCAGAACTATGTAAATATTTGCTCATGTTATCTCAGTAATTTGTCATTAAGTTAAATTCATCTTTTCTATTAGATGGTGATTATCTCACATTTACAAGACATGAACCAATTGGTGTGTGTGGCCAAATTATACCTGTGAGTAATAATTGTAATCTTTATAATGGTTTCTATAAGGAATTTGACTTTCAATTGTTAAGTACAAAGTAACAAAATAATCATCTGTATGTAAACATGAGGACTAGTCAGTAGTCTCTTTTGGAACACTGTACTTTCATATTTAGGAGTCACCTATAAGTTTGTCTCAAACAAAAGACACATACCTTCACTGTCAAGGTTCTGAACACTATTATCACTTTCTGAAATTTCTCCAATCTCTCTGGCTTCAACAAGCTCCTTAGACATTATCTGTTTGATCAAGCTATGAGCCACTTGTTCCTTCTTTAGTTTCACGTGTGATTATGCAATGGTAAAGCAACTTGGAACATTTCCTATGTTACAAGAATTGTATAAATGCCAGTTGTTGTTGAAGTTGAAGCCCTCCTTATTCTTCATTTTCCCCATTACTTTCTCTTGTTTGTAGATAGCCCTAAATAAACTGAATTTGGATAGTTTATTCATAGATGTTCATAAATGAAATATACTGGTACTTTTCATCTTTGCAAAAGAATTCCTTGACTTCCTGACCAACAGACTGCAATCAAGAAGGATAAACAGCAACACCTCCACCATGATTATTCTCAACACTGGTGCCCCACAAGGCTATGTCCTTAGCCCCCAACCCTACTCCCTGTAGACTCATGACTGCATGGCCAGATTCTGTTCTAACTCTATCTACAAGTTTGCAGATGATACCAACGTAGTGGCCGTATCTCAAATAACAATGAGTTGGAGTACAAAAAGGAGATAGAGAGCTTAGTAACATGGTGTCATGACAACAGCCTTTCCCTCAATGTCAGCAAAACAAAAGAGCTGGTCTTTGACTTCAGGAAGGGGGGCACTGCACATGCTCCCGTCTACATCATTGGTGCTGAGTTCAAGAGGGTTGAGAGCTTCAAGTTCCTAGGAGTGAATGTCACCAATAGCCTTTCCTGGTACAACCATGTAGATGCCATGGCCAAGAAAGCTACCAGCACCTCTACTTCCTCAGGAGGCTAAAGAAATTTGGCACGTCCCCACCAACCCTTACCAATTTTTATCGATGCACCATAGAAAGCATCCTATCTAGATGCAAAATGGCTTGGTATGGCAACTGTTTTGCCCGGGACCCCAAGAAACTGCAGAGAGTTGTGGACACAGCCCAGCACATCACGGAAACCAGCCTCCCCTCCATGGACTCTGTCAATACTTCTTGCTGCCTCGGTAAAGCAAGGACCCCACCCACCCTGTACATTCTCTCTTTTCCCCTTTCCCATCAGGCAGAAGATACAAAAGCCTGAAAGCATGTACCACCAGGCTCAAGGACAGCTTCTATCCCACTTTATAAGACTATTGAACGGTTCCCTAGTACGATAAGATGGACTCTTGACATCACAATTTACCTCATTATGACCTTCCACCTTACTGTCTTCCTGCACTGCACTTCCGCTGCAGCTGTTACACTTTATTATGCATTCTGTTACTCTTTTCCCTTGTACTACCTCAACGCACTGTGTAATGAATTGACCTGTATGAACGTTAGGCAAGACAAGTTTTTCACTGTACATGTGCCAATAATAAACCAATTCCAATTCCAAAATTTTATGGATAACTAGAGAACAGCCATTTTCCTACTTATCAAATTACCACCTGTACTCAGAATACAGCAATTATATGGTAGATTCCTGAACTACATTGACAACATTAGGTGATACATTGAAAATGAACTCTTAAGGTATTTTGCAAAATTATTATATTGGAATGACATAAATAATGGAGCTAAAATACAGTCCTTTTTGTTGGACTGCGCTGTAGTATCATGATCATATCCATTTTTATTAATTCCTTTCCAATAAATTATTCCCCTAAAAAACATTTAGTGCTTTAATCTGTAGCTTCAATTTTTATCGAGCACAAAAATCAGTTATTGCTTTATAAAGTTCAGCCAAATGAATAGCCATTTAATTAGATTTTATTATAAATGGTTCTCTGGCAGGGGCAACTAAACTAAAGAACATGTTTTTAATTGAGGGGTAAATATAAGTAATTAATGCTTACTACTTCAAACAATTCTATGTGCAGTTATGCTAATGCACAAACAATTTCTGGTAAACGTATGTTAATTTGCAGTGGTTACATGGGTGTTAATTTTGATTCATTACTAACTTACTGATACACATGACTGCCAAGAGCAAGATTGGCAGGAAGATCACTGGCATGTTAACAATCCTATTTTTATAGTTTTAATCACACTCAGATAAGAATTTTACTGTCTGTTATGTGAGTCAACATTGAAATTTATTTTGCGTGTTTCCTTTGTTCAGATACCTAGCATTATCTTCTCTTGCAAGCTATTCTATGATAGCACATTCACAGTGGGAAGCTGCCCTTGAAGTGTGTTTGGGCCAGAGGACTTTGTTATAGTCTTTATGCTGACCCACTCTCTCAATTCAAAGCTTCAGTATAGAAGCATAGGAAGTAAAAACACAGAAAAATAAAAGCATATTTGGTCCTTTGAGACTGCTCTGCCATTCAATACAATCATGGCTGATCCTCTATTTTTAGATAATAGTACCACCCTCTCTGTAAACTCCTTGATTCCTTTTGTGTCCCGAGATCTACAGCCTTCTGTGGTAGTGAATTACATAGCTTCACCATTCTTGAGAAAATCAGTTTGCCTTCATCTGCCAAATGTCTTACCTCATATCCTGTGATTTCCCTTGGCTCTGGACTCTTGGCCAGAGAAAACGTCCTTCCTGCATCCAGCCTATTAAGCCGTGTCAAAATTTTATACATTTCGATGAGATCATCTTTCATCCTTCCAAATTTCTGAACATTCTTTTAATGCAGGCTTAGTTATCTGGTCTCTCTTCTTGCAACAGTCCTGCCATCGCTTTGCTGCACTCCCACTCTGGCAAAGATATCTTTCTTACGTCAGGAGACCAAAACTTCACACAGTCTTTCAGGTCCTGAATAATTATAGTCTCACCAAAGCTCTGTATGATTGTAATGAGACATCCTTGCTCCTATACTCAAAACTACTTGCAGTGAAGGTCAACAACTCATTTTCCTTCAAATTCACTGAAAGGGCAAGCGAACCAACACATGTGACCTCTCCCAGACCAACATCCCTAGTATTGAGGCCCTAGTTATACCTAATCAGTTACATTGGGCAAGTCACTGTATTTGCATGCCCAACACTAGATTCTCAAAACATTGTCTTCCAAGTTCTATCATGGAAAGAATGATCAGATTGTTAGAGGAAAGGATTCAAGGATGTGCTTAAAGCCTCCTTGAAGAAATAGAACATCCCCATCGATTCCTGGTAATCTCTAGGCTATCACTGCTCAAAGTGGAGAAGGAACACTCAGAATCACATTGAGAATATCAAGGCCCTAATTCAGGAGCAAACAGAAGCCCAGCATAAGTGGCAGAAGGAACACAACATCTGTCACCACCTGCTCTATCTGTGGAAGTATAATATGGTTCCATATTGACCATTCCATAAGACCCCACCCACCCCAGACATTCTCTCTTCTACCTCATTATGACCTTGCACCTTATTGTCTACCTGCACGGCACTTTCTCTGTAGCTGCTACACTTTATTCTGCATTCTGTATTGTTTTACCTTGTACTACTTCAATGCACTGTGTAATTAATTGATTTGTTTGAACGGTATGTTAGACAAGCTTTTCACTGTACCTCGGTACAAGTGACAATAACAAACCAATTCCAATTCATTATCCACCTCAAAACCCAGAAAATCAGAGTGGAAGAAAGTCATCCCAATCCCAAAGGACTTCATGAGAAGAAGAGGATCAAGACCATTTGATGTGCCCCACTAGTCACTGGCTGCCATTTATTCCCATTCACTGTTTACCTAGTGTTAAAAAAATTTTCATTCCTTGTCAGGATATTACCTCCCCATCCATGTATCATTTTGCTTTCTAACTTCTTTTGTGGGCTTTCTCAAAGGCCTTCTGAAAATCCAAATACACCTCATCCACTGGTTCTCCTTTATCTGTTCTACCTGTTATATCTTCAAAAAACTTCAGTAGGTTTTTAAAAAGTGATTTAACTTCATAAATCCATTATGATTTTATTTAATCCTGTTATCACGTCCTTTATAATAGACTCTACCATTTTCCCTTTTACTGATATTAGACTAACCAGTCTGTACTTCCCTGTTTTCTCTCTCCCTCCTTTTTTTTAAACAATAGTATTACATTTGCCACCGACCACCCCCCCCCCCCCCCCCCAAGTCTGGAGGGACTGTATTGGAAGGTGAAACCAATGCAACAAAACTTTCCATGACTACCTCTTTCAGATCATCAGGTCCCGGGGACTTATTGGCTTTCAGTCCAATTAATTTCTTCAGCACTATATTTTTACTAATACCAATTTTCCTTCATTCCCCCTTTTCATTAGACTCTTGCTTCCCTAGCATTTTTCTGAAAATTTATTAGCACCTTTTAAAATGAAGACTGAAACAAAATTTTCAGATAATTGCCTTACCATTTCTTTTTTCCTCGTTATGAATTCTCCCATTTCTGACTGAAAGAGACCAACAGGTCCTCCCCAGGTTGCGACAGGGTTCCGTTTCTGTGAACCGTTCATGACCCGGACAGCTCGCAAGTCAGAAATGCAGCCATGAACCAAGCTCCCAGGTGACAGAAGATGCTTGTAGCTCCAAGGCAGCTGGCAAATCCATCCCACTGCTCTCCCAAACGCTCGCTTGTATGTATGGGTTGTACATAAGTCAGGCATTCGTAAGCTGTGGAGAATTTGTAACCTTTTCCAATTTATATACTTCCAGTAGAGTGCTGAACAATATTAACTTTGCAGTTTCAGTGGAGGAGATAATTTGCCAAATGTATTTATTGTGTCACTCTAAATATCAACAGACAATATTACCCCATAATGGTTTATTATTGTAGCCTACAATGATAGAATTTTGTTAATAGATCTAGATTTTAATCTTTAATAAACTTTGATGCTATTAATGTAGTACATATTTTTTGTCACTTCAGTGGAACTTCCCGCTACTGATGTTTACTTGGAAGCTTGCTCCTGCTCTTTGCTGTGGCAATACAGTAGTTATCAAACCAGCTGAACAAACTCCACTCACAGCACTCTACATGGGAGCATTAATCAAAGAGGTAATTGATTAAAATTGAGCATTATGAGCTCAGCTGATTTTTTTGTAGCTATTCATTCATAAGTTCATATCTTAGAAGTGTGGAATAGTAGTGACATAAAATGTCTGTGGATTTTGACACCAGCCAAGAGATAATGCTACAGGAATAATTCTGGCATTTTGTTACAAGCAGTTACAGAGATAAAGTGGGTGAAAATAAAGGGGGGCACCAACCAAACAGCAATGAAGTTCCTACTGTAGTTTCTGGCAACTGTCAAAAGTATGTTTTAGGACCCTTGAGTATGCCAAAAAGGAGGCAGATGCCTCTTTTAGGATAGCAACCAGTAAGTGATTTGCCCAGATCACAACAAGAAAGCTCTAAGTTGAAACTGGGGCTTGCTGCCAGCCACTGCTCACACACCTCCCAATGCCCTAAACCCTTAGGCCTTTTGCTGAAATCTCAGCCAATTGGTCTTGTTAATCCTTATGTCTGGCAAATTGCCTCTGCGGTTGCAACTGGCACCTGCATTAATGACAGTTGTAAGCCAATTTGCCATGGTCAGAATCCAGATTGGCTTTTATTCAGGCACAATCATATGCCTCCACTAGATTGTTCAGTCTTGGGGGTGTCTTTTCTCCTACAACACTTGTTGTGACTCTTGTGATTTTCATCATAGTTCCTCAATTCATTCCTTCCAATCTCTCCAGGTTAAAATTCTAACATCCTTTTCTGGCTCATTTAGGTCAAGCTATTCACTTTTGTTTCAAATTGGTTTGATTGTAAATGGTTAAATTCAGCAGCTGGAATGGAATTCATAAGTCACAGCAAGTAAATTATTTACTAGAACAGTAGACATCAAACTGGAATTAGTTGATCATTTTTCTTTCACTTCATACTAAACGGTCTAGGTCAAGTCAAGCTTGAGTTGATGTCCTCAGACAACTTAACCAGTATTTACCATAAAGGATGCAAAACTTCCTGCTTTACTGACTTTTGAAATTAACTGTTTATCCAGGGTAAACATATTTCTCAGAAGCAAAGTTTCAATGTTTCATTGTTACATAATATCTGTAAAATCAAAATACTTGGCATTGTTACCAAATTATACTGAGCCTTCTATTAACATGGATCAAAGAAACAATACGATTTCTCATAATTGATCAACTCTAGTGACAGACTATGACATTGTTCCCATTCTTTAAAATATAGGGTGGTTGGTTATTTCTTGCTACTGAAAATTAAAGATTAACTTCAACGGGAGAAGTGTTTTGAATTTTTTTAAGACAGGATCAGTCAAATGTCCACAGCAATGGTGTTCTTTGTTTTTCTACTCTGTCTAAAAGTAACATAGAATTTAAAACTTGACAGATCATTAATTATATTTCAAATAGCCTCAAGAATCTGCACCTTTTGTTGAGAAATTTAGGTAAAGGGCTAAGGCCCTGGGAGCAAAACAAGCTGGTTTGACAAACATATGCAACTCAAGAGATAGTCATGAGGTATACCAAGCCTGAATGCTAAAAGACTATTGTGCATTTTTTCAAAATATCATTTTGCATTATGCAGTTTTTAAAACTGCAATGCTTGTCCCAAATACTTGACCATACTAACTCAGCAATATTTGAACAGTTCTATTCCATTTTCACAGGAGCCTGAAATCAACATAATCGAATTTCAAAGGAGGAAACATTTTTAAACAAAATTTATGAGACCACCAAATTTAAATTTTGTAGGGGATTATCTTTCAACCTCTCAAAGGAAAATTTAGAGTCTTGTTGCACAAAACGTTTAGCTTCATTTTCCTCTCATTTTTTTACTCTGCATTAAGAACAATTCTGACAATCCGCTTCTTGTAAGAAGCACAATCTGATTGTTTGCTAACTTCTATTTCAGATCACAGTCAAATCACAATGAAGATAGACAGCCCCTTCAAAGCTAAGATTAAAGCCAGAACATTTCCTTCACTGCTTCAGTAGGCCAAAGCCTCAAAGCATCAGTTTGGCATCGCAGCTTAATAGGTGAATGTCAATGAGGGCCAACTTTGGAAATGGTTTCAGGTTTTGCAACCATGGTTGAGCAAAGGATACACTCTGCCTGCCATCTTCCCCTTGCACTTATGTTACTAATATCCAAGATAAACCAAACTACTAATCTAATGAACTTGACTTTACACCTTGATGAAAGAAGCAATTTCTTACTAAATATTCAAAAATGTTCAAGTTTAAAGTGGGTACCAAGCTTGTGTTCCTTTCCTGATCGTTTTCCAGGGTCTCTGTGACACCTACCATGTGAAGAGGCATGATATTCTGAAGCAGTTTAACCAAAATCCTAGGCAGCCTTGTTTTAATTGCATCTGGCTGATTCTAAGGAATGGTGCTATAAATAATAATGTCAGATTTGTCATTTGTCAGATACCAGCAGACCAATCAAGTGCCATTGAGGCCCCATTCATTGCGGTTTAAATTAGTAACATTTTTGATATATTGAAAGCTATATTGAAAGATAAACACTGCTCCATAAATTTAAGTGGATTTGTAATCTTCTGCACTTTCATTTTCATAAGTGTATTCTTTATGTTCTATCAATGTTGGCAATCTATAGAAACTGGATAACTGTTATTGATTATATCACTGCAATTTATAAACCAAAGAACATCATGTATTCTTATCTAATTTATCATAAATTCATTTGACTATTAACTCACTCTGTAGGCAGGATTTCCTCCAGGGGTGGTGAATATTGTACCAGGATATGGAAGAACTGCAGGAGCAGTTATAGCCAGCCATATGGACATAGATAAAGTCGCCTTCACTGGTTCTACTGAGGTACATGGAATCGAGCATTATTCCCTTTAAAACTGTGCATCATTTCAAATCAGTTTAGATGACTGTTTTAGATAATGTTAATTATTGTTTTTGCCAACAAAGAACCAAAGGAACTGGAACAAGAGTAGGCTATGTAGTCCCACGAGCCAGTTAGGTTATGGCCTCAACTCTACTTTCCTATCCAAACCCTTTTTACCCTTGATACCCCATAGTCCAAAAATCTATCTGTCTCAGACTCGAGGATACAGTGACTCAGCCACCACAGTTCTCTGGGGTGGAAATCTCCAAAGGTTCACAATCTTCCGAGAAAAGAAATTCCTCTTCATCTCAGTCTTAAATTATCAACCTCTTATCATAAGATTATGTCCCATAGCACTAGATTTCCCCACCACTAGAAACATCCCCACAGCAATCACAGATTTCAAAAATACTTCATAGCTTCAGGATTTGAAAATGATTTGTGCTAAATACATTAAACATAAGGAGGAAAGTTTGCTAAAATCTGTGAAGCAAAATGTTGTTCCAAAATTCAAACATTAAATCCCAGTGGACAAATAAGAAACCCCTCAGCTAATTGCCTGTAATTTACCTGCATGATCAAATCCAAACATCACAAATATTCTTCATTCAACTACCAAGGATTGAATCAGAATCCTATAAAAATAATAATAAATAGTGCAATCCATTTATAATGTAGGTGCATCACCATCAAAGTCACGTGTGATTAATCTCTCAGTGAATGTGTGTAGCTGGTCTCATTTATCTGGTCATGAAAAATTTATTTACACATTCAAAGAAGCATATTTGTCTTTTTGGTATTTTCATGTCCCAGGAATACAAAAACATTTACTGCAGGTTTCATCTTTACTATATATTGGGAATGCCATGAATTGAGCATGCCATTAAGCAATGTATGTTGAATATGCTGTGAATGGGATCTATATCAGTAATGAGGTAGATGGGATCAAAATTATGACATGTGGCGGATGGAGTATAGTTTGGACATATAGTGGATGAGGTGTTTCTTGAGTATCCCCTTGTGTCTGCCCAATACTTTCACAATATGCAGTTTATAATGGATTGCCTCACACATCTTCAAAATTGTTCACAACTATATTCTATAGCCCACACCCGGTCTTCTCAAAGAAGATGCTGGCACATAACTAAAAGGAAAAATTGAAAAGTAAGAGCTGGTCACATTACACTGCAAAATTTCAGATTGGGCATTCTACATTGGAGAAGACGTGTTCACCCAAGGCAAGACGTTAGACCTCTTTTATTCTTTATTCACTTAACTCTTTTGCTCTCATTCATACTCAGTGCAATGGGTGTACAGTTGCCACTCATCTCCTTGCCCTTCCTTTTATTGCTAACAGCCCTTACACTCCTACCTTTTCCATCGGTCTCTATGTCAAGTGGAGCGCTGCAGAAACAAAATTGAAAAGGGGATCACTTCTGAATATCCGTTGTCACCCTTCCAAGCACCAGTGCAGAAACTGAAATCCCTTATGATGTAGGTAGTGGATTGGAGGGATCTTCACTGAATGATTCACAGAGCACAAATGAGCAGGAACAGGTCTATATTGAAAGAAAAACTCAGGAAATAATTCATCAGATGAGCAGTTCACATTTTAGCTCTGTTGTGAACAAGTGTAGACTTTAGAAGAGCCAATCTCTGAAAGAAAAATGTTTTCTATATTGCTACAAGACTTTGTATATCAGGCTTCCTATTTTGGAGCACTGCATCATATCAGAGGGTGTGAAAGAGTCCATTAAAGCTTGCATAATGTTCTGGTATATGATAATAACCCTATTTTTCCCTTCTTGCAGGAGTTAGTAGCAGATGCCAATGGACATCAATCAAAATCAAATATCCCACCAAACTATTCTTCACCTTTCCACAGATTCCTCTAACATCATCCCATTGTGATCAGCTAAATTGACCTAAAACAGAAATAGAAAGCTGAGATGTTCTAGTCTGACAGGTTCAAGCACATTCTGTTTTAACATGAACAAAGATAATTAGGAAGACTTTTCAAAAGTGGTGGTCTATATGTGGTTAAGAGATTTGCTAGAATTCTGACCGAAATAAAGAGGAAAAAAATGTTTTCTAATTATTGCTGCCTTTCCATGTTTGCCTATGAAATGTTATACACTAAATTTCAATGTTATTAATTGCATATGAAACGTTTTAGTGCAATGAATGTTCAGCCTTTTTTACGTTGTTATCATATTCACAAGTATAATTGTTATTTCCATCTAGATTGGTAAACTAATACAGGAGGCTGCAGGCAAGAGTAATCTAAAGAGAGTAACACTGGAACTTGGAGGGAAGAATCCAAACATCATATTTGCTGATGCAGACTGTTAGTATTTAGTTATTTAAAGCCTATTAGATAACTCTCCTGTTTTCCTTCCTTGTTGACAAATTAGAGGATATTGGCAATATTGTTTTTATTGTCCATGTCTGTTTTTTGTCAAGAACATGTTGATGGTGCTTTACATATTTTGATTGAGGAATAGTGAATGATATGAGACAAATGTTCAAATCTGGGTGTTGTGTGACTTGGACAATTACTTGAATCAATAGCATTTCCATGACTTTTGTACCCTTGTCTTTCGTGGTGATGGATATCAGGAGCAGAAAGCACCCAGCAAAGTATTTTCAAATGTTGCAACACCTCAACTGGATAGTATACGTTGTAGCTACAGTGTGCTGGGGTGGAGGGAAGATGACCAACATCAGTGGCAAGAACACTAATCATCTGGACTGCTCTATGCCTTGATGGTGTTAAGCAAGTGCTGTTGTAGGTGAAAGAGAGGGCTGGGCAGGCTTTTCTTTGATACAATTGTTCATTACTTAGCATTATGGAGTGTGGATGTCAGACCAGTTGGACGATTTCTTCATGTTCTTCTTTGGAGGAATGTGTTCTTCATCCTTGTGTCTGCTTAGTTTTTTAGAAGTAAAATTACTGAGTTTATAATTTTGCTTTAGAATTTACATGCAATGAGGTGGATTTGAAAGGTCATCCCTGGCAGGAAATTCAGCTTACATATTAGCCAGCTTTTGAACAGTTATCCCTTTGAACAATTATCAGATTCATGTAGAGTAAGCGCAAATTAGACACTGCTGAGTTTACCTTCTTAACATGAAAGATAAAACCTACAGTGTGATTTCACTATAATCGAATTTCAACAACATTTGACCAAGCATTCCTATGAAATAAGACAAAACACCTCGTAAATTTATAGATAACTGTTGCTACATAGTCAGACAAAGCAGTAGCCTGAAATTAGTAAGGTTTTAGTTGCAGAAGAATTCATTTTCATTTTTCACCATTTGTAAACTAGAACACGGTGACTGACAAGTTTGAGATTCTCAAAGTGACTGCAAGTACAAAAATTGTTAATTTAGAAGTCCACTTGTAATATATTAACAGTGCCTAAAATTCAATCAGTGATTCATTAACCAGAAAGTGGTGGTTGCACATTACTTGCAGAGTTTTTAATTCTCCATTTTGCTGTCACTTTGTTGTGAAGTATAAAAGTTACTTACAGATGATACCAGTATTTCACCTGTGGAGTAATACCAAGAGCAAAATCTTGTAAATTCATATCTGGCTTTGAATTAACACCACCAGGGCAGCTTATCAAGATGATTCAAGGCAACAAAGCACAGCAAAAAATGTGCCCACAGTGTACCATACATGTTGCTGAGTTAACTATTTAACTGTGAACCATGATTAATGAACTGCCCACATTTTGATCACTTTCAGTTGACATAAACATCAACTGATGAACTAGCCCTTGATCCCAAGCCTCTAAATTTACTGTGAAACTTGTCGCCTTCTATATAATAGCCTGACAATGAACAATACCTTATCTGAAGGGCTCCATATTATCAACAATACTGATGTTAGTAAGAAAATATCATAAAATAACAGGTTATCTGTTACTCTTTCAATGAATTGAGGGATAATGGATATTGTTCCAAAATCTCCATCTACTATAGGTAAAAGGTCAACTAAGAACTGTTAAACATGATTTTGAAAAGTTATGCAATAGAACCTGAATGTTTTGTTGGGGTAAAGGATACTCATAAATGTTTTTTCTGTATTTGATTCCATAATCTATCAACCAAAAACTTGATATTTGTCTAGAATTGTACCTATGCCTATTTGTGTTCAAAGTTTATATAGAATATAGAAAATATTCTGTGCCAACCATGATGTCAATCAAACCTAATCCCATCTGGCTGCACGTGGTCTATATCTTTCCATTCTCTGCCTGTTCACATGCCTGTCTAAATAAACATTTGTGACTGTTGATATTTAATGAATAGATCAAGTCAGCTTGAATAATAATTTCATATGACATTGTCAAAGGACTTTAATGATTATTCTATGTAATCACATAAAAGTACTGTTTAAGGTTTCTACAAAAAATCCCACAGGGCTAGATTTAATTTTAATGCTGGATTTGCACTCTGATAAACAAACTAAATTTTACAAAATCTCCCAGAATAATATTGCACTTTTTCAAATATGAATGACTATGCCAAACCGACTTATATTTTGCAGTGGACTTTGCCGTAGAGCAAGCTCATCATGGTCTGTTCTTCAATCAGGGACAGTGCTGTTTGGCAGGATCCAGAATATTTGTGGAGGAATCTGTCTACAAAGAATTTGTCTGCAAGAGCATTACCCTCGCACAGAAGCATGTTATCGGAAATCCTCTGAATGGAACCGTCACACATGGACCACAGGTATCAGAGAAAAATTAATACATGGAGTACGTTGTGGACCAGTAGTGCACACTTTTTTTATGGGGAGAGATGGACTGACAATCTGAATAGCTTCCAAGGGCCACTCTCATGAAACATGCTTTATTTTATTCATACATAGCCACATATCTGATGCTGGAATTTAGTAACAGCCTAGTTTCTGTTTAGTTTGGAACAAAACAATAATGGTTTCCTTATTTAAAATTCAGTTATTGCTGATATTGTTAGGTGTTTGACAACATAATTTAAATGAAATAATTTCAAGGCCCTTATCGATGCTGGAAATTCAATAACAATCTGGGCTTTTTTGATCCTAATTGCCTGTCATCATTGCTCTTTAAAATATTGACAGTTTTATAAATTCATTCTAACTTTAATTATTAAATCAATAAAAGAATTACCAATTTGCATTGTGAAAGTACAGATAATAATACAAGTTGAAATTATCATGCAACTTGTACGTCTCTCCCAGAGATCAAATATAATGAAAGATATTAGTTCCATTGTGATTGTCACTGATTTACAAAAAAGCTACTTGCCAGTGTGAGATCCAGGCATGGTTCTGGTTAGCTGATTTAATTCATGCTCACTCTACCTCATCACTTTCTTCCTCCACTCTCCCACACACACACATGGAACAATCTGGGATTTTGTTAGACTATTTTTCTTCATCGTCAAGGCAGTAAAGAACAATGGGTTGTGAATATTAAGTAAACATCCTTACCAAGTTTTAATGGCTCACAATGGGATATGGATCCTCAAGGTGAGTCAGTCAAAGGACCTCCAGACCTATATATGAGTTTCATTGAAGGAGTTGGTGCATTTCCATACACTCCACATCACCCCATCTGAAGGCTTTATTCCCAGCCTTCTCCCATTGATTGGGACCAATAAAGCACTTGCAACACAATGGTACCAAAGCATCTCTCTCATGATCATGCCAAAACCAGAAGACTTTTCTATTATCTGTTTATGGTCCATTGTTAATAGTTATTTCAGCACCAGACTGAGTCTTCCTGCTGCAAGACCACACATGGTTCAAGCAAATCAGATATGCCACGAAGCAGGGAACATAAAGCCGTCACTGGTCATCTAAGCAACTTCAGGTGGTGAGCAGCAGGCCTATTTGGCTGCTCTGTCTGAACCTTAAAAGATCTGAAAGTTTACACAGCTCATACAGGAAATATATGCAGTAATTATTTGTCCAATGTAGTCATCTATTAACACTGGGAAAGGCCAGAAAGAAACCTCTAATGGCTAGATGTGACTTGCAGGCCAATTGTTGGGTAACATGGCAAGAGTTAAAAAGAGCCAAAAAACATGATGATAGATTTATTTAATTATGTTAAATATATTTGGTTCATCACCCTCCACAGTGTAAAAGATACATCTTCAAACTTATCAGGAATTTGGTATTTAAATATGGGAATAATATCAGAGTGTGTTGATTAATGTTTGTTTGAAATAGGAATATAGCCAATTTATCATCCCAATTTTATAAAACAAAATTTATTTGTGGTGTTACTTAATATCTGTTAAAGGTGGAAAATAAAGTTTTGTACCTTTTCCATTTAACTAAAATCCTTTATCTCGGCCTATTTTTAACACCAATCAATATCTTAGGTTTAACTTCAAGATGACAATGGAATGAGTTTACGACCGTGGGAGAAGTTATTATCAATGTTTAAATACGGTACTGTGCTGGAGTTTGGCAACTAGAAATTCAATAATTACAATATATTGCCATTCCAAAGCAGTGAGATATAAAAAATCTGTTAAATTAACATTTTCACTGAGACAATTGATGATGCAATCATAAGAAGCAATAATTGTATATTTAAAGAGACATTGCACCAAAAGGTACATACTATTCAATATGAGATAACGAGATACAAACTCACCAATAATTAAACAAAATAATCAGACTGCAGATGCTAGAAATTTGAAGTAAGTACTCAAATTGCTAGAAACATTCAGGTAACATATATAGGAAAAAGAAGTATTGTTATCATTTCAGGTCAGCGGTCTTTCCTTTGATATAATGAACCAGGAGCACTATCAATAAATGGACAAAGACTCCATTGGATGTCAAGGTTTTAAAAATCCCAAAACCAAACCATCCCAAAACCGCCCATTTTTGGTTTTAATAGAGGCAAAATGGACCTGGGAAGAGAAACCAATTTCCTCCCATGAATCTGGAAGCTTACATAACTACCTTAATGAGATTGCATGCCTTAGGTTTTACCTCTGTTTTAAATTTAAGCCTGACCGGATGGGTTTCCCAGATCTCAGGAATCATGGCAGCTAAAGGGAAGTAAAGGCAGCTCTGTGGAAGAGGTCTTTTCAGCACTGCTCGCAAGATGTGTGAAGCAGAATGCCTTATCCCACAAGCATTTTTGCTTCCCTCTCTGCAGTCAGATGTTCTCTGCTATTGTAATTGTAATAGACCCCACACAACAATTATATATCACCCACACATCTCCATGAGAAGATCTCCCAAATCCTTGCTATCACAGACTCCACACAATCAGATGCCCCTCAATCGCCAAACCCTCATCCTGCAAAAGGACTTCCCACCCCAGCTCTGTTTCAGCTTGTCATCAACTCCCTCACACCCCTGATGAAACAAATCTTCATTGGAGTCAATGGAACTGAACTTTGGAAGCATAGTACAATAGACAGCGGCTATTAGAAAGGTATTCTTAGTCATGCAAATTAAAACATATGACTATCCATTATGTTTATGTGCTTTTCCTCTTAATTCTCAGTTATACTTGGAGCTATACCTGAAGTTTAAATATATTTAAAATATAATTAATATATTGAGCTAAAAACAAAAATAAAACAAAATGCTGGAAGAACTCAACAGATCAATCAGCATCTATGGAGGCAAAAGGTGTAGGTTGATGAAACCCTACTTCAGGACTGAGAGGGAAGGGTTAAGAATGCTAGTATCTCGCAGCACAAGGGGGGAGAGAATGGGATTGAGGCTGGTAGTTGATAGGTGGAACCAACTGAGGATGGGATGATGAGCATATGGAACCGGGCTAGAGGTGGTGGGGGGGTGGCGTTGGCCTCTACATAGAGATGGAGAAGACCATGGACAGACAGGGCAGTGTGGGAGTGGGAAGGAGAGTTAAAATGATGTGCAATCAGAAGCTCGATATGGCCATCGTAGATGAAGTGCAGGTCTCTGCAAAACGGTTGCCCAGTCTACAGTTGGTTTCACCAACGTGGAGGAGGCCACATCATGAGCATAAAATGCAGTAGGCCAATTGGGAAAGGTGCAGGTCAACCTCTGCCTCACCTGAAGGTCTGTTTTAGTTCCCTGGACGGTGGTGAGGGAGGAGGTGAATGGACAGGTGTTGCACCTCCTATGGTTGCAGGGGCAAGTGCCAGGGGACAGGGAGGGGTGCCCTCACATGCATTTCCTCCATTTCCTGCACTTTTGTCTCTCAACCCCTTCCCCAGGCAGAACAAGTAGAATTCCCTTGGTCCTCTCACCCCATCAGCCTCCACATCCAACACATTATCCTCCACCATATCCGTCAGCTCCAACATGATCCCACCACCAGTCATGCCTTCCCATCACATCCTTCTGCTATCCTCAAGGACCACTCATCCCTTCCCAACCACCCCTCCCCATCCCCTGACACATTTCCCTGCAACCATGGGAGATATAACACCTTCACGTCCCCTCTCACCACCATCCAAGGAACTAAGCCAAGTGTAGACTAGGCAACTGATTACAGAATGGTCATTTCGAGCTTCTGGTTGCATGTCATTTTAACTTTCTCTCCCATTCCCACACCAGCCTGTCTGTCCTCAACCTTCTCCATTGCTACAGAGAGGCTAAACGCAGATTGGAAGAACAACATTCCTTATTCCGCTTGGGTAGCTTACTACCCAATGGTATAAATATTGAATTTTTAAATTTCAGGTAACACAAAGCCCTGGTGTTCTCCTCCCACACACTCGCCTGTGCATCTAGTTTTCTTCTGCCTCTGTTCACCATTCCCACCCCCTTCCCCACCTGGTTCCACCTGCCCACCATCGCCTTCCAACTGGTTCCACCTATCACCTACTTCACCCCTGTATACTGCTATCCACTGCCAATATTTCCTCTTCCCTCTCATTTCTGATGCAAGGTCTCAACCTAAAATGTTGACTTACACCTTTTGCCTGCACAGATGCTGATTGACCCATTGAGTTCTTCCAGGGTTCTGTCTTTTGTTCCAGATTCCAGCATCTGCAGTCTCTATTGTCTTTGCCCTAATGTATTGGGCTGGTTTGTGCTGGATCCGCCCTACAACCTGGAATTGCTGACATTGATACCTGTGCACCTCCTGTCTGGATGTCACCAGCCCTCAGCACCCTTTAGTCTGGTGGTGAGGTCTCATTGGAATGCCCCTGATCGAAACAAAATTGGGGCAGTGCACTGTCTCCTATCAAAGCTGTATGATGTTTTAATGATATTAAAAAATCTAATTGAAAAACTAATCAAAGTTGATGTTAATAATTTAAAACAATATCTCTAAAGATGAAAAGTTAATTAAATGCATAAAGTAATTAGCAATTATTGAAACATAAAACTACAGTAAAATTATAAAAGAAGTAATGACCTTCCTCTTCACTAAAATGGTGGGAATATTGAGCAAGTATCTGTGCAAAGAAACAGAGTTAATGTTGCAGATCAATGATCCTGTAAAAGCAATGACACCAGTCCCAATTTCCTATTCTTTCCCTGTTGTCCTATAAGTTTTATGCAAGTTCCTTTTTGAAAGCCTTCATTGAACCTATCTCCACCACCCAATCAGGCAAAGCTCACACTGCGGGTAACGTATTGATATAGATAGAAGACTGGCTCGCGAACAAGAAACAGAGTAAACATAAATGGATCTTTTTCCAATTGATAAAATGAAATGAGTGGTGTGCCACATGGATCCATTCTAGGGCCTCAATCTTTTACAATTTATATCAATGACTTGGATGAAGGCACCAAAGATATGGTTGCCAAAATTTCAGATAAATGTAAAGTAAGATAAGAAAATAAGTTGTGAATAGAACATAAGGAGGCTACAAGGGGATGTCAATAGATTAAGTGAATGGATAAACATCTGCCAAATGCAACACAATGTGGGGAAACATGAAATTGCCCATTTTACAAGGAAAAATAGAAAAAGGATATTATCTAAATGCTGGAAGGTAGCAGAGCTTTGAAATGCAGAGGAATCTGGATATTCCAATGCAATATGCAGGTAGAGCAAGTAATTAAGAAAACTAATGGAATTATATCATTTTTTACTAGTGAAATTGTATGCAAAGTAGAGAGGTTATGCCTCAATTATAAAGGACATTGAAGAGATAATCTTTAGACCACTGTGGACAGTATTGGTCTCCTATTTAAGGAAGGACATTAATGCATCAGAAGTAATTCAGAGAAGGTTTAATAGGCTAAAATCCTAGAATGGGCATGATGTCTTTAGTGGAAAAGTTGGCTTGTATCTGCTGGAATGTAGAAAGGTGAGATAGGACTTGATTGTAACGTAGAAGATACTAAGGATCTTAAGGGGGTGGATGTTGAGAGGATGTTTTCTCTTGTGGAAGAATCTAAAACTAGTTGTCTCACTGTATAAGGGCCTCTCATTTAAGACAGAGATGAGGCATAATTTTTTTCTTAGAGTGTCTGCATCTTTGGAACTCTCTTCCTCAAAGAGGAGTAGAGTCATAAACAGCATGGAGAAAGGCCCTTTGACTCAACTCGTCCATCCCAACCAAGTTGGTCCCATTTGCCTGCACTTGGCCCATATCCCTCTAAGTCTTTGCTATCCATTAACCCATTCAAATGTCTTTTAAAAGTTGTAATTGTTTCCACCTCTATCAATTCCTCTGGCAGCTCCTTACATATTCCCACCATTCTCTGTGAGAAAGACTTGCCTTTCAGGTCCCCTTTAAATCTTTCCCCTGTCACCTTAAACCTATGCCCTCTAGTTTTAGATTCCTATACCCTGGGAAAAAGACCATTCATCTGATCTATGGTCCTCGTGATTTTATAAACCTCTATAAGGTCGGCCCTCAGCTTCCTTCGCACCAGAGAAGACAGTCCCAGCCTATCCAGTCTCACCTCATAACTCAAGCCCACCAGTCCAAGCAACATCCTTATGGTTTTTTTCTGCATCTGCTCTAGCTTAGTCACTCCTTCCTCCAGTATGGCGACCAGAACTGCACACAATATTCCACGTCGTTGTAAAACGATGTTCCAGCTCTTGTACTTATTGCCCTGTCTGATGAAAGCAAGCATGCCATACATCTTCTTCACCATTTTATCTACCTGTGCCACCACTTCTAGGGTACTATGTACTTCTACCTCTCAGTTTCTCTGTTCTACAACACTTCACAGGGCTCAGTCATTTACTGTGTAAATCCTGCCCTGGTTTAGCATCATTTCATACTTGTCTGAGTTAAATTCCACCTTCCCCTCCTCTGCCCACTTTCCCAGTTGACCTAGATCCCATTGTAACCTTAGACAACTTCCTTCACTGTCCACCACACCGCCAATTTTGGTGTCATCCGCAAACTTACCAATCATGTCACCGACATTCTCATCCAAATCGTTAATATGGATGACAAACAGCAAGGGACCCAGCACCATTCCCTGTGGCACACCACTGGTCACAGGCCTCCAATCTGAGAAACAACCCTCCACTACCACCCTCTGACGCCTTCCACCAAGTAATTTTTTTATCCAATTGGCTAGATCACCCTGAATCCCATGTGATCTCACCTTACAGGCCAGTCTTCCATGCAGGACGTTGTCAAGAGCCTTGCTAAAGTCCATGTTGACGTCTACCACCCTGCCCTCATCAATCCTCTTGGTTACTTCTTTCTCAATCATTCAATTAAATCTGTGAGACCTGATTTCCATGCACAAAGCCATGCTGACTATCCCTAATCAGTTCTTGCTTTTCCACATACAGATAGATCCCACCTTGAAGCAAACCCTCCAACTTACCTAATGCTGATGTTAGGGTCACCAGTTTATTATTCCCTGGCTTGTCCTTGCAGTCCTTCTTAAACAAAGGCACAACCTTAGCCACCTTCCAGTCTTCCGGTATCTCATCCATGACTAAAGAAGACACAAAAATCTTCCCTTGCCTCCCACAACATCCTAGGGTATACTTGGTCAGGCCCCAGAGATTTATCCACCTTTATGTGCCTCAAGACTGCCAACATCTCCACTTTCATTATATCAATATGTTTCAAGAAGTAGAAACAGAGTCGTTGAAGATTTTTAAAACAGAGGTTGATGATTACAATAACTACAGGGGTGAGAGGTTACCATGGATAGATGAAAATGTTAATATTCTTCTGTGTGTTTAGCAATGGTGGCCAAAACCAGATTTCTTCCTCAGTATCTATTGACTGTAAAGTTTCCAACATATGGCAGGAGATAATGCAGAGACAAGCAACTTTTTGGAGCAGAGATCCAGTTGTAAAACAAAATGTATTTCCTGTGTTTGGAATCTCTGTCAAGTCCCACTCACACTGCTTTGCTCACAATAGCAACACCTGGGAACAGATTTCCCCAGTCATTAAAAGGAGCCAAATAAATGGAGGCTGCTGTTGGAACTGGAGCTTGGGGCTTGAAGGATCCCAGGGTCTGCTGAAGGCAAAGTTTCCCATATTTGAGGAGATGGGGATGGAACAGTGGTTCAGCTGGTAGAGCTGCTACTCCATGTTCCAGGACCCAGGTTCAATTGTGACCTTAGGTGCTATATGTGTGTGGGGTTTGCACATTCTTCCTGTGATACATGTGTTTCCTCCAGGTGTCTAAAAATATCTTTTAATTTCAGTAAGAAGGCAACTATTAAAAAGCTCTTAATAGGACCACTGCATTTAAAAAAAGTTCTGACTTAAGTTTGGAACAAACATTTAAACAAAATTAAATCAATACAAGCTTATCACACAGAGGAACTAATGTGTACGTTAAGTGGTAGCTCAAAGTTAATAAGATAAAAAAACTGAATCTGAGTTAAAGAAGAAATACTTCAATAAAAAACAAAGCAAGAGTTTCTTTCCGCAATCAGAATTTGAAAATGTGGGGTTCCTGCAAAGATGTGCAAGCAAGACAAGTGTTATTCTGTTTGTCGTAATCCAGCCTTCAAGTCATTTTTACTATTCCCAGTGATTTTGTATAGAATGATTCCTGTCTGAAAATTGTCCGAGATAAAGACACTCAATGTCAAACTGTTTTGCATGATGTATTTATTCATTTCTTTTCTCTGATAACATTTTGACAGATTGATAAAAAGCAGTATGATAAAATTCTCAGTTTAATTGAGAGTGGGAAGAAAGAAGGAGCCAAGCTGGAATGTGGAGGTTTGCCATGGGGAGATAAAGGCTTCTTCATTCAGCCTACAGTTTTCTCAGAAGTTACAGATGAAATGCGCATTTCCAAGGAAGAGGTAATACTGCTACACACATCAGCCTGTAAAACAGATACATATTTCAGACTCATATTCCTAAATAATTCATTATTAAAGGGAAGTTTTTTAATGTACTGTTTAATGGAAGTATTATTCTCTTTCTCATTTCTTTAGTTCTGGCAGTACAAGGTGACTAAGAATGTTGACCTTGACTTATGTTTGATTCCAGTCTACTCTCAATCAGTGAGATTCCCCAGTATTGCTGATTAAAAGGCAGAATTTGTAAATGGTGGAGTGCTCCATGTTAATGGAGGAGCTGCTGGCAAGCTCCTATCTATCAAGGGAGAAACACAGCTCCTGGTACCAGCCACTTAAAGAGCCATGACATCTGCAGCTCAGATCATTCAGATCATGGGGGAAAAAAGTCAGAAAAACTTTTAAAAATTGGGAGTACTGAGGGAAATGTTTTTTTAAGCAAAGATCTACATTACATTACAAATTACATTATGTTTTTAGACTACAGTAACTTTGAACCCATGCTTGTTTATGACTCCAAGGCCATTGCAAGGTTCCATGTTTGTCCAAGTCAACCAAGTATACACAGAACAGTGAAGAATGGCAACTATTGAAGTTGAAAACATGATGTTGCCTCACATGATATTCACAGATATCAATGAGACAAAAATATATTGTTTGGTGTTACCACATGATGGTAACCATAGTTTGCCAGCTTTATAAAGTATCCAGAATAAGGATCAATTACCTATTGATTGCGTATATTAAAATTATAAGCATTATTAATACATTCATGATGTCACCGCTTATAATGTAAGGAATGCTAAAATAATTGTGGATATGTATTGTTTCCTTAACAATTTATTAACAACTTTAAAATAAAACAGATCTTTGGACCAGTGCAGCAAATAATCAAATTTAAAACAGTTGAAGAAGTTATTAAGAGAGCCAACAACACCCATTATGGCTTAGTTGCTGCAGTTTTCACCAAAGACATCAATAAAGCACTAACTGTAGCTTCAGCTCTTCAAGCTGGGACTGTGTGGTAAGCAGTTCTTTTTAAGTAATACAGAATATGTTAACATTTTCCTGAGCTTTATATGAATTGTATGTCCTATTGAACTGAATTCCACAGTTGAGCATATTAATTTTTCCACAGGGTTAATTGTTACAATGTAATGCATGTTCAAAGTCCTTTCGGAGGATTTAAAATGTCCGGAAATGGTAGAGAAATGTGAGTATTCAACAGAAATTTCAATGAAATGTAAGGGTTAATGCTTGTAGTTCAATTTAGATTTCATGTTACAATGTATTGCAATATTATTTTGAAGATCTACAATATATACAAATTACATTATGTTTTTAGACCACAGTAACTTTGAATTAATGTTTGTTTATGACTCCAAGGGCATTTCAAGGTTCCGCGTTTGTCCAAATCAACCAAGCATACACTAGAACAATGAATATTGGCAACTATTGTTGAGAACATGATATTGCCTCAAATAATATTCACAGAAGTCAATAAGACAAGAAGATATTGTTTGGTGTCATCTATGTTACATAGAAGAAATACATTAATTGTGCATTAGTGATAGGAATGATGTGAATTAGACATAGGTAAGAAGAGGGATGAAGTCATAGAGTCATAGAGCACGGAAACAGGCCCTTCAGCCCAACTGGTCCATGTTGACCAAGCTTCCCATCTAAGCAAGTCCCATTTGCCCGCATTTGACCCATAACCATCTGAACCTTTCCTATTCATATACCTGTCCAAGTACCTTTCAAATGTTGTTAATATACCTGCCTCAACCACTTCCTCTGGCAGCTCATTCCATATACTGACCACTCTCTGGGTGAAAAAGTTGCCCCTCAGTTTTCTATTGAACCTTTCCCCTCTCACCTTAAACCTATGCCCTCTAGCTCTCGATTCCCCAACCCTAGGGAAAAGACTGTGCACATTCACCCTACCTATGCCCCTCATAATTTTATGTACCTCTATAAGATCACCCCTCATTCTCCAACGCTCCAGTGGAAAAAGTCCAAACTTACCCAACTTCTCTCCATAACTCATTCCCTCCAGTCCCGGCAATATCCCCATAAATCTCCTCTGCCCTCTTTCCAGCTTAATAGCACCTTTCCTGTAGCAGGGTGACCAAAACTGAACACAATATTCCAAAGGTCCTGCAGAGAGAATTTATGAAGTTAGATAGAAAGTTAAAACGCAGCACCTCTAGAATTGTAATCTCAAGATTACTCCCTGTGCCACATGCTGGCGAGTATAGGAATAGGAAGGCAGGGCAGCTGAATGTGTGGCTAAGGAGCTGGTGCAAGAGGGAGACCTTCAGGTATTTGGATCATGGTGATCTCGTCTGGGGTAGGGTGACCTGTAAAAGAAGGACGAGTTGCACCTAAACTGGATTAGGACCAATATCCTTGCAGTGAGGTTTGCTGATGCTACTCAAGAGATTTAAAATAATGAGGCAAGGGAGTGGGACCCAGAATGATCATGCACCAGGTAGGCAGACAGAATCATATGTTGAAAATAGAACAGACAAGTCCAGTAGGCAGAGCTGACAGAGACAGGTGAGGAAGCATGCAAGTGCTTAACTGCTTTTACTTTATTGCAAGGAGCCCTGCAGGAAGGACAGATAAGCTGAGAGCATGGGTCAGCACATGGGATTATGATATTGTTGCAATCACGGAAGCATGGCTGAGGGAAGGGCAGGACTGGTAGCTCAGTGTTCCGGGGTATAAAAGTTTCTGGCGTGACAGAGGAGGGTACGAAATGGGAGGGGTCATTGCACTCCTGATCAGGGAGCACAATATGGCGGTACTTAGGGAGGGTATCCTGGAGGGATTGGCCATTGAGGCTATTATAGAGTCATAAAGTTGTACAGAATAGAAACAGGTCCTTCAGCCCATCGTGTCTATGCCGACCATTATGTCTATCTATACTATTCCCATTTGCCTGCATTAATTCCATATCCCTCTATACCCTGCTCAGTCAAAATGCCTCTTAAGTGTTGTTAGTGTTCCTGCCTCCATCACCTCCTCTGGCAGCTTTTTCCATAAACCAACTACCTTTTGTTTATAAAATTTACCCCTCCAATCTCCCTTAAACCTCCTGCCTCTCACCTTAAACCTATACTGTCTAGTGTGAGACACCCCTACTACAGGGAACAGACACTAGCTCTCCACCCTATCTATGTTTCTTTTAGTTTTATACACCTCTATCATGTCACATCTCAGCCTCCTTCATTCCAGGAAAAACAGACGAAACTTATCCAATTTCTTCTGATAACTCAAGCCTATGGGGTAACTATGGGTAGAACTCAGAAATAAGGAAGAGGCCATCTCTTTGGTGGAGTTACAATATAGGCCTCCCAATAGTCAGTGGTAATTAGAAGAACAGATATGTAGGCAAATAGCAGTAGGGTCTAAAAATAGTGGGGGATTTTTAACTTCCCCAATATCGACTGGGATTGCCTTAGTAAGGGGCTTAGATGGGGTGGAATTCATAAGATGCATTCAAGAGGGCTTTTTAAAGCAGTTATGTAGAGGGTCCTACTAGGGAAGTGGCTGTGCTCAGCCTTATCTTAGGGAATAAGGATGTCAAGTGATGGAAGGGTCCGTGGAGGAACCCTTTGGAAACAGCGACATAGTTTGCTAAGTTTTAAGGTAGTCATGGAAAAAGATAAGGTCGGTCCTGGAGTTAAGGTCTTAAATTCAGGGAGGACTGATTTCACACTACAAGACAGGACCTAGCAAAAGTAGTTTGGGAGCAGTTGCTAGAGGAGAAAACAACATATGATAAGAGGCAATCATTTAAAGGTGAAATAGTAAGAGCTCAGAGACAGCATGTCCCTGTAGACATAAGAAGCAAAGATGGTAAGATTAGGGAGCCTGCGTTAACAAGGAAATTGAAGGTTTGATCAGAAATAAGGAAGCATATGTCAGGTCTTGGCACTAGGTACTGTCTGAGTCCTTTGAGGTTGATAGGAGAAAACTTCAAGAAATTAGGAGTGCAAAAAGAGGACATTAAATGGCCTTGGCAAGCAGGATTAAGGAGCATCCCAAAATCTTTCATAAGTATATTAGAAGCAAGAGGGTAGCTAGGGAAAGAGTAGGTCCCTTCAGGGACCAAAAGGGAAATCTATATGTGACATCTATATCCAACACCTCTCTCTCTCCTCTTTGTGGATCTCTCTATCTCCATCTCAGAGAAAGATTAACTATAGACATCTTTTGCAAACCCACTGACTCGCACAGTTACCTTGACAACACCTCTTCCCACCCTGTCACTTGCAAGGATGCTATCCCCTTCTTCAAATTCCTCTGTCTCCACCACACCCATTCCCATGATGAGGCTTTCCATTCCAGGACATCTGAGGTGTCCTCTTTTTTTCAATAAACGGGGTTTCCCTTCTACCACCATAAATGCTGCCCTCACCCACATCTCCTCCATTTCCCACACGTCTGCCCTCACCCCACCCCCACCCCCCGATCTAACAGGGACAAGGTTCCCCTTGTCCTTACCTACCACCCCACGAGCCTCCGCATCCAACACATCATTCTCCACAACTTCTGCCACCTCCAACGGGATCCCACCACCAGGCACATCTTCCCCTCTACCTCCCCTCCACTTTCTGCAGGGATCGCTCTCTCCGCAATTCCCTTGTTCATTCGTCCCTCCCCACTGATGACCCTCCTGGCAATTATCCCTGCAAAGTGTTAAACCTGTCCCCACACCTCCTCCCTCACCACCACTTAGGGCCCTAGACAGTCCTTCCAGGTGAGGCAGCGCTTCACCTGTGAATCCAAGGGTGTCATTTATTGCATCCGATGCTCCCAGTACGGACTCCTCTACAACGGTTAGACCCAACACAGATTGGGTGACCGCTTTGTCGAGCGCCTTTGCTCCATGCGCTGCAAAAGCAAGGATCTCCCGGTGGCCAGCCACTTAAATTCCACCTCCCACTCCCATACTGAAATGTCTATCCATGGCCTCCTCTACTGCCACGTTGAGGCCAGATGCAGGTTGGAGGAACAACACCTCATATTTCGCCTTGGTAGTGTCCAACCTGACGGCCTCAACATTGATTTCTCTAATTTCAGGTAACCCCTCCCCTCTTCCCCTCCCCCTTTTCTTCCCCGACCCCTTGTCTTCCGTTATTCCTGTGGCCCCCTCACCTCTTTCCCCTCCCTGCTCTCATGACCGGTCCATCTATTCCCCACCTCCTTCCCTTTTTTCCAATGGTCTACTGCCCTCTCCTACCAGATTCCTCCTTCTTCAGCCCTTTGCCTCTTCTACCTGTCACCTCTCAGCTCCTTACATCACTCCCTTTCATCCCCCCCTCCCCCACCTACCTACCTTCCCCTTCTCACCTCGAGTCACATATCACCCGCCAGCTTGTGTTCCTCCCCCTCCCCCAACCTTATTCTGACTTCTGCCCTCTTCCTTTCCAGTCCTGATGAAGGTTCTCGACCCAAAACGTCGACTGTTTATTTCCATCCATAGATGTTGCCTGACCTGCTGAGTTCCTCCAGCACTTTGTGTGTGTTGCTCCAGATTCCAGCATCTGCAGAATCTCTTGTGACTTCCAACTTGCATCTTGTTTTCATCTGGAAATAACCTTAACTTCCTTTGCTTAGTCTCTTAAACCTTAATTGCCTTCAGTTAGTGCTGAAGCTGTGATTTTTGTCTTTGAGTGTCCTCTTTTGTTTTTGCAATTTTCATGAAACCTTCAGTTTGTTAAGAACAGTGAAGCATATCATCCAGTGCCTGGGCTATCTATGGCTTGCAATGTGTGGTTTTGTCCTGCTCATCTCCATGATCAGTGAGCCAACCTGCTCACCTCTCCCCAACCTGCATTTACCTGGTAGGGGAGAGGTGAGCAAGTTGGCAACTTGGTCTCTGCAACTGGTTCTGATCAGCAAGGCCCTGTGAGCAACGACCCACCAGCCCTCAAATGTTTTAACTGTCTTTCAAGACATGGCCCAATCTGAACCAGCAACCAAAACAGTGAAAAGAAACAGCTGTGATTATTTCTGACATTCATAAATGGTGTGGAGTTGTGCAGCTGGTAGAAATGCTGCCTCACACCTTCAGTGACCGAGGTTCAATCCCGACCTCTGGCACTGCCTGTGGAGTTCGAACACTTTACCTCTGACTGCGTGGGTTTCCTTTGGATGCTCTGGTTGCTTCCCACATCCCAAAGACGTGTGGGTTGGTAAGTTAATTGGCCACTGTAAGTTGTCCCCAGTGTGTAGGTGAGTGGTAGAATCTAGCATTGGTGGGTAGCTTGGGGGAGTTGATGGCAATGTGGTGAGAAAAATTTGTTTATTGTATATTAGTGTAAAATTAGTGTAAAAAGTAGGCTTGATAGTTGGCTCAGTTCCGTGCTGCATCTCTCTACGTGACATTAAAAAATACTCAGAGCTTTTAAGATTAATCAAATTATTTAAAACATTGAAAATCTTTAAAGGAAATAAAAATAATTAAAATATTTGAAATCTATTATAGCAATTAAATACATTTGAGTTTATAATTAAATACATTACTTAAAAAAATAAATAACCTGAAACTTAACTCCCTTCCTTGAAGTCATTCCTTTGTATTGAAAGGAATGTAAATGCTGAATCTGTGTCAGGTCCAACCCAGTGCAGGTTTAATGCCAAGGTTATCCAGTTTAACTTCGAGGAAAATTCAGGATGTTTGTTTTCTCCCATTTCCTCTGGAATCCAGCTTCAGACTGTGGCCAGAATGACTGTGGCAAGAACCTCCCAGGTAGTCCAGGACCTCCATGTTTCCCCAACTGGGCCTCAGAAGTAGAGTCATAGAGTCATACAGCATGGAAATAGGCCCTTTGGTCCAATTGGTCCTTGCCGACCAAGATGCCCATCCAAGCTAGTCCCATGTGCCTGAATTTGGCCTGAGAAGTAATTTTGAATTGTCAGACTGGGCCTTCCCTGTGCATCACTAGGTAAGAAACACGACCTGGAGTCTTGACAAATATCACAGCAAAAGAAAACGTAGTGAACACATTGATGAGATTACTTTTGGTTGCTCCCACAATGATAATTGAATTAAATGGCAAGAACAAATTCAAGAAAGTGTAGAATTTCCCAAAGACATCCTGGGAAATATTTCAGTCCTGTCAAAACAAGGATTCATGTTTATGAACGTTAAAAAGAAAGATTTGTATTTAAACTGTGCTTTCCACATTCCTTTATGAACATTTCAAACTGCTGTCACTGTTGTAACATGGGAAATGTGGCAACTCCTTTAAAAGCAGCAGGCTTCCACAAATGTGATAATAGCCAAGTAATCTGTTTTTTGGTTATTTGGTTTGAGGAGTGAGTATTGATCAGGATCACAGTTTACTGCTCTGCTTTGAAATGGCACCATGTGATTTGAAAGATCCAATGGGGGTCTCAGTCTGATGTCTCATTAAAAAGGCAGTATATCTATCATGCACTGTTGTACTGAAGCGTCAGCCTACATTTTTGTGCTGGTCCCAGGAATGAGACTTGAACCTGAAACCTTCTGACTCAGAAGCAAATGCACTGCCAACTGAGTCACGTAGACGGAGGAGTGCCCTGCTACCTATATCACAGAAGATCAAAGATGGGTGGCTGAGTTTGGACTTGGAGTCTGAACAACAAAAAGATTGAAAGGAATCCTAACAATACCCTTGTGTCAAAACAACCTCTTTCCTGGGCCAACACATTATAGGAGAGTTTTGTGGTTGCTCAAGGCTAGGGAAATGGAACTTTGAACTGTCATGTGCAAAATATCACTGAGCTCCTCTGTGATATATCCTCCACTTCATGAAACAAGTAAGAATACAGCATAAAAAGTTCAAAGCTTTTTGCATGCCCTCATTCTGAAGGAATAGATAAGAATCATTTCCATACATGGATGAAAAGCCAGTACCTAGGTGTTTCTCTGGATTTGGAAAGCTGCTTCCTCAGTTATTCTGGGGTTCAATAGATTTTGGAGACTACATTCACTGTCTCTGCCACCTCCCTCCATATATCTTAAATCACCTTTTCAAGAGGGTGACCTACTTCAAGAGGGAACCCACACATCTTGCAATCGATATGCCATTTGTGAAGGGGGCATTTTGAACAGCAATATTACTTGTACATGAACTTCTATATTGTATAAAAAAATCATCTCTTCTTTAAAGCCCAGCAACTGTCTCTTAGAAGCAACTAACTGAATGGATTTTGCACACAAAATCCATTCCACTGACTCCATGTGTTTTGAGAGTATAGTCATATCAGTCCTCCCACCAGTGGGTCCAGATGTGAGTGCAGCCATAGATTTGCTCATCTCAGAAAGTTTGGGCTAAAATGTTCAAATACTGTATGTAAATACCTATAAATAATGATGAACTTTTATCATTTACTTTTGTATTAAGTACAAAAGCAGAATTACCAAATATAATTCTCTCTTTCTAGGGGAGAATATGGTCTTCAGGAGTACACCGAGATTAAGACCATCACCATCAAAATTCCGCAGAAGAAGTCCTAAAATATTCTAAATTAAAATGGTTGAAGAATTAGATAGACACTGTGATCTGAGACTTTAAAAATCTAAAGTTAAACATCACACTTCATCTGTGCAGTTTCACAATAAATGCAGCCCAGATTCTGACAGCTGTTCTGTATCATGAAGTATGAAAAAATGTATCGAAGTAGAATTTACCTGTTAGCATTTACACAGCAAAACAGCAATTAAAAAATATAGTTCTACCAATTTATAGTTTGGAAATTTTGTTTTGAGCATTTTAGGTTTTTGTCATTTAATAAAAGATTGATCTTATCTAACTTTGTCAATCAAAATGCTGAAGTCCATTTTCCTAATTTTAGCAATGTTTGTTGATGTAATAATACTTGCCCCAATTCGCAAATCTATCATACTAGCTTTGAAATTCATTTACTTGTTTGCTGACTTGAAGTGAATGTGTTTACCCTCCAGATTATTCCTTCCTTTATTTTGCAATATTTTTTGATAGACAAAAGCTAATATAAATGGTGCTTGTGATATCAGAACAGAGTGAATAAAACGCAATTGCATTGGTATCAGAAAATTTAGAACAATTACAGGGCATATCAGATTTAACCAATAAGGTTAACTCCCTCAGCTGGATATATGGGGACCGGCCACATAAATGTTGGAGCTACCCAAGCAGGCTAGAGGTTAGGTATCCAGCAACATAATGGACCTTCTGATTCTCCAAATCCTTTCCATCTTCTACGAAGTGTGAAGGAATACCCTTGATTTGTGAAAAGAAATCATGGACAACTAAAGAAGGAATGGACAATAAAGTGTTTAAAAAGTTAGAAAAAGGCAAAAACTAGCACAGATTCTGATAATTGGTGATGATGCAAAGAACAAAGGAAATGAAAAGCATATAAAATGAGCAAGATGCAAGTGTTAAATTGTGACTCACAAACCCCCAAACCTCCTGCAACACCAAGCCCTCCAGGTTGCCTCCTTTGGTCTCATGCACAATAGGGTTCTGCAGTGGGAGGTGATTAGTCTATTATGCCTAGTCTGTGGGATGCACATTTCCAGTCATTGAAGAATTTCTAACCACCATCACCCAAAATTTATCCGAATAAAATGTTCAATACTACTAAAATTAAGCTAGCTTAGAATATACATTTTATTAAAATTGTTTGGGATTTACTTTTTCTATATCATGTATTTTAAAAAAGGGTGGTGTAGTAAAACGTAGCTATAACAGTAGTTTTGTGCTTGATCTGTGCTGCCCCATTCAACCTGTAGAGGATTTTACCTTAACTACTGCCCTTGAAGAAACATAATTATATTTGTTGCCACAGTGAGGGAGGAACAGGTCTTGGATGATTTGAAATGAAATGTTTCACTGATTTCACCGTTCAACAATTTATTTGCTCCTGCAAAATTTGCATTGAACTGAACAATATCTACTGTACTTGGGCCCAAACTTCCAATGAGGGTTCTTCTGCTGGAAGCTGACAAGTAGTTCATTGATAAACAACTGCTTACACACTTCCCACGGAGATTCAAACATGTGAATTAGGAGCTGGAGTAGGCCGCTCCGCTGCTTAAGCCTGATCTGCCATTTAATACAATTATGACTGATTTGATTTTATGTTCATCTCTGCATTCCTGTATACCTGCAGGAACCTGCCTTAAAAGTGTTCAAACACTTTTCTAACATCACTCTTTATGGGTGAATTCCAAAGACTCACAACCCTCTGAGAGAAAAGATTTCACTTCATCTCTGTTATAAGGAGCAACCTTTTATCTTTGAAAAGTTATTCCTGGTTCTAGATTCTCCCACAAGATGAATCATCCTCTCCACATCCAACCCCTTAAGACCTCTGAGGATGTTTCAATCAAGTCATCTCTGGTGGTATTCTCTTAAATAATTATGACAACAAACCATTTTAAAACCCAATAGATCAGGCTTTCTATCAAATATAACATTAAATTATATAAAATTAGACTGAGTCCTGAATTATTCTTTCTAAATATTCCTTGATTTTATATTAAAATTCTTTAACTTTATTTTTCAGTTAGATAGTAAATAATTAGCAAAAGCAGCTACATAATAACTGTTGAAATTGCTTATAGTACACCCACATTTAAACATCAGCTTTTTATTAAAGAAACTTGCATACACTCATAAATTGAATGTTTAGCACGTGACTGACGATGAATTTCTACCCTATTATTTTAATATTAAACTTGCTTGAAAACCAGTAGCTAAACAGTTAAAATACACAATAATATAAAACGAATTTAGAAGGATCCATTCAGCTCAGTCTATTACAGTTAAAGTATTTGTTTCTTATAGAAAAAAGCAAGTTTACCAATGACGAGAGAAGTAACTTCAGGGTTAAAAATTTGCCCAGAATGATGCATTTGTTTGACCACAATCTCATCTTGACAGCTCAAAGTACCTTGGACAGATGGGTACATTTCCTCTCACTTCTCAACGTCTTGATTGTCCAGGAGGAGGCCCGTACTGACGTGGACCTGGTGCTCCAGATCTTGGTTGTCCTAGTGGGTGTGGTGGTTGCCTCGGGTTAGGTGCTTTTGTTATTACCATTCGTGGAGGTGGTGGTGCCAGCATCATTTCCTTTCCGTGTTTTCCATTGGCTCTTGTGGCTCCATTGGTGGCAGTGGGTTGTTTCTCAACCACTTTTTTACTTGCATCTGGCCCTTTAGATATAAAAGGACATAAATTTAATAGCCTAATTATATGTAATAGATTTAATAGCCTAATTATAAAACATGACAGCAGATAAGCATTATACAAAGTCAAGAAGTACAAGGAACAAACCGACTGAATTGCAAGTGGGAATCTAACTTGTAGGGTGTAGTTTGACATTTACTATTAAGAGATTACTGCCGGCTGGTCAAGTCTGGGACCTAAACATACGGTCTATAGGAACAATGAGGAAAATATGAGAGGACAGGAGTGTTCTGACCAGAGATACATATGCAATGAAAACATCATGGGTAAAATTAAGAAATGGGAAAGAATTTAAGACTCCATTGGGAATTGCATACAGGATCCCAGTAGCAGTCCTGAAGTGATAAAATGCATACATACAGGATGAAAATCATAAAACTACAGACAGTGGAAATACAAAATCAAGAAACTGCTGCAAACACTCAGTAGGTCAGGCAACATTTGCAAGAGGAAAACAGAGTTAATGTTTCATTTTGGTGTTTTCTCTGTGCAGGAGAAAACAAATGCAGATTCATTTACCACTGTGTAGAACACCCGTGTTCGGTCTGCAGGGCAATTCAGAAATGCATGTTGCCTGCAGACTGAACTTTACTTCTTCATTCCACTTCCACTCCTGACCTACCTGTTTGTGGCCTCCTGCACTGTTTTATTGAGGTCCAACATAAGCTTGAGGAACCTCATTTTCTCTCTGGGGTATATCTACACTCTGGATCAAATTCTACAACTTAAACTAGCTTCTCAGTCCGTATCAGAACTGGGAATTTTGGCTGTAATTTATCCATCTGTGATATTGGTTCAGCTTTTCTCTCTCCATTAATACAACTTAGGTTGCTGGCCAATCTACAACTTTTTATAATGCTTTGTATGTTCTCAATCTCCAGTTGCCCATAGCTTTTGCTTACTTTCTTTCTCTCCAACTGCCCTCGTTGGCCCACCAACAAGATGACCTGTACAACCTATCCGTGTGACAATCCTGGTCTCCTCCTATCCAAGGTATTGCCTTCATTCTATCTAACCTATCCCTACTTTCTCTGCAATTTAGAATGAATCAGTTTTATCTCTTTCCCAGTTCTCACTAAGGGTTTTTTACCTAAAGATGCTGCCTGACCTGCTGAGTATTCCCAGCACTTTCTGTTTTTATTACATACATGCAGGAATTAGACAAGAATAGGGAAAAAAACAGGATGGTTTTATTGAGGAATTTTATCTTGCATGTGGTTTGGGTTATGGAGGACCCCGCCGGTCTGAAAATTAGTAATTAAGCATTTTCAGGATAGTTTGCTGCAGCAATATACATATCACATGATCGTTAAGGGAGACAGCCATATGAAATATAGAACCAAGTTCACAACTACATGATTGAATCTAATTCAGTGTTCTAAAGGGAGAAACATAATTCAGCTGCAAAGATTCTACATTTGTGGAAGGCTTCCATGTGATCAGACAGGAACCATGCACAGTAAACTGGGCAAATCTGTTACTAGGTAAAACATCAAGATCAGTCGGAGGTGTAAAAAATTGAATGTGATCTCCTACTACTCACAATTAAAAAGTAACACTCCTGGTTAAGTGAGGGACAGAAGTAATGCTAAAGGAAAAATCACACAAAGTGGCAAAATCTGACACAAATTCTGGTCAGGTACAAAGAGCGACTAAGAGTGAAAAGCATTAAGACTTTCAAAAATGGAGTATGCGAAGAAACTTGTACGGCTTATCAAATCAACAAAAATCTTGATGTATGAGGAGAAAGATGGCCGGCAACAACAACAAGGCCCCCTTGTCTACAGTTTCAAAACAATAATGACGGTACAGCAGTATATCTTCACTCAAGCTGAATGAAATTAGCTTTAAGATCTTGAAATGGATAACGAGGCAGATCTTAATATCAGAATGACAGAAGAAATGTCAAAACTTCAACTACTCATTGAGAAGCACAGAAAAACAAGTCAAGGGAAGTGAAAGAGGATAACAAATATCCAAAACATTTTGAACATCTGGTAAACATTAAATAATTTTAACTTAAAGTGAATCAGATATAAAACAACTGTATTTCCATATGGCAATAAAAACCTTTTGGGGTTGTACTTCTGAATTCCCTTTGCTGACAACATTTTTGCATTTTCTTTGGTCCTAAAGCATCTGTTGGGTGACTGCCTCTACTGAAGGTCTATTGTAACCTGTTCATAGGTATTGGTAGGCACTTTAATTTCCAAGAGGAAAACATCTGTTTGCTCAATAGAGCCAGCTGATATATGTTCCTGATAAACTATTCGATTAATCATGCCGTAAATGGATGAGATTACATTAGTATTTAAAACAGCCTTGAAATTAATACGTTTGCTCTTTTTATCACCACTATTCGTATGAAAATCACTTTTCTCCAGAATGGAAAGTGATTGTGAGGATATACAGGTCAAATGATGAGACTGCAAATTCAACTATATGCTTCTGATTGTGAATTGCACCTGTTCTGTGATGTGATTCATGCATTGGATGTTAATGGAATGACATCATTCCCTACATCCCCCTCCTTTAGGGCACTGTCCAGGAAATTAGGTGATGTTGTTCTGTGGTCCACCAATTACTCCAGGGTCCTGGAAACCCTATTCACATATATGCCTTTCCTTTGTCCTCTCCTTAGATGCCATTGCCAAAGTCTAACCCAGCTATCTCACCCCGACTCCCCAATTATCCTGAGTCCTTTGCTGACCTCTGACTCTCCAATCAACCCTCAACATTTCCTATTGCTCTCAACTTCCTGATCATACCCAACCTCCAACTGAGTCCAAAATCTGACTTCTAGTTCACCCCAATCTGCAACTGAGACCCAGATCCAATCCCTTCCTCCCACACCCCAACCCCACACCCAATTCCTGATTAATAGAGTCATAGAGGGAAACAGCATGGAAACAGGTCTCTTGGCCCTATGGGACCATGCTAAACATCAGGCATCTATTACACTGATCCTACACTAATCCCATGTTATTCTCTCCACATTCTCCGGTGGCCAACTAACCTACTAACCAGCATGTCTTTGGGACGTGGGAGGATAAAACCCATGTGGTCACAGGGAGAAAATGCAAACTCCATGCAAATAGCACTGGAGGTTGGCATCAAACCTGGTCATTCTTTCACTGCCAATGAAAATCTACCCTAACAGCTTTGAAAGAAATAAAAAATCTTCAACATCAGGATATTAATGTTGCTACCAAAAAGCAGATGAGTATTTTCATTTATAGATAACAAAATATTTGACATTTAGAACCTTAAAACTATACGGGTGAGAAAGTGCAAAGAAAATAAAAAGTAATGGAAAGCATAAGTAATATTCTTTTAAAATGTTAGTTTTTATACCCAAAAATAAAGCTAATTGTGAAATCTTAGTAATTTTGCAATATAAAGTTCTTATTAGCATCATAGCTATGTGAAGCAAACTTAAAGATATGAACATCTCTGAGAGACTGAATTTCTGTCACCTGCTCTCCTTCTGCCAAAATCCTAATCCATGTATACAATAGAGGCAATTGTCAAGAAGTACATGTTCCCTTGGAAACAGTCATGGCTTGGATCAACACACTACCAACAGTGGAGCAGAAGCTAGGTTAGAGAATAAGGCAGGCCAAATCATTTCTCACTTTACTTTCTGAGGAGACCAAGGAGATCAAACCAGCAGAGTGATTGGACCCACATTTGGTTGGAGAAGATACAATCCCTGCTATAATCAGATGCACATAGATTATAAGGATTGAACTGGTAGTAGTCCTACAGCTAACCAGCCATGGTTATAGATCTTATTCAAAACAGTTTTTGAGATTTAATTGGAACAAACTGATGTAATTCCTCCCAATTCATCACATATACCTAGATGGATGCAAGGCAAAAGTTCAGCAGATCTGAATTAAGAATCTATTTTAAAAAAAAATTAAACTCATGTTTATACAGTGCAATCACTTCACGAGTAAAATTTCAATCAAATAACACCATGCAAATATTTAGTGTAATTCCCAAATAAAGACTTAAATGACAGTGTCTTTTTAAGCTATTTATTTTTCTAAAATTAGGCCACACATTAAACAATGTCTTCAGCTCCCACCTGTTTCAAGTTTGCTAGGATTTGTTCCCTTTGGTAAAAGATCTTCTAAATCTTGCAACATTGGATTGACAGTGTTTTTATTGTTCCTTCTATTCTTTTGCTCTTCACGTTGCTTTTATAATAGAAAGGAATTGTACCATATTTAACAACACTTCATTGTGGAATATAAATGTATTTAAAAATGCAACACAACGCTGAGATGTTAGCCTTGTTACACAGGAGGAATATCATGTTAGAACACAGGACATTATACTTTATTTATTAACTTCAACACGTGGCTTTTAATGTTTAATTGTTTTTCTAGCAAAGTATCTTAACTGACTCCTACAGACATGTACAGGTAGAAGTTGGATTGCTTAGCACATTTTATTTCCAATGCTATGCATTCCAGAATTAATGTAACCCACAGTAAATCATTCTGGGTGAAGTCATGCCACTCATAAAACTGGACTAGCCACTTCCTCCCCTATTCTTCAACATCTAACGTCATGCCACACACGTCCGAAATCTCCCTGGCCTGAAGTGAAGCCCCCAGGTCCAGAAAATGACTGTCATGTGGCAATCACAAAGAAATAAGGAGTAAAAAAAATTGAATTTTTACTTAGATGCCATTTAAATGGTCACTTCAACGTCTTTTTGAGAACTTTGGTGCTTTTTTCATGGCCACTCTAGCCTCTCTCTCTTCTGAAACAGCCATGTTGTGTGTTGCTGCTGTCTGGCTGCCATGAGCTGTGTTTCCTTAAGGGCTGATGTTTTGTTCTGAGTGCTGTACAGAGAAGTTGGAGTGGCTGAGATAAATTGGGAACACTCCCACCAAGACCCACGCAGATTACAATCATGCAACCTTTTGATGGAAATTCCACCAACATACTCTGGCTTTGCAGAAAGGTTGACTTCAATGGAACCAAACTTTAGAAGTGCACAATAAAATGGACGCATTGCATACTTGGTTCATGCCATGAGAAGATGAATTTCCACGCCTAAGATTTTCAAGACTTCAAATAAGTGTCCTTCTCTATATAAAGCATAATTATGGAAAACCATGCATTTCCAAGTTTGGATAATAACTGTACATTCAGTGTGACTATTTTTCAATATGCACTTACCATTTGCATCTTCTTTTTTAGCTCCAGATTTGCTGCTTTATAAGTTTTCGAGGTGGCATTAAGGTAGTATATGCCTAAGCTGCAATTAAACACAGGTTGAAAGGAAATCAGATGTCATAATGCTTAATGAATAAAGAACATATTAAAAATATACCTTATACCTTACTCTCTCTCTCTCTCTCTCTCTCTCTCTCTCTCTCTCTCTCTCTCTCTCTCTCTCTCTCTCTATATATATATATATATATATATATATATATATAAGCACTGTTCTCTGCTCAGAATTACGGTTAAAATATAACAACACTGATTTCATCATATTGGCTGAGCAGTCAATAACAGACGGCAAATGAGGATGGAAAAGGATCATTTTCTAAGCATTTTACAGAAAGCAAAATAAAGATTAAAACATTCACTATGATGGACCCAAAACGTTGACCGCTGCTTTTCTCCACGGATGCTGCCTGGCCTGCTGAGTTCCTCCAGCATCATAGTGTTTTTCATCTAGATTCCAGCATCTGCAATCCTTTGTTTCTCTATTAAAACATTCAATTGTGCCGGAATTTATAATATAAACAAACCTATTTAAAGATAAAAATATATATACTTTGAAATGCTTATCTGAAGGACTGAAAATCCATACACTAATTTTATGAGGACCAGGGAGAATGCTAAGTAGTAAAACTCACTCATACCTCATGCAACAATGTGTAACTCTTTCAGGGTATTTTAGAATGTGAATAGCTCATAAATACCAGATATTTTCATCCATTCACTGCTTTCCCTTGACCAGGATGAAGAAATCCCAAAACCATTGTTCATTGCAGAGTGAAATGATAACAAAAGTCAATGACATCAAATTTTTGTCTGTGGATTTGGCCTGTTCCAACAGCTGAATATGTTCTTTTGATGGCATTTATGTTGTATTTGGCAATTGTACTAAATTAGATTTAATTTTAACCTCTATACCCTCAATCAGGTCACTGGCAAAAGGAATGGAAGAAAATTTCAGCCAGGAATCCATTTCTCCTCTCTCCAGTATCGCTGCCCATTCCAATTACTGAATCTGGGAAGTGCATGTGTATGGCAAGGTAGTGTAGCAGTTAGCGTGACGCTATTACGGCGCCAGCGATCGGGGCTCGATTCCCGTCGCTGCCTGTAAGGAGTTTATACATTCTCCCATGTCTGCGTGGGTTTCCTCTGGGTGCTCCGGTTTCCTCCCACATTGCAAAAAAAAACGTACGGGTAGGTTACTTTGAGTTTGAAATGGGCAGCGCAGACTAGTTGGGCGGGAAGGGCCTGTTACCACGCTGTAAATAAAATTTTAAAAAAACTTTTAAAAGAAGAATATTAGCCATGATTTGGATTGGGCTCAGTGTGGATCCCTTTCTCGGTCAAATAGCTTACTACTTTCTGAGGTTGCAACAAAAATAGCACTTGAGTTCTTACTGGACATGAGACTGCAGTAGGAAACTATCCATTAAGCAACTATTTCACTTTTAATGTTCCCATAATGTATTCCCATATAATTTTCTCCTTCAATTATTAGATCCACAAGTCCAGCTATATAAATCCAAATGTAGTGAAAGCAACTAACTGAGCAAAATCCAGTAAAGTTATTGATTGGACTATGGCTTTAAGCTAATAACTTTGGCCTGAGGACATGTATGTTTTCTTAATTGCCAGTTAATATCATCTTTTTGCTGCAGATAATTATTTGTTATATTTTCATTTCTTGGACAGGTACCATGAGGCATTGCAGTAGCAGTAGCATAAGAAAGTACTAATAACCATAAATTTAGGGACAGTCTGATATATTTATTTATGAACTGTTCTTTCTTTCTAGTCATTCGAGGGATTGTCACAATGTTAATGTTTAACTCCTGTGTGGTGGACACCTTCCAATGGACTTAATTCAAGTGTAGGCTTGGCCCTTGAATGTTGGCAGAGCATTTAATCATGTGAATGTAGCTGATCTGCCCAATGCTGTCCACAGCTAGCATTCATGAATACACACAAAACACTTCTGGCAGAGCTCATTATCACCAATCAAAAGCTGGACCATTTTATTCTCTCTTACCCAAAGGAAGTTCCCAATTTGCATTTAAAATAAAACCAGCTGATTTTCTTCTGCAAAGGATCAAACCCAGAAGAGTGTGACTCAGCTACCCTTTGGATTAATTCATAGGGTGAAATCCTACTGACCTCAGCTTTCACCTCCACCCGTCTTCTTCATAATCATTCCCTGTGATTTCCCCTCACCCATTGCTACCTAGTCTGGGGGTGGAAGCCCACCTTGCTGGCCTGGACTCTGGCAGCATGGCCTAAGTGGCAGCAGGGCCTTGAATGATGCACTGAGGAAGCCCCACCCCGAAACATCGCTGAAAACTTTGATGTCAGGAAAAGTCCCACACCAACTTTTTTGTAAAATCTGAGGGATTTTTAAATGTTTTTACATGTCTGAATGTCAATGATATTTAAAATTATTAAAAAGTAACTAACTTTAAAGTTAAAATACAAATTCAGATAAAATAATTAATACTATAAACAAAACTAAAATAATTTTACAAAAGGAACTTCTTTGATTCCTGTAGCCCCATAAACCTCATGGAAACCAAAGAGGTGCTGGGTCTTGTGTCAGGTCTAACCTGGGGCTGGAGCTGAGAGGTAATTCTCCAATGTACCTGCTGGGAATCTCAGTAAAACCAGCTTCCCTCTCGTATCCATGTGGAGTCCAGTGACAAACCATCTGTCTTTTAGTAAGTACAAGACTTCTGTGCTTGGCCATGCATGCACAGAAGTCACATCTAAAAGTCCCATTTAACTCCTTATCTTTGGCCCATTCCCTGGTGGATCTGCTCTCCCCACCTCCCCCATACCTGCCTATCACTATCTCTTACCTGCATCTACCTATCACCACCTTGTGCCCACCCCGCTTCCCCTCTTTTGTCCATCTATCACTGTTCTGATTTTCTCTCCTATACATTGGGCTTCCCCTTTTCCTATCTTCAGTCCTGAAGAAGGGTCCTGACCCGAAACGTTGACCATCTGCTTTTCTCCACAGATGCTGCCTGGCCTGTTGTGTTCCTCCAGCATCATCATGTTTTTCATCTAGATTCCAGCATCTGCAGTCCTTTGTTTCTCCCATTTAAAAGAACTGTTTCATAATGCCATTATCATTCTGGTAGTTAGAGGTGTTTTTTATTGAAAGGAAAACTAAACTTACACCATCAGTAAGATCCCAGGAAGAATCAGCCCTGGATTTGAAGCATAACTGAAGAGTTTTCCAACAAATGCTGGGAAATCATACTCAATTGTTTCCATGATAACCTCAAACATTTTAGCTTTCCCACTGTAAGAAAAAAACTGAGAATTAGACTGAAATGTGGTCTAAACAACAAGATCTAAGTTGAACATTATACTTTAATGGTGAATAATTCATGTTCTTCAATAGCAGTTGTCATTAATTTTTGGTGTGCCAGTCAGAAATTGCAATTGGTGCGCCCATCTGTTCAATGCATCAAAACATTTAACCGGGAATATGCGTGATGTTAGAGGTGCATTTGTAACAAGGTGACACTCAGTAGGGAAGCTCAGTTATAGGTAACGTGGGGCAGCCACACAGGGTTGCCTCATCGTCATACATCTTTTTCAGAGCAATTCCCAGCTTAATTTTGCATCTATTACTGGGAAGTTATTTCTATGCAGTTCAAGAAAATAGAGGCAAAGAAGGGATGGGTGACTGTGGGACAGACAAAAGAAAGGAGACAGACAGTTCAGGAGGACCCTGAGGGCATCTTGCTCTCTAAACAGTATTCATGTGAGTATTAATGGGAGAGGGGGTTTCCCTGGGGAGTGCTAAAACAGGGAGAGTCAAGAGCATGAAGGAGAGACAAGAACAAGGGTGAACTCATCAGGGCTAGAGAAACAGTCAATGCCTGCCAGAAGGAATGCTCCGAAGACCTGCTCAGCTGCAACTCTGTACTTGATATGAGCGACCTTTATTCCATCCCTCAGCAACATTTCCAAGCCAACCACGCTGTCGTTCCATTGTAGCCAAGAAGTCAAGAAACTCATATCTCAGCTCAAAAATAACAAGACTGCAGTGTCAGATAGCATCCCCAGAGAAATCCCAAGGCTCAGCAGTGAAGAGTTTTAGTCACAAATCCATAATTTCATCCTCCACATCTAGGAAGAGGATAATAAACCAGGGGGCCTCAGAGATGTCATAATCCTGACCATCTACAAGAAAAGAGATCAATTTGCCTGTGTTAATTACAGAGGGATCTCCCTGCTGGCACTCCATCGTAGGGAAAATCATCACTTGGGTCCTTCTCAACCACCCCCTCCTGGTGACCAAAGAGCTGTCCTCTATATTACAGTGTGGATTTTGTCTGTCTAGAGGCACTGTGGACATGATCTTTCCCATGTGACAATCTTAAACCAAGGGACTGCCTAAGAAGAAGAAGAAGATCAACTAGAGTCAAGAAATTTGCTCTATGTATGGAGAGAAAAGAAAGTTATAGAGGTTCTATAATTAGGGAAGCAGAGAGGAACTTCAGTGCTTGTAGAAGTAATTTCAGGATAAGATGTTGCATCCATGATTCCAGGGTGAAGGCTATCACTGAGTAGCTGCAAAGGTTCTGAAAGTGAAGGGTCAACAGCCAGAGATCATGGTCTTATTGGTAGGGATGCCAGACACAGAAAAAGGGATGAGAAACTGCAGGCAGGTTTTAAGGAGTTAATAAACAGTTTGAGATACAGAACTTAATCAGGTGGAGATCTCTGGATTATTCCCTGTACCACACACCAGTGAGTACAGAAGTAAGAGGATACCACAGATAAATGCATAGCTGAAAAAATGATGCAGGATTAAGGGCTTTAGATTCCTGCTGCATTATGACCAGTTCTGGGCAAGATGGGGCTTGTGCAGACTACATGGGTTGTATCCCACAGAGCAGGGACCAATGTCCTTGCTGGATCGTTCACCTGTGCTGTAGGAGGTTTAAACAAATTTAGCACAGGAAGACAGCATTGAAAAGGAGGGAAAAGGAGCAAAAAGAATTGGGGGAGCTAATTAGCACCAGAACAAGAAATAAAAAATTTTTAGACAGAAATAATCTATGAGAATATTTAAAGGTCTAAAACAAGTTTACTGTGCATGTCTTTAAATGTTAGAAATTTATTAAGATTGATGAGCTGCAGGCATATTGTCAACTATCTCTTAAATCCCTTCATAACTAAAAAGCCATTGACCTCTGTCTGACTAAATATAGGAACGAGCCTCAGCAACTTTTTGGGGTAAAGAAATTTCTCCTCCCCTCCATCCTATATGTCTTCCCCTGTATCCTGACATTGTGACCCCTGGTTCTAGACCTTCCAGCCATGGGAAACATCTCCCCTGCACCCAGCCTGTTGCTCCCTGTCAGAATTTTGAACATTTCACTAAAAGCGTAAGGATTAGGAGGAAAAGTATCCAAGCTGACACCTTCAGCCTGTTCCACCATTCATCAAGATCATTGCTGATTATCTACTTCAGCTCTACCTTCCAGCACCCTGCCTATATCTTTTGATTCCATTATGTCCAGAAATCTATCAAATTGTTTTGAATGAACACAATGACCGAGCCTACACAAAGAATGAAGAAGTTTCTCTTTGTCTCTATCCTGAATGGCCTACCCATTATTCTGAATGTGCCCCCAGACCTAGACACCTGAGACAGGGAAAAGATTTGCCCTCCATCAACTCTGTCAAGACTTTCAGGAATTTTGTAAGATTCGATAAGATCTTCTCTCATTCTTCTAATCTCCAAGAAAACAGACCCAATGTACTCAATGTTCTCTCATACAGCACACTTGCTATTTCTAAAACTAGTCTAGTGAATCTTTGCTGCATTCCCTCTAAGGCAAGTAAATTCATTCTAAGGCTTCTAAAACTGCACATAATAGTTTTGGTACAGCTCACCAGGTCCTGTGGTAAGAGTCAGTCCAGAATTAATGGGCCACCTTCCTTCAGGAACCATTCTATAATTCTGTGAAGTTATGGCAGGAGGTCAAATGGACACCAGTACAATCTCTATCCCAAGTTTCAGTCAAGTGAAACAAAAGTGAACCTTAGTCCTAAAGTTCATATAAGCTATGTGAATTAGATTCCAATCTGTGAAGACGTTTACAAACTCTGAAGGTTACTTATGTAATCCAAACAGAAATAGTTTACCAATTTTATTACATTTCCCAAACCGCAGTTAACATTAGCTTGCCTATGTTTATTTCATTTAGTTCATTTTTTAACCATTCGCATCTGTTTGACATAAGCTGCAGGGTAATTGTTACCTAGGCATTGTTCTTTGAAAGTTTCCTCAAAAAGTAAGAGCTTTCAATGTAAATTGAAAGTCATTTTGCAATTTTATAATGGAAGTATGGTCAATTAGTTTTAGTTACCTAGAGACTGGATTGTACCTATTTTTGAGACTAAAGCATTATTGTATTTAATGCTTCTAGCAAATCAGATTCCCTAAAAACATTGCAATAATACACTGAATCTTGTGTGAAACATTATCAGAGTGGGTTACACCCAGAAGTAAGCACCAAAATGGAACCTGTGATATCTGATGAGACTTCACACGGTTTAGTGCAACTCCCGACACTTCACTGCACAGCAAGCAGACAAATGTATTAGCTTTTAAAGGTGCACTTCCCATGGTAGCTGCACAGCAGCTATACATGCTTACAGCTGCCGTGGAGCAGAAAGAGGCTGCAGGGAAGTGAGAGACAGCTCCCAAATTCACCCAAGGAGACAAGTAAGATCTGATCAATGAGATACATGTTAGGAAAAAGGTCCTGTGCAAAAGGGAGTGAAGTCTCACCCGGCCTGACACAAGAAGAATGGCAAGGCATAATTACAGTAGTCTTCCCCAGCAGTGACAATCCTTACTCAGTGGAGCAATGTGGAAAGAAATTTCATTTCTTCACAAGCTATGTCAGGGTGATCCGCTCACCATTGTTTACACATGCAGAGTTAAGATCCATACAGTAAAGTATATTTTATATGGAGGTCTGAGTTCTTCACCACACATCAGAAAATACAGTTATTGTTGCTAGAGCAGGAATTCATTAATTCATGTTATAATTAGTGCAAACATATTTGCAAAGCAAGTGTGAGAGATGTTTATGCATCATTTGGGTTGCCCCAACTGATTATAATTGGTGTTTTATGTTAATGGTAACAATTGGAACTTGGAGAGGGTCACTTGGCTTCTATTGGAGCCTATGGTTCCACAGGCTGCTATGAAGAGATGTCTCTCTTTTGGTGAGTTCATCATGTCAACAACTTCATATGTGGGAGATGAGTTGTTGGATGCTGAGCAAAACATCCCCTGGTGATCTTCTTCTTCCTCCTGCTTCTCTTGTTCCTGTTCTTCAAGCTCTGCCTCCGGATTTGACTTTTCTTGCTCTGGCACCAATGACTATCTTCGATTTACAAGATTATGACATTCTGCTGGATGAAGTCTTCACATCTAAAAGGCATTGACTGCAAGGCACCGACACACTGACGCAGAGAACAAAGTCTTGCCTTGAGAAGACCAAGGATGTTTTTCACCTCTATCGTGGTAGTTATGTGGTTCTCATATTAGTGCATAGCTGCTGTGGTTGGATATTGCACTTGTGAAGGAGCCACAGAAGTAAAGGCTAGCCCTTCTCCCCAGATCCATCCCTCTGGGCAGTGTTGATCACTAGCAATGTACAGCAGTAGCTGAAGGGGGTCACAGGAGTGTGGAGTTAACCGTGAAGGATTTTTTTTATTCATGACCCACAATCAGCTTCACATTGAGGAAGTGTAAACTTCTCCTGTTTGCAAAATCATCCAGGTTATTGCTCTTATGAGAAGCCAGCAATGTCAGCAGACCCCTATGCTAAAGGTGCTCACTGTTTCTGACTAAAATCAAAATAAATGAATTGGTTTATTCACAAATACAGTGCCTGAGAGCCCTCTATGATGCAGCATTGAGTAGCACATTGTTAGCTGCGTCAGGGATCTACTTGCATTCATTTGGAAATGCCGTGTGTGAGGGAATTGTCAGTCAATATGACCTTGACCTCTACCGAGAGAGCAGTAAGGCACATGAGCACAGAGGAATGTCATCATGCAGAATGTTGCATACGTCAGTAATAAAAGCCTTGGAAAACCTGAGCATACAAATATATTTTTCATCAGAGAGGTCCAAGTAGGATATGGTGTCTCTGAAGACTTAATGCTAGTAGGCATTTTGCTGGTGGGCATGTCTTTGCCTCTTACCCAGAAGTCTCTAACCCATCCTAAGTGACCAATCATGATCCAGTGAAGGAATATTGCAAGCATTGCCACTACTGAGGAACTCATGGAATGAATATCTCAGCAGTTAAAAGCTGGAGACAACACTACCTACTTTTGGACTTCGGAAGGATTTACCATGAACGGGCCTGTACATTTCCATCCAATCTTATCTCATTGGCAAAACCTCAAAGGCTTATCAGAGAAACTGGCCATCACTGGATCTATGTGCTGGAACTCTGTAGGAGTATCTTACAGGAGGACTGCTACAGTTCATGATGACAGCTCATCACATTTTCTCAAGGGCAATACAGAAAAGGCAATAAATGCTAGGCTTGCCAGTAATACATACATACTATAAAATAATAAAAAGATATGTATCACAGGTTATCAGGTATCTGGGCATCACTTGCACACATATCTCAGGCACATCCCAAGTGTTCTCAACTATCAGAGATCCTCAGTTCCATTTTTACATCAATAATTTTGATTGTTAATTGTTCTTTTATTCCTCAAGTTCACAGACTGTTAAAACAGAAGTTGATAAGCATTAATTCTTATGAGCATGATCTCTGCACATCATTGAAGACATGAAACACGGGAAGTAATTTATATCATTGTGTCCATGGCTGATAAAAAAAAGTGCTACCCAATCTAATCCCATCTTCCAGCACCAGGTCACAGCCCTTCAAGTACACACCCAATTACTGCACTGATGAATGATGTTTCTCTCTCTACTACAAATCTCTTGTGAAAAATTCTGCTGTTGTAAATCTACACCCCTGTTTTTTGATCCCTTGTGAAGGGAACTAGGTCTTATCCATTTATTCTACTTAGCCCCATCATAATTTTATACATCATGTCTTCCCTCTACCTTCCTGGTTCCAAAGAAAACAACTCAACCAAATTTTCCTCAACACCTTAATTTTCCACAACAGACAAAATCTTCATAAATCACCTTTGCCTTCTATCTAGTACAACCACATTCTTCTTATTATGTGACGATCAGAATTATACACAGTACTCAAGCTGCGGCCTATCTAATGTTGCATGCAGATCGAGCAAAATCTCCCTGTTCCTACATTCAATGCCTCAGCTAATGTAGGAAAGTGTTTCATGTGCATTTTTAACCACTTTATTGACTTTCCTGATAAGGATCTGTGGACATCTATTCAAAAGTCCCTTTACTCCTCCACAACACTCAAGATTTTGCCAGTTATTGTATATTCTCTTGCCTTAATGTACATCTGCATGCGAGTTACCTCACACTTCTCCAGATTAAATTCCATTCACTTTTCAGCCCAACTGACCAGACCATCTGTGGCTTCTCCTAAAGTTTGAAAGCTTTCCTCTTCATTTCCAACCATTCAATCATTTTGTATCATCTGCAAATATATTTATCATACCCCTTCTATATCAATCTAAATCATTGTTACAAAAGCCAAGGGACTGAATACTGAGCTCCCATGGAACCCTACTGTTAAAAGCCTTCCAGACACAAATACATTGTACAAGAAAAATAACCCAGGATATGATTTCTGTCTTTACTACATGGGTGGTAATCTGGCAGAGTAGATCACCCACTTGTTACAGCACCTGCTTTGATTTTCTTTTCATTTGGTCACGTTGTAATTATATTATCCTCTGAGTGAAGCCAACACAGAATCTAATGGCAGTCTGACAAGTTCCCAATATGAATGTAGACATGGGTGTTATAATTATTGTCACTGAAAGGAAATGCAGGAAAAAGCTAGAGTTTCCTTTAAATATTTTCTACTTGAAATACGGTGACTTTGCACTTGACAAGTCAACTATAAATCAGAGTTCTGAACTCTGAAATAAATATTAACTTCACAAGTATACCCAGGTTCTATGGATGCAAAAGTACAGTTCATTCAGTGGAATATTTTTCTATGGAGGATGGAGGGGAAAGTTAATTGGGTCAGGCTGGATGAGCATGAGTAAGTGACAACAATTTGATTTTATGTTTCTGTGAGATGAATCAAATTAATATCATCTATATTCTCCAAATTGTCTTGTGCAATATCATGGGAAAATCAACTGTATTATATTCAAAATCTTGTAGGTAAGCACTTTGATTCAACATGTTTATTCTTATAAAATGGGGTATCTTTCAACTTACTGCAGTCAGCGCTACGAAGGGTGCTGATAAACAAATCAAAATTTTACCTTTAAAGCTATATTTTAAATACCTATAAGGTGTATTTATTAAAAATACATGAAATAAATATATTTTACTGCTGTCTAAGTCTTTTCATTATTGGTTACTTTGCAATGTAGGAGGGGAGAAAGATCACACAGTGGGTTATTACATACAGCATGAAATGCTTTGCAAAGTGGTTATTTAGATATAGAAGTTTATAGAAAAATTGGACATCTATTTGAAAATAAGGAATATAAAATGATAAGGGTAAGAGCTGAAAAATGGAATTAAGTTCTATTTTACAGGGTTAATGTCAAATGACCTTCTGTGCTGCAATGGCTGTAATTATAAGATACACTTACTTGATAAGATGATCCAAATTGAAACCATGTTGATGTGTTACTGTAATTGCTTCTCATATTACTCTACAATTTCTTGGCCAAAAGCTTATTAGTTCAGATATGAACAAAAGAAAAAGGTATATAGTATGAAGAAGTGTAATCCATGGTTGTTTCATTATATAGCAGACAATATATTGACTTAATACAGGATAGGTTTCTTTAAAACTGATTACCTGAATGGCCCACAATCAAATGAGGGGGTAAATGTCATTATGGTGTAGACTACTGGCAATAAACTTAGGAATAAAATCAACAATAATAATGACATGTAGAAATTATTAGATCCCGATGCCTTGAAAACTCTTGACTGAGGGACATTGCAACACATAACAGCCCAGCACTGAAAGTACATAGATGTCAACAGCCGTAGAATATTGATGCCAATTAAGCCAGGAGAATAGAAGGTGCCCATCCTGAAAAATAGAAGAATACTCTTCAATTCAGTGTAAAGCTCATGAATACGAGTACCAGCATTACAAGAACTAGCTTGATCCTATTTTGTTGTCTTTCACTATCTACAGGTGTTTAATATTTGAAACAAATGATTCAATCATTATCACATGGTTGTTTGTGGTATTTTGTAATGATATTTGTAAGGCTGCATGTTTTCTTATATTTACAAGGACAACGCTTTGAGGTACTTAATTGACTGTGAAGTAATTTGAGACATTCTGAGGATATGAAAGTTATTTCATTTTATTTCTTCTCTACATTGATTGGGAAAAAGGCTTTCAAAGCTGCTACCTCCATCTACTGGCAGCAATCCAGTTCTGCGGGATAATTTTCTTCAATGTTAGCACCATAATGGACTGAAATTTTCACTAAACATACTGGCATTCCACCAGGATTACAACATATTACCATTGTAAATGTGAAGAGTTTCAAGGCTGCTGCGCAAAGGTGTGCAAACACCAAAGTCACAGACTATTGTACAGCTGATTGCTGCTATCACGCTGGCACTGCTGGATGCCATTGTGGAGAGTGACCCTCAACAGTTTTCCTGTCATTACTTGAGGAAAGTTGGCAAATGAACACTGTGCCCAGTTAGGCCTGGCACACTTCCAGTGATTCCATTCATTTCTATGGAGAGGCGTGGCTGCAAGGGAGATGGGAGATGGCACACCTGCAACTAGACTGGAGTGAAAATGATCAAAGTCTCCAATATTTCCACTGAGACTCACATGACAGTTTTGGGTATATTCCATCCAATCAGGGAGATTAGCAAATATTCCAAACCCTTACATCCTCTCTCACTATATCCATTTCATTAATATTTTGCACTTCTCCAATTATGTCTGCACCATTCTTTCTTTAATGAAGATAAGTACAAAGCATTCATTAAAAAACAAAGATTTTCTGGCTCGACAAGATTTTTAAATGGACCCTTTTTCCTTAATTCCTCTTGTTCTTTATATATTCATTAAAAACCAGTGGATTTTCCTTGATTATTTTTGAGCTTGGTTCTCACCCCACCTTGCTCATTGAGGGATCATAGGATGACGTGCTTCGTTAGCCCATTGGGCTAAGATTGAGCAGTTTTACTTTATTAATCATATGGTTGTAAGAAAAGTCTTCATTACCATATCATCCCTTGATTGAAGATAAGTCCTAGAACATTTCCACTGATGTCAAATTCAGTATATGAAGGCTGAAATGTTAAGAGTAAATGTTGCAAGGTTATTAGAAAAAAAAACAAACTGTCCATGACTTCCTTTTACAACACACAATTAACAACCGTTAGAGCCATTTACTCCTTGCCAATGGGTCTATAAACACCAACTAGCCATTTTTCCTGAAGGAATTATTTTTAAATGTTGTTATTAAGCAAAGTACAGATATCTTCTTATAAACAAATTCATCTTTGCATATTCAACTGTGATTAGATGAGCATAAATTTAATTTTTAATCTTTAATCATGTATCAAACATATAGACATAGAACATTAGTGATTATTAATTCACTCAACATATTTCTTTTGAGAAATAATACTTAACAAATCCATACTCCAGATCCCAGCACCAGCAGTAGTTAACAAATCTGACAAATAAGGCACGAAGGAAATCTCCAACAAATATACTTCCATAAGTTACAAGTATGTCAGACACAGTAAGCTTTGTAAATTCCTATGAATAGTAAAATAACAAAAGTTATTCAGTAAATAGTGCAATGATTCAATCTTTCAATACTTTTGCATGTTTACTACACAGTTAAATCTATCAAAACATAATTTCATTTACACTAATATAATTTGACCAATATAAACTTGAAGTAAATATATTATTCCATGCTTGAACCTAATGCATATTATGTGATACAGCATTGTGCAATGTACTGTTGACATGAAAAACACAACTAAGAAACAAAGTATTCCAAAGTCCACTTCTACAGTATAGATTCAGGTGACGTACCATTCCAACACCAGTCTCCCAGCAAGGCCCTCGGGGAAAATCTGCAGGATCTATTTGTGGAATATTTCCAGAGGTTGAATTGTTAGATGTTAAATTGAAGGAGTTAATCATGGCTAAAGTCTTATTCTTTATACTTTCTTCCTCTGCCAACTGAAGAAGAGAAAGAAAACATCATGTTTAAAACTACACTTGTACAGCAAAAATATTTTAAAGAAATAGCTTAGATCTGGATCTGTCATGGTCCTATGTTTTTCCAGAATCAGCCAGAAGACAGCAGACCTGCTCTCTCATGTACGTCTGGCAATCTCTGGGGAAAATTGACAGGATTCATCAAATTGGGATTGATTGCCCCACAATTGATTTAATTCCAGCTGGAAACCAAACATGCAGAGGTTTGTATTCCTAGCATTATTAATGTACAAATAAACAAATATGCACAGCATGACATATTCACACAAATAACGGCAACTTTTAAAACTTTTATATTTAAGAGGATGCATTTAATGGCCAACAATAGTTCCAGGAGGAATTGATATAGCAATTAAGGAGGTCAAAAAGTGGCAAAAAGCAATTAAGGAGGTCAAAAAGAGAAAGTCTGGGGGCCGAAGTTAGTGCAGTCGTTATTACTAAGGAGAAAGTACTTGGGAAACTGAAAGGTCTGAAGGTGGATAAGTCGCCTGGACTGGATGGACTACACCCTAGTGTTCTGAAAGAGGTAGCTGAAGAAATTGTGAAGGCACTAGTAGTGATCTTTCAAGCATCACTAGAGTCAGGAATGGTTCTGGAGGCCTGGAAAATCTCAAATGTCACTCCTCTCTTTAAGAAGGGAGGGAGGCAAAAGACAGGAAATTATAGGCCAGTTAACCTGACTTCAGTGGTTGGTAAGATGTTAGAGTCCATTATTAAGGATGAGGTTTCGAGGTACTTGGAAGCTCATGATAAAATAGGCTGAAGTCAGCATAGTTTCCTTCAGGGGAGGTCTTACTTGACAAATCTGTTGTAATTCTTTGAGGAAGTAACAGACAGGGTAGACAAAGGAGAGTCAGTGGATATTGTTTACTTGGATTTTCAAAAGGCCTTTGTCAAGGTGCAGCACATGAGTCTGCTAAACAAGATAGGAGCCCATAGTATTACAGGAAAGATACCAGCATGGATAGAAAATTGGCTGACTGGCAGAAGGCAAAGAGAGGGAATAAAGGGGGCCTTTTCTGGTTGACTGCCAGTGACTAGTGGTGTTCCGCAAGGGTCAGTGTTGGGTCTGTTACTTTTCACGTTATATGTTAATGATCTAGATGATGGAATTGATGGCTTTGTGGCTAAGTTTGCGGATGATACAAAGATAGGCGGAGGGGCAGGTAGTGTTGAGGAGGCAGGGAGTCTGCAGAAAGACTTGGACAGGTTGGGAGAATGGGTAACGAAGCAGCAGATGGAATACAGTGTAGGGAAGTGTACAGTCATGCAATTTGGTGGAAGGAATAAAGGTGTAGACTATTTTCTAAATGGGCAGTGAGTTCAGAAATTGGAGGTGCAAAGGGACTTGGGAGTCCTAGTGCAGGATTCCCCAAAGGTTAACTTGCCGGTTGAGTCAGTAGTAAGGAAGGTAAGTGCAACATTAGCATTCATTTTGAGAGGACTAGAATATAAAAGCAAGGATGTAATGCTGAGACTTCATAAGGTGTGGTCAGACCACGTTTGGAGTATTATGAGCAGTTTTGGGCTCCATATCCAAGGAAGAATGAGCTGGCATTGGAGAGGGTCCAGAGGAGGTTTACAAGAATGATCCCAGGAACGAAAAGGTTAACATATGAGGAGCATTTGATGTCTCTGGGCCTGTACTCACTGGAGTTTAGAAGGATGAGGGAGGATTTCATTGAAACCTACCGAATATTAAAAGGCCTGGATAGAGTGGACGTGGAGAGCATGTTTCCAGTAGTGGGAGAGTCTAGGACTAGAGGGCACACCCTCAGAATAGAAGGATGTCCCTTTAGAAGAGAGATGAGGAGGAATTTCTTTAGCCAGAGGGGTGGTGACTCAGTGGAATTCATTGCCACAGATGGTTGCGGAGGCCAAGTCATTGGGTATATTTAAAGTGGAGGCTGATAGGTTCTTGATTAGTAAAGGTTACAGGGAGAAGGTAGAAGGATGGGGTTGAGAGGGAAAAATAAATCAGCCATGATTGAATGGAGGAGCAGATTCAAAAGGGCCGAATGGCCTAATTCTGCTCCTGTGTCTTATGGTCTAATATATTGGAGACACAAGAGAATGCAGATACTGGAATCTGGAGCAACAAACAATCTGTTGGAGGAACTCAGTGGGTCGAGCAGCTTCTGTGGGGGTTAAGGAATTGATGATGTTTCAGGTCGAAACCCTACATCAGGACTGGGGTTGGAGAGGAGAGATGGCAGGTATAAAGTGGAGAAGGGGATTGGTCTCAAATTCACATGGATCATTTCTGACACTTCTCTCCCTTTTCTAGATCTCTCCATATCCATCTCAGGAGACAAACTATCCAATGATATTTACTTTAAGCACACTGACTCCCACAGCTACTTACCCTTTTCCCATCCTGTCCCTCTCAGACTCCTGTCTCACCACTCTCCTCTTTAAACTGGCCATCTCCCCTCTCCACTCTCAGTCCTGATACAGGGTTTCAACCTGAAACATCAGCAATTCCTTTCCCGCCACAGATGCTGCTTGACTCACTGAGTTCCTCCGGCAGATTGTTTGTTGCTTCTGATATCTTGTGACCTTAGCTTTTTAAAGTCTTTATTACATGGTGTTTGCTGGATCTCAAATTATTGCTGTAACAAGCAGTATGATAACTAAATGTATTTTTCAAAATGTCAATTTGCATCCATGGGCTCTCTCACAGTATACTTTTTTGCTTTTTGCTCACAAGATTGATTATCATATGTAGCTACTGTGGCTGATTAATTTCTTTCTTTTTCTCTGTATTCCTCTCAAGTTCAAATTATTCACATTCAGTACTAACATGGCCCTCTTTTTGAATTAAAAGAGTGCAGAGACTCCAGATTTCCTTAGGGCAGGCATGGAATAGCATAGAAATTCTAATTTTCATAAGATCACATGAAGAATGATATGCTGCAATTAGAGTGCTGATTACTGGAATATGAAATGTAGAAATTGCCATGTCATAGTCCAGTCTTGTCCACTGACAGTGTATAGCTGTTGTACTGAAGTCAGGGAAATTCAACACCATTGTTCATTATTCTTAATGAACCTCTTAAACATTGGCCTAAAGCATGTCTTCAATTTGAATTTTGATTTTGTCACTTCATAATTCTGTGATGAAAAGAGAAAAGCTAAAAAAAATTCCACATAACTTTACCACGTGTAGAATGATGTGGAGCTATTAATATTCTTATACAGTGTTTGAAACCAGTTAATCTATTTGTGGTTATGAAGATGCAGTTGATGTTAATGACACTGGCTTCTTTGAAGCAGCCACAGTAAACTGCTAGTGATGTGATTATGGTTGAAACAAATTTTCACTTGAACTTTTGCTTTATTTTAAACACAAATTTAAAATAGAACATAAATGCAGTGTCCATGAGATGAAAAATAAAAACCACAAGTGCAAGGATGTTTGTAATCTTAACATTGTTTTGAAATAGAGCTTGTTTTGCAGATGTTTTTAAGAAGCACCCCAAATGCAGCATAACGTTTTTTATACTTTGTAAAAGATCCCATACTAAGGGGATCATAAGTCAGTAAAGTCAGCCTAGATACACCCAATGAGGCACCAGCAACCATCTTTCAAGGCATCATGCCTATCAGTAAAAAGAGATGTGAAGATGTGTCTCTATCAGTGGACGTCCAGATGTAGTTCCATTTCTTACAAAGACTGAGCTGCTGTTAACAATATCATTGTGGTTACTAGCTGTCTTTATTAACTTCATCTGTTAATATGTAAGGTTCTGTCACTTCAGTCTTGGCAGAGGATTTTAATGGATAATATAACTTACAAAAATGAGTTGTGAATTACCCAGAAACAAAAGTACACCAGAGTAAGCAGAAATAGATTCAATGAGAGTTTCTCACCTGCACATTGACTTGATCAATAAGAGCCAGCAGAAATGTGTATAGATTACCAAGGAAAAGGGCAAACATTCGCCACAGCTGCCATTTCAATGCAATACGGGGATGATAATTTTCCAGAGCAGCAATTGTTTCAAATAGTGGAGGAACAAACATTCCCAACAATGCCATAACTATGTCAATCTACAAAATTAACATATTTAAAAGTTATTGCTAATAATTTGGATGATTTCTGCCAAATTAGTTGATTTAAGGTGTTTACAGACAAATCACTAAACATCAAACTCTTGTAAATTAATTGGTCCATAACCGAGAGGGCAAATCAGATAGCATGTTTATCCGAGCTAAATAAAGCTGTGAAATATTGTAGTGAGGGAACTATAATAAATATAGAAGAAATTGCTCTTAAATGTAAGTGATCTGTTATTTTCAACCATAATATAGATCAGGATATCTTCATAACATATTTGTTTGAAAAAATTAGAAGTTATATTCCACTGTTAAAATAAAATTTCAAACGAAACAGTTTCAATGTACATTCCTTCAAATAAAACTAAATATTATGATACTTCAATAATTCTATTCATTTTATGGCAGTTATTGTAAAGGAATGCTTACCTCATTTTTTTGATACCAGGTTAAGGTATCTATTGTTGAATAAGTTTGGGATTTTCTCACAACGTAAAAAATGAGATACCCACTTCCAGCAAGACAACAAAATATAAGAAAATTAGCCAAAACAACTAAAAATCTCCTGAGGTGAATATTTTCATCTTTTTGATTTTCCTCTTCATCCACAATGGATTCCTGACAAAATAATGTATAATTGTTCAGAATAACCAGTTATACTTATGAATAATATTACTAAAGCTGTGCAAGGGTAGCAATATGATCAAGTTTCTTAAATTGAGGAGTACTTAAGAGTTGCTGCAGAGCATAGAGCAGCTGCTCTCTCCCAGAGGTTGACACAGCTGGGTAGTTAAGTAGGTGTCCAAATGGCAGGGTAGGAGGATAAAATAAATGAAAAGATCTTCGAGTAAAGTGATATCATTCAGCAAGTGTAGTCTAGAGCATCTGCACTTCGCAACAGGACTAATAGCTGTGGTTTGGGAAGGCACTTCAAAATTTAGAAATGCAGTCATCTAAAGGAATTCAAAATGGGAAAAGATGGGCTTTTCTAAAACTGCTGTGCTAAGTCCAACACGGTGTGTTGTCTCACAGATGTCAGCATAAAGAAAATCATCAAGGTGGTGCAGAGCATTTTGCAGTCTGTTTCCATGCCATATCTCTCTATGACTCTTTGAACAGTAGATTTTGACACTTTATTGCATGGTTTCTTTATTTTAATTTTTAAACGAGGTTGTCTAGGACTTTAAGCCGGTGCTGGCATTGGGTTTCTGCCTGAGTTAACATCCCTATTGAACAATCACCACATCCACCCTGTGCTCAATCCCTACACAGCAAACTCACAGGTACAGTCAAAAATGTTACCATCCCCTTCCCTAATTATCTATCTGCCATCTAATTCTGTTTGTCTAAAATATTGCATCTATAGGAGATCAGCTATCAAATAAACAATATTGCCAATAAATATTATTTTTAAACATATTTATTTAGAACTAATGTGATTAACTAATGTGAACTAACTTGATATGATATGCTATCACAACCTATATTGAATGATGATTAAGGTAACGCATCACATTTTTATGAGTATGCTGGTAGAATCCAGTTTTGGACACAAAAGTGGGAGGTAAATACATGTAAAGCATGAGAAAATATAGTCATTTCTACTTCTCTATTGTCAAGACACCCTCTATCACCATCTTGATGGTTTGGTTGGGTCATTGGCAAGAAATAGAAGCTGAAATGGTCACTAATTTTAACACTATAGTTGGAAGACAAAGGCAGAGGCTGGCTACTCTGCAATGAACAGCTCACATCTTTACCTTTCAGGGTTTTTCCATCATCTAGAATCAACAATTTATACCATTGAAGGTCCCATTTGGCCTGCCATGCACATGCCAGCTGAAAAAGAGTTTAGCCATTTGGACACCTCACAGATCAATTAGTAGTTTTGTCAGTACTCATCATTAAGTACTGTTGGAGGGAGTATTTAGATTCCTACCATTCTTTGGTTATAAAACATTTTCCTCTTCTTTCCAATCCCCTGCTATCAATGACCTTAAACATACATGGCACAGTGGTGCAGCTAGTAGAGCTGCTGCCTGACTGCTCCAGCAGTCCGACCTGGGCACTCTCTGTGTGGAGTCTGCATATTCTCCCTGACCGCATGGGTTTCCTCCCACGTCCTAAAGATATGTGGGTTGGTAAGTTAAATGGCCACTGTAAATTGCCCCTAGAGTGTTAGGTGTGGGGAAGGAGTTGATGGGAATAAAAATTGGATTAGTGTACTGTAAATGGGTGCTTGAGAGTGGGTGTGGACTTGATGGAGCAAAGGGCCTGCTTCTGTATGTATGGCTATGATTCTGTACAATTTCAGGGTATACATCCTAATTGTCAACCTCTCTGCTGAGGGAAGGGGGCGGGGTCCTTTCTGTTCATTTTGCCTAAGCCTCTCAATGTTTTACACCCCAAGGTACTCTCCTTAGCTTTCTCAATTGGATAGAAAGAAGCACAAGCCCAGTCAATCTCTTAAAAGATTTATGACCTTAAAAGATTTATGAGATTGAAGTCAGGGATGTGAAATTTTCATCAGTGGCCAAGATAGGTGCAATGCTCAAAAAGCATAACATATCAAATAGTGCAGTTCACTTGAGTTGTTCCTTCCACTAAAATCAATACCCAACTTCCTCCAATCCTAACTGCAGCTGCATGCATTTCCATACTTTCCATATTTTCTAATAATGTAGCAGGAGTCATTTGGTCTATCAAGTCTGTGCCAGCTTACAGAGCAATCCATTTCCATCACTAATTTTTTCCCTAGAACTTATTCCCACATGCCCATCAATTCTACCACCCACCCACACCTTGGGACAATTGGGATGGAGGAGAAAGCAGGGACACCCAGGAGAAACCCATGGGGTCACAAGGAGAAAGAGCAAACTCCACACAGGCAGCACACAAGGTCAAGATTGGACCCGGGTTGCAGGAGTTCCAATGCAGAGCTCTACCAGCCGCGCTACTGTCTTGCCACGTGAACATCATACACTGCAATAGCTCTGTAGGATTACTTCACCTGAACCCTAGTCCTCTGTGAACTCTACCACCAAAGGACAACAGCAGCAATATCATGCAAAACTCAAATTCAAGGAACAACAATCTGTTTTGGTTTTGACCCAAAGCATTGATAATTCCTTTCCTCCCACAGATGCTGCTTGACCTGTTGAGTTCCTTCAGCAGGTTGTTTGTCACTCCAGATTCCAGCATCTGTAGTCTCTTGTGTCCCAAATTCAAGGAAAATGTCCTTGAAAAATACAACATTTTTCTTAATTTTCATCAAGAAGCAAAAAAAAACTACAGGTGCAGGAAATCTAAAATCAAAACAGAGTTCTGATGGAAGATCATCAATCTGAAACATTGACTCTGTTTCTTTCCCCAAAGGTACTGCCTGACTTGCTGCATATGTTCAGCTGTCTCAGTTTTGATCACTCAAGTTCCATGGGGGAAGGAGGGGAACACACAGGTTATTATTATTTTTACAATTTAACATGTAGTAGAAACAATCAATATGCATGGACAATAACGATTTAATTCAACAGAGTGCTAAATTTACCTTAAAACTGGTTGTAATGGATGCAAACTTGTTATCAGCTGTTTCGGGATTTCCAATTAGATAATCCCAACTAGTAAACATTTTCCAGCTAAAGTTGAAATCTCCATCATCTCCATCAACTCCACTTTCATTTGCATTTCGTGCCATTCTATACAGGATCAATATTGTCATAAAACATAAATGATATTTTAAATCAGTACTTTCAATACACATCACATCTAAGCAGACAGTTTGGTGACAGGTGATATCACAAACAGTTCAGGCTTCATAGCTTACAAAGTCACTTGACTACAACTCTCCATTACTTTCTATGGAATAGGTGCTCTATCATAGTCCTGGATGGACTCAGTAACAACTGCACAAGAATCTAAACAGTCTCACTACAGCTTAATCAATACTCACGTTCTGATCACAACCATGAGACTGTATCCAAAGGAACCCACACCAACCATGAAATAAGACAAGGGTAATCTATACTTGAACACACCAATCATTCGTTGATTGCTGTAGTATCCATAGAAAAGAGCTGAATACTTTATATAACCCTGTAAAATACAGTGTTCATTTTACAATCATCCTGTTATACCATTGATTTACATTTAAATGTTCAAACATCATGACTTAACCTTACAGCATATTATGTACAAGGTATCGAAAAACACATTTCTAAAACATGTCATCCCATGAGGTTTTCAAGACATCATTGGAAAGATTAATGGCAATATAGTTTGTAAAATTCACTTAAAAAAATCATTAGTATAAAAGTATATAAAATATTTGATATTGGTCAAAAAGATCTTTAATGCCTCAAACATGACATCACCAAATTAAATCCCTAGCACTCATTTGGATATGATGGAATAATTAAGAAGTGAACCTGACAATGACAAAATGGATGTACTTCACAAAATATTGTCAAAATATATGAAAATTTAGAATGCTTTAAATATACAATACAGGAACCCATTGGTCTTACATATTTTAAATGTTAAAAAAATATTTTCAAAACTAAGATGGTAGATACACACAAAAAAATCAACAGTAGGCAGCTTGGATTCGGAGAACAAAGACCCTGACTAAACAACTTCTGCATCTCCTTCCATGGACTGACACTGAAAGGCTGAAGTAAGTCTTAAGGCATGTTTGCCTAGAAATTCACCCTTGGGTCAGTAGTACTAAATATGTTGCATAATAATTTCTGCACGTTCAATCACCCCTGAAATTTAATGGAACCTAATTTTGAAAATGGAATACAACACTCACCCCAAACTCCCAAAGCACTGAAAAATCCATAGCAGTCGGCTGTTCTGCCCTTGGCACAGTCTTCCGAGGAATGCTGCCATATGGCAGGCCCATCAACACCTGAAGTATAAAACTGTTATCAATACCTTTTTATGCTTTTCTTTGATTTTCAGCTATAGTTCTTAAATTTAATATCATATACAAATGATGACAACACTTTCTCTTGGCAAAAGGCAAAACCATGATAAACAAAAGTTGTCCTAGGACTGAACTTGAAAGAGCAAGGGATAGAGGGATATGGAATTAATGCAGGCAAGAGGGATTAGTATAGTTAGGCATGATGGTCAGCTAAAGGACCTGTTCCTATGCTGTACAACTCTATGACTCTAGAGACCTTCTGCATCATCATAGCATATTTTAAACCAATAGTGAAAAATTCCTTTTTTCTCTTCCCTAACACTCTTTTTTTAAACAGTTCATCCCCTCACTACACAGTGTTTCATCTTCACTGGTAATCTTTCACATGAACTTCCCATGACAAGTCTGTAGGGAGTAAATTGGATGGCCTTCAAACATAGACACTGGGACCAATGGTACATGATTAACTTATGCGCATTGATTCCAATCTCATAGTTGTAGAGCTATAGAGTTGTGCAGTACAGAAACAGACCTGTCGGCCCACTCCATTCATGACTTTTTGCCCATCTACACAATGCCATTTTCCTGCATTAGCTCCATATCCTCTTATAACTTGCTTGTTTAAGTGCCTTGTTTAAATAAGACAAGATATAAGATAAGATATTAATTTATTAATCACCTGTACATCGAAACACAGTGTAATGCATCTTTTTGCATTACTGAGTATGTGCTGGGGGCAGCCCGCAAGCGTCGCCTCTCTTCCGGTGCCAACATAGCATGACCACAGCTCCTAACCCATACGTCTTTGGAATGTGGGAGGAAACCGGAGCACCCGGAAGAAACCCACATGGGCACACGGGGAGAAAAAAGTAGTGATTGTATCTGATTCCACCATCTTATCTGGCAGCGAGTTCCAGATATCAATCACTCTTTGTGTAAAAATTTTCCCCTCACATCCTCTTTATAACTCCTTCCTCTCACCTTAAACTTTTGCTGTCTTGTTTTTGATATCTCAACCACTGGAAAAAGATTCTGACTGTCTACGCTACCTATGCCTCTTATAAATTTATATACTTCTATCTGGCCACCTTTGCTTAAGGCAAAACAACCCCAGCCTATCTAATCTCTCCCCATATCTAAAGTCCTCTAACCCAGGCAACATCCTAATGAATCTCCTCTGCACTCTCCGGTGCAACCACATCTTTTCTGTAGTGCAGCGGCCAGAACTGTACACAATACTCCAACCGCAGTCTAACCAACACGTGCCATCTGCAAACTTATTAATCATACCTCCTACATTCACATCCAAGTCATTAATATATATCACAAACAACAAGGGTCCCCTCACCGACCCCTGTGGTACACAATTGGTCACGGACTTCCAATCAGGAAAACATCCTTCCACCACTACCCTCTGCCTCTTTTCACCAAACCAATTTTGAATCCAATTACCAGCTCACTTTGTATCCCATATGCCTTAAACTTCTGGCTTAAGGCAAATGGGATCCAAAATCTACCATGCAGGACCTTATCAAATGCTTTACTGAAGTGTAGTCAGAACACTCAATTAGATAATTGCTATGTTTAGTTAGCACCAATTACTAACTTCATTAGTTGAACGCCTCAGCAAAAGGCCCAATATCATGAGTGGCCAGGTCCACTCAAATCTAACCTGCATTACTTAAACCTAGCCTACAGTTCTTCAACAGGAGGCACACTATGGCTGCCCTTAGATATGCTATCCTTTTTTTTTGCTCCTTTCCAATGAATGTTTACCCCAGTTTGTTATGATGGAACTCATTGTGAAATATAATCATACATAGACAAATACATAAAAATGGAACAACACAGGGAGTTAATGGGCTTCAGGATTTCCAAATGGTTCACTGGAGGCTTGTTCAATAGTGAGTAGCAGGTGATATGGACTTGGCATTGATTTTATGTCTCTTCTAATTTTTACCTCCACTGCATTTGATTGCTCTCATTGTGCAATTATGTAGATTCCATTTACACAATTTGCATCTGTTTTTAAAATTATGTTTTGTGATTTAATTCTGCAAGGCATGAAGAAATATATTACAAAAGACTGATATTTTTAAAAATTCCATCCAATTTTATAAACTTAAACTGAAGTATAGTTGAAAACCCAAGGCCCACCTCTGGAATGACAACCAGTCCAAAAGTTAAACCAAAGAGAACCAAGTTGATCCCATAGAGCCAACGTAGGAAAATAAAATATGAAGCTACAGAAGAACCAAAGTGACCTGTGACAAAGGAAAAGATTTTATGAGTCCCATAATATTTCAACTTACTTTCTGAAAACATATATGTTAGTTTTCCACTTATACTGTAGTTTTAATGTAATAAAGTGTTTCATGTCACTTCATAATTCAAAGTAGAGGGTCAATGGGCACAGCAAGAGAATTGAATTAGAGGGGAGAGCAAAGACATGGTCAAAGAAATAGATTTAGGAGAGATCACTGAAGGTCAACTGAGATCTACTGAACAGTGAGTTTAGAGTTTGCAAGTGACAGGGACCCAGGTTGCAGTCTGACCCTCCATGATTTTGGCAGTGATGACGTCATTACCACTGAGTCAGTGGTAATGTGAATTACACCAGGAGTTAAAATCTCCCTTGTCCAGAATGTTCAGCACCCTATTTGGCCACTGCATCCTAGGTTGCCATCCCAAGTTTTAACCCTGCATTGTGTGACAGTGCACAAGGCAGGCTTTCAGTCATGACTCAGATGTTTAGATTCAATTTACAGCAGTGTGCTTAGGAGGACAGGAGATGATCACAATGTACAATAAAATTTCTCTCTTCAATATTAAAGCAGTTTCTCAATGTCACCTAGGGAGACAATGATAAGGATGCAGATGCAAGTGAAAATAATACGATGATGAAAACAAAATTCAGTGTTTGCAGATATTGGTATAAAACATCTGAAGGAATCACTGCAGAAAAATAGGCAATAAAAACTCAGTGTGCCTGATACATCTTTGACCTAAAATACCTATAGTGCCCCATCTTCTGAAACTTTCTCAACAGAACCAATAAAAATGTTACAGATATCTGAATGGAAACATGATTTTCCATAATCTTAAATTCATAAATAGCCATCATCTGCTAATTTTTATTTGGAACATCCAACTTTCATTGGTAAATAAAGAAATAAAAAAACAGGAATCTCATGATAAATGGCTCTATCAAGAGCAGAAAACAAACTGCTGGAGGAATTCAGTAGGACAAGGAAGATCTGGGGATGATTAATGTTTCAGATGTTTAAAAATTGAAGAGAGCTACTTGAATCACTGGGATCTTGAATCATTTACCCAAGATTCACTTTAATCTCCTCCCTATCCAGTTGTTCCAACTGGTGTTGGGCAGTGTGGATTATCACATGATGGCCTGCTCCTTCTCATGAGAGTGAATTGGACTATGAGGACAGAACTTGCGCAAGGAATGTACGTGTGTTGTTGTGGGATTGGGGATGGGGAGGTACTAATGCTGAAGCAAATTAGAATGCAGACCCGTCAGGAGATCTGAAGAGTAAGTTTTTCACACAGAGGATAGTGGTTATGTGGAACGAGCTGCCAGAGACAGATATAATTACAATGCTTAAAAGGCATTTTGACAGGCACTTGGATAGGGAAGGTATAGAGGGTTACAGCCCTAATGCAGGCAAATGGGATTAGTGTAGATAAGCATCACAGTTGGCATAGACAAGGTAGGTTGAAAGGTCCCATTTCTGTGCTGTATGATTCTATGATACACACTTGGGGCAATTATCAATATGCATGTTTTTTGGGATGGATGTGAAAGGGAATCAAAGCACCCTTGCAGTCACAGGGGGTATGTGCAAACTCCACAAAGACAGCACCTGAGGTCAGGATTGAATCCAGTTTGCTGGAGGTGTGAAGCAGTTAACCCACTGTGAAACTCTTAATGTTAATAATTTTAACTAATTTATATCAGGAAAATGTGTTACTACATTTCTTTCATAATTTTTATTTGTCTGATTCTTTTAATCTACTTCAACCATATTTCAATGTCTCTGATTATCAGTAACATTTGAAATATTTGAGAAAGCAAAATGGATTATCAGGGCAGGTTGGGGAAGGCCCTCAACATCCACTACCTGAGGCCTGGTCACCACTTACGCTTCAGGGAATGGCTGTGGTAGCAAGGCTTCCAATTATAATGGATCGACAGAGCCACATATTAATAGTGTGGAGCCAGAGATTGTACAGGAACAAACATGAGAGGCAGTTTGGGTCAAGTTCAATACAGCCACTTATTGAAACACCATGTGCAACTACAATATATTTACGTAACAAAGTGAACTTACTTTCAATTTCTTTTATTTTCATCTCCCAAGGTATGCATGAAGTCTTAAAATTTTCAAAGTCCCTTTTAAATTTGATCCATTTCTGAAATGTTCAAAATGGTATAAATGGTATAAATATATGAACAAGAACTAAAATATTATAATAGCATAATTAAAATTATAGAATAAGAAACTGAACGGTAACTGAAAAGGCTCACTAAAGGAGGAAATGTTCACTGTGCCAATAATTGTTTGGATTGAGAGCTGCTACAAAATTCCGTCATACACACATGTCGAAAGTTACCATCCACTCCACTACAGGAGTATAGTGAGGGAAATCAGTATCATACCACCATGATATAGAAATCACACTCTCAGTTAACTAAGTTGCAGATTACCATTGAAATTATTATTTCCAGTCTGCATACTCAAAGAGATTTTACATTCCACAACAAAATTTACAAAAGCCTCCAATAATTTCCTTCATCATAACTGCTACTACTTCATGCCACTATGTCCTTCCTTATAGCTTCTAACCTGCTAACTCTGAAAGGTATACCTTGAGTTATGAGTTTGGTGCTGGGAAATTTTCCTGGAACATTTAAGGATTGAGACAACCATACAATGCTGCACCTTTGAGCCACATACCACTAGTTTCATTCTCCCATTTTGTTAATGAGAGCATGGATCACCTCTGAAGTCTTAAAGAAATGTGAACATTGTTACTCCCATGAAAGACAGCAGCATCTATTACAACTTCTCTCAGCTCATAGGTGCAGAGCACAGGGATCAGGTATGCTACTGGTTGCTGTCAATGTCTAAAGGTTATATATCAACAATAACATAAAGAGATAATATTTGAAGTAAAATGAAAGTCAGATACTAACCTTCATCATCATCACTTTGTAGGCGTAAAACTTTCTACCTTTCCCCTTCCCCAGAGCACCTTCAAATTTCTCTACAAATGCTTGAGATTCTCTAATAAACAGAAGTTAAAATTGATTAATTAAATTGTAGCCACTGAGAGATCATTTTATATGTCCAAAAGGGGTGAGGATTTTCAGCCCTTAAACTCTGTCGGAATTTCCCTGACTTCTTACTATAAAGTCCAGCCAGGGACCAGAAAATCCACCAGGAAATTCTTTCAAATCTGTTAGCGACCAAAACATTTTTTGCTGAAAAATTCATCCACAGTCAATAGTGCTAAATATGCCATATACTACATATGCTCGTGTCAGCAAGATGTACCCTGCCTCCAAGATGTATTCCCCAACACTTTGATGTTTTTATTATGGTGTGTTTAGTTCCACTAAGTTGGAATGAATTTCTCTGTACTTATTCACACAAAAAATTAGGAGCAGGGCTCCACTGTCTGAATGAACTGACTATCTCACAGTCAGATCACTAAAGCGTAAACGCTGACTAAGAAAGTTTGTCCACTTTAATGATGTTTGTCTTTGAACAGTGTATAATCATTTAAGTAGGTTAAAATGCATAAGACCAAAAGGTATAGGAGCAGAATTAGGCCATTCGGCCCATTGAGTCACCTCTGTCTTTCAATCATGACTAACTTTTTTTTTCTCAACCCCATTATCCCACCTTCTCCCCATAACCCTTAGCCCCCTTACCGATCAATCTCTGCCTTAAATACACCCAATGATATGGCCTCCAAGACCCTCTGTGGCAATGAATTCCACAGATTCACCACTCTGTGGCTGAAGAAATTCCTCCTTATCTTAGTTCTTAAGGGGCATCCCTTTATTCTGAGACCGTGTCCTCAGATACTAGTCTCTCCTACTAAAGGAAACATTCTTTCCACGTCTACTCTATCCAGGCTTTTCAGTACTTACATCATTATGAGGTCATGGGACAAAGTCATTAAAATTAATTTTGTACAAATATAAATGGTGACAATTGCAAGCATTAGTGTTTTTATGACCATGATGTTGGTGTATTTTCAGTGCCAAATATTCATTATAAACTTTATTGTTGCTTAACTCTGGATATTTGCTAAATACAGATTTTTATGCCAAACCATCAACAGCATTCATGCAGGTGTCACTCAAAAACATAGATGACTAATTCATTTTTCAATTAACTTCACACTAACCTGTCTTCTCAAGAAATCAGTGATTTGCATTATGACCTCTAAAGGCCCTTGTTGAAGACAACTAATATAGTAGGCTCACTTCTTGGACACTGATGAGAAGGTTCATCTGGACCAGACAATGCACATGCTTTAGGTTTTAAAGACATGAATACTTCTTACTATAATCTAAATATAAATAGCAACATTTCTTCTCTCAGAGACAAAATAAAATAACTAACCATTACACAATGAATGTCTCTTAATGTCTTTTCTAACTAAGTGAATCTCTGGATTGCTTCAACATTAAATTTTGAGGAGTTCTTCCACAAATTAAACTTACTTTAAAATCACTTTGTTCAAATATACAAAAGATAACAAATTTGTATGAAATACTTTTGTCCAATATTTTAATTAATACACCAATTTCCAAAAAAAAATATCTCAGTTAAAATAAAATAATGGACAAAAGAATCTCATACAAGCATATTTACACACCTGTGGAGACTCACCGTTTAGTCAGTCGAACCAGCTCGGCAGTCGGGTCGAGCAGGGTCAGAGCGACGAGGCCCAAGATGGCAGCAGGCCTCGTCTTTCCCGAGCGACGGGGAGAACCCGCGCGTGGGAAAGTCTTGATGACATAGTACTTACGTCATTGCTGGTTGGATTGGGCGGGAACAGTCTCCCTTAAAGGGCCTGCACGAGGCGGGAAAATAAACCAGTTCTTGTTCGACAATCCTCCGACTAGCGTCTTGTTTTATTTCGCGGTAGCAACTGCTACATTGGTGACCCCGACGGTCCAAACGGATTTTGGACCCGCACAATGGCCGACAGCGCAGCAGCCAACGCAGTGGCCCTCGAGCTGCCCACCTTTTGGACACTTCGGCCCAGCGTCTGGTTTGACCAGGCCGAAGCACAATTCCACCTTCGGCAGATCACCTCCGACTCCACGAAGTACTACCATGTGGTTAGCTCTCTGGACCAAGAGACAGCTGCCCAGGTTGGAGACTTCATCCAGTCGCCTTCGGAGGAAGATAAGTACCCGGCTTTCAAAGACCTTTTGATTCAGACCTTCGGCCTCTCCCGTCGTGAGCGTGCCGCCCGCCTGCTTCATCTGGACGGCCTGGGAGACAGATCCCCATCCGCCCTAATGAATGAGATGCTGGCATTGGCCGAGGGACACAAGCCATGCCTGATGTTCGAACAGGCCTTCCTCGAACAGCTCCCCAATGACATCCACCTGTTGTTAGCTGACGCCGACTTCAGCAACCCCCGTGAGGTGGCCGCCCGGGCAGATGTCCTGTGGAGGGCCAAGCGTGAGAGCAGTTCGTCCGTCAGTCAAATCACCAGGCCACAAGCCCAACGCCCGCCTCGCCCGGCCCCAGCAACCGAGCAACCACACCCCAGGAACGCAAACGACAACACGGGTAACCAGCTGTGCTTCTACCATCAGAGGTGGGGTGTGGAGGCCCGTCGATGCCGCCCACCCTGCAAGTTTCAGGGAAACGCCAGGGCCAGCCGCCGCTGATGGCTACGGCAGCTGGCCGCCGACAGAGCCTCCTATTCGTTCAGGACAAGAAATCTGGACGGCAATTCCTCATTGATACTGGAGCAGAGGTCAGTATTTTGCCCCCAACCGGCCGCGACACTTGTAACAGGCCACCCGGTCCTCTACTCAATGCCACCAACGGTACAACGATACGGTCTTTCGGCACCCGTACACTTCAATTACAATTCGGCAGCAGCCGTTTTACCTGGACCTTCGGGCCCACAACCTGTTAGTCGACCTGCAAGGGAAGCGGTTAGTCCACTCTAGCACCTTCCAGACCTATCCCCTGGGAGAAATCAGCACACCAGCCCCGTGCCTGGACTCCATTTCCCTTTCTGGCGATGATTTCGCCAAGCTCCTAGCCGAATTCCCATCAATTTTGGCACCTTCGTTTACGAATTCGAGGCCCAAACATGGGGTACGACACCACATCATCACTACAGGGCCACCCCTTCATGCCCGAGCACGACGATTACCTCCAGACAAGCTCCGCCTGGCAAAGGAAGAGTTCCGTCACATGGAGGAGCTGGGGATTGTTCGCAGGTCAGACAGCCCCTGGGCCTCCCCCCTGCACATGGTCCCCAAAGCCACCGGAGGGTGGAGGCCCTGCCGCGACTACCGCAGGCTGAATGACGCCACCACCTCGGACCGCTATCCCATCCCTCACATCCAGGACTTCGCAGCGAACTTACACGGGGCCCGCATCTTTTCCAAAGTGGACCTCATTCGGGGATACCACCAAATCCCGGTCCATCCAGATGACATCCCCAAAACTGCGATTATCACCCCATTCAGCCTGTTCGAATTCCTTCGGATGCCGTTCGGCCTTAAGAACGCCACGCAGACCTTCCAGCGGCTGATGGACGTGGTAGGCCGAGACCTGGACTTCGTGTTCATTTACTTAGACGACATACTGATCACCAGCCGTAACCGCCAGGAACACCTTTCCCACCTCCGCCAGCTGTATTCCCGCCTCCGCGATTTCGGCCTCACGATCAACCCGTCCAAGTGCCAATTCGGACTTGACTCTATCGATTTCCTCGGCCACAAAATCACCAGCAGCGGGTCAACACCCTTACCCGCCAAGGTGGACGCTATCCGCCATTTTGCCTGCCCCGACACAGTCAAAGGCCTACAGGAATTCCTTGGGATGGTCAACTTTTACCATCGGTTCATCCCTGCAGCAGCCCGTATCATGCGCCCTCTGTTCTCGCTGCTGGCTGGTAAGGGCAAGGACATCACCTGGACTGACGAGGCTGCGGCTGCTTTCGTTAAGGCCAAAGACGCCCTGGCAGATGCCACGATGCTGGTACACCCTAGGACTGACATCCCAACCGCCCTCACGGTAGATGCGTCCAACACCGCGGTGGGTGGGGTACTGGAACAGCTACTCAAAGGCCGCTGGCAACCCTTGGCATTTTTCAGCAAGCACCTTAGACCGCCCGAACTGAAGTACAGCGCTTTTGATCGGGAACTTCTAGCACTGTATCTGGCGGTCCGGCATTTCCGATACTTTCTAGAAGGCAGGCCTTTCACCGCTTTCACCGATCATAAGCCTTTGTCCTTTGCCATCTCCAAAGTCTCCGATCCCTGGTCAGCTCGGCAGCAGAGACATTTATCCTACATTTCCGAATTCACAACTGACATCCAACATGTCTCTGGAAAGGATAATGTCGTTGCTGATGCACTTTCCAGACCGACCATCCACAACCTATCCTTGGGTGTCGACTACACGGCCCTAGCTGATGCACAGCAGGCCGACGACGAACTGCCCAGCTACAGAACCGCAGTCTCGGGCCTGCAGCTCCAAGATTTCTTGGTTGGTCCAGGTCAGCGGACCCTACTTTGCAACGTTGCGACTGGTCAGCCCCGCCCTATAGTCCCTGCAGCCTGGCGGAGACGTGTTTTTGACTCGGTACATGGGTTGGCACACCCGTCCATCAGATCAACTGTCCGACTGGTCGCCAGCAAGTTTGTCTGGCATGGCCTGCGCAAACAGGTCAGTGAGTGGGTCCGGACTTGTCCACACTGCCAGACGTCAAAAATCCAGTGACACACCAAGGTCCCGCCACAGCAGTTCAAGCCTACCCGTAGGAGGTTCGACCACATACACATCGACCTTGTGGGCCCTCTGCCGGTTTCAAGAGGAGCCTGGTACCTCCTTACCATCGTGGACCGGTTCACGAGGTGGCCTGAGGCAACCCCCCTGACTGACATCACAACTGATTCCTGCGCCCGAGCACTGCTCACAACTTGGGTCTCACGTTTTGGTGTTCCGGCCCACATCACCTCAGACAGAGGCACCCAATTCACTTCCAGTCTCTGGACTGCATTAGCGAACCTGCTAGGGACGCAGCTGCACACCACCACGGCCTACCATCCTCAATCAAACGGGTTGGTGGAACGTTTTCACCGCCATCTGAAATCAGCCTTGATGGCCCGCCTGAAGGGTCCTAACTGGGTTGATGAGCTGCCTTGGGTCCTGCTCGGCATACACACTGCCCCCAAAGAAGACCTCCGCACTTCATCCACTGAGCTTGTGTACGGGGCGCCCCTAGTTGTCCCCGGGGATTTCATACCTGCCCTTAGGGACCAAGGGGAACAACCCCCAGCAGTCCTACAGAGACTGCGCGAGAAGCTTGGCAACTTGGCCCCGATTCCCACCTCACGGCACGGTCAAGCCCCATCCTGCCAGCCCAAGGATCTACGGGACTGTAAGTTTGTTTTTGTTCGCAGGGGCACACCTCGGGCGCCGTTGCAACAACCATATGAGGGACCGTTCTGAGTCATAAGGAATAATGGATCCACCTTTATTTTGGACATTGGAGGCAGGGAACAGGTTTTCACGGCGGACCGCCTCAAACCGGCCCATTTGGATCTGCAGCAACCTGTCGAGGTTGCAATGCCACGATGCAGAGGCCGGCCCCCTAAGCAGCAGCTGGCACAGCCTGTGGACCTTGGGGACTGTATCGCCGGTTCTTGGGGGGGTTGTGTGCTACTCACCGTTTAGTCGGTCGAACCGGCTCGGCAGTCGGGTCGAGCAGCGTCGGAGCGACGAGGCCCAAGATGACGGCGGGCCTCGTCTTTCCCGAGCGACGGGGAGAACCCGCGCGCGGGAAAGTCTTGATGACATAGTACTTACGTCATTGCCGGTTGGATTGAGCGGGAACAGTCTCCCTTAAAGGGCCCGCACAAGGCGGGAAAATAAACCAGTTCTTGTTCGACAATCCTCCGACTAGTGTCTTGTTTTATTTCGCGGTAGCAACCGCTACACACCTATATTTATAGAGGTCAATTTCAAGACTAATTTCTTTAAAATTAAATTCACGTGTCAGTTACAACAATGCCAATATGTTAATATATCCCAAATAATCTTTGGGAGAAGTTATGTTATTGGAACTAAATTCATTTTGTATTCTATGTTTACTTTAAGAAACACAAATTGATTTAAGTTATTGGCTGTCAAATTCTGTAAAACATCAATTTAATTGCAACATTTATAATGTTTAATTATTATGCATAAACTGCAAATCAATTACTTTAATGTTGAAAGTTTTCTTTTCATACGCCAGGCTTTGTTCCGTATGGTTGCTATTAGTTTCTTTTTCTCTTCCACTTCTTCCAAAACCTTAGCAAGTTCTCCCTCTGACAGAGGATCTTCACTGTCTGATGAACCTGATGATGAGCTGCAACAAAACAAAAGTAAAACTGTCATGGATGTAAATAATTCAAGTTCTGGATGTCACTCAGGGAAATTATTAGGATTGATTCTCAACTTTGTTACTTAGGCATTAAGAATTGCTGGATGGACTAAGAAGAGCAAAATTTTTTAACAGGCTTATATGTTCTTGCACAACCCACTGGAGTTTCCTTCCATAACAAGCCAATGCTAAGAGGAATCCTTGCCCTCTGCTAACCCATACTCATAAAGTTTGTTTAAATTGATGCATAATTTAACATATTAGCTGAAAAGAATGAACATAAGCTTTGCATACATTACTGTCTAAATAATAATGTTTCAAGTGTATTTAGCAATTAATTACATTTTCGAAAAGAGTTGTGCACTCATCTAAAAAGCTTACAGAAACCATTAGGAGGACTCTCCATGGCAAGACCCTATGTGTGATAAGGGCCCTCTACACTAAAAGGACCATCATGTGGAGAATCCAAACCTTTTCCTGCTGTCAAAATGAGAAAAAAAATACAGTCAGCTCAGTCTTACACCCAGACTTAGCCTAAATGATAAGCCTTTGAATATTTGAAGAAGACCCAGGAAGTGCATCTGGATCTGGCCAATTTTATTCCTCAGCCAATGTGACTAAGATCTAGCTGTCACTGGGACCCTGGAGATTGGTCAGTGAATGATGTTTACACTTAAAAAGGCACGTTGCTTGTTTGACAGCATTTTAAAATGTCCCGGCCTTGTGAAAAATGCTTCAAAATATCTTTCTTTCAAATACTGAGCACTTAAGGTTTGGCCATTTAAACAACATGCTTCTCTTGTGCTGTTTATTTAGTTGATTAATTAAAAATGTATACTGCACATTTTCTAAATTAGGTTGTAATAGAAAATGATGGAAACTCACAATAACTTCATCAGCCTTTCAAAATGAAATTAAAATGTTTTAAAACAAGATTCTTAGTCAGTGCTAGTAGGAAGTCCGCATCCAAAATACCAGTCACTGACAAATTTCCAATGTGTATTTCCAATGTTTACTACTTTACTTAATGCTCTTTAAAAGTATACTTCTTTATTGGTTATAGTAATGTGTGTAAATCATCCAAATTCCCTTTTTGCTGTCTTACTGTAAAAAAAAACCCTTTGGGAACATGTTAAGCTGTAGAAGAGAAGCAAGTGAATCAGGGGATTACTCTTTGTGTAGTTTCTTATGTTGGGAATATCAGGTTTTGTTAATTATTTACTTCCCATAACCATAATTGCACAATTAATTCAAAGCACAAAATGGTTTTCTTTCACTCCCTGCTTCCTTATTCAAGCATAAAATATACTACCTTTCTTGATTAATTCTCTCTCAATTACATTTTTGGTTCATATTTCATGCCATGCTTTAAGAGATGGGATATTTCAGAGTATAAATTTTGTTCTGTAAATATATAGACACAAAGCTTGCACATCATGGGTTAGAAAATAGCAGATTCCTAATTACCACTTCTCCTTGCAATCAAGTTCTTCTTTAAATAAATTTCATATCTATTGCAATATATGAACAATGTCGATATACAGTAAACAAGAATTAAGTACCTTGAGGATTTGCCTTTCTTTCTTCCATTACTCTTTTCACCCTTCCTGTCACCAGTTTTATTTCTTTGTTTTGTCTTCTTATTACCTTCATCTTTCTGCTTCTTGTTTACATTGTTTCTATTAGTACTGCGGGCTTGGTTCCTTTTTGTTTTCATACTTCTTCCCTCTGGTTCACTGTCATCATCGCTTTCCTCTGTTCTATTATTCTTTTTGTTTCTTGCTTTTATCCTTGAATTTTTAGCTGCCCCTTTTTTGCCGTCTCCTTCTTCTTCATCATCATCATCTTCGTCACTTTCATCATCTCTATTGTTCTTGCTTTTCTGTTTACTTCTGTTCTGAACTGGGGGTCTCCTCCTATTGTTCCTTGGTTTGGGTTTGGCAGCTTCTTCTGAACTATCTTCTTCATCCTCAGATACTTTAGGCAGGTTTCTGCTATTTTGTTGCTTTCCTCTCCTCTCAGGTTGTCTCTCATCATCCTCTTCTTCTACATCAATGGAAAAATGACATTAAAAAAGGAAATTTGGGAATAGCTCTAGTGATTCAATTTACAGATAAGATAGTCATAAATTTGTTGAGTTAATTGATTTTAGTCAAGATTCCACAAGTGGCTTCAAAATTTCTGGGATGGAGAATGATAAATCAACAATATTCATCTTAATGACCGGAAACCAGTGATACTTGCTGGAACTTGCAAGCAAGTAAATCTCAGGGAAGGGCAAATCCAGACTTCAGTGCCATGTATCCCATAGAGCAGCAGCTCACAGTCTGTGGTTTCTGAGGTCATAAAGGTCCTTGGGCAAGGTGCCCAATAGTCACAAAACCAAATCTCATCAAGTGTCTACAGTTTCAGAAGAGGGATAGATCGTCAAAGGGGAGAATAATTGAAAAGATCGAAACAAACATGTAGCACAGAGTTTAGTGTGTAAAAGAATTAAACCCCTTTTATGATTTACATCCATTCAGGTAAATTTGGTTTGGAGTAAACACATCTTGTTAATTGTTTTGGGTGCTAAATTTCAACTCACATGTGTAAATAGTTAAGATAATTGACTGGGTGTAACAATGAACTCTAGCAACAGAACTATGTTCTAATGCATTATAAAAATAAATAATATTAATCTGTACAGCTTTTTTCACAATTTTAAATCAGCTTAAACCCAATGAAATACTTTTCGCATGCAGCCAGCGTAACCACATCAGGAGAAGCAGCAGACAATCTGTGCGTGAATTCAATGGGCAGACAATCCATTTAATTTCAGAATGGTGAGCTGGAGATTGGGAAAACACCCTTTCTCTAATGAACAGTGCAACAACCCTTCACCGAAACACTCAAGAATCAATCTAGAATGTGCACTGGTTATTCTAGACTAGGACTTCAGCACATGCCCTCCTGCCCAAGAGGTAAACACTCTCACACTGAACCAAAGATGACACCTTTACCTTTCACTGTTGTTGAGATTCAGTTGTTCAATCTATTAGCAAAGGTACTTTTCAGGATGCTGTTGTGGATAATTATTTCAACGTTGGTTTTTAGAAGGCCAGATGTAGATGGTCTCTAATAACAACTTTGAAAAGTAGTAATTATTGTCTTACCATCATCATCGTCTTCATCTGTCTCATGGTCTATCTGAATTCCAACTGCAAGTGAAAATATGATCTTGACTGAGATTAATTTAATTTATTGTTTTAGTCAATGTACAGGAGCATAAAGCAGAATTTTGTTATACTCTTCCAAAACTTCCACAACTGGATTTCTGTATAAATCACAAAGTAAGACCTAGCTAAACCTGTACAAGAAGGAGACTGGTAATTGGGCTCCTTGTATCAAAATGCAGGAAGAGGCATGAGGCATAGAAATTCTGATCTTTCATCACAGTGTTATTTCTGCAAAACTGTTTTATACAGGTTGTTCCCCAGGTTTGTAAGGAGCTTGTGCTTCTATATGGTACATGTCTCATTGAAAATATGTACTAGAGGATGGAGATTTCTGGATGGCTGGCCCTCAACAAAAATTGTGCTACTTTGTGCCATTCTGAAGACAAAAGGTGAAGCAGAGAACAGGCGATTGGTGCAACAATACCCAGAATAAATCCGCAAGCTTCCTACCTAAGAATCACATCACAACAATCATCAATTGGTGATCCTGCCAACTCCCAAAAGAGATCAACACTGCACCATGTTAGTCTCATTCGCATGTGAAAGTAGTCAAATGGCCATCCCTCTACCTGCTGATAACATTAGTTGGGAAGATTTACCCCCACTCCCAAAAAAGAGGGCTTTCCAACTTCATCACAGGCAATGTCTAACACTTAAATCTGACAGACTTTGTTTTATAGATAAGGGAAATTCACAGAAGAATGGAAAATTTCGGATGAAGCATATTTGGAGGCTGTTGATACTCGTGGAAAATTATGTAAGCTTAAATCATCAGTTTGTAGTCACTGCAGAAAACAGAAAGGAAAAAGATCAAATGGCACAATTATAGAGACAAAAAAGACAGTAGATGCTGGAATCTGGAGCATAAAAACAAGTTGCTGGAGGAACAGCAGCTCAGACGGCATCTGTAGAGGGAAGTGGATAGTTGATGCTTCAGGTCAAGACCCTTCATCTAGACTGAAAGAGCAGAGGAGAGATAGCCAGAAGAAGGGTCTTCTGTCGACTGTCCATTTCCCTCCACAGATGCTGCCTGACCTGCAGAGTTCCTCCAGCACATCAGGTTTTGGCACAATTATAGATCCAGCTAGATGCCCTGAACATGTAGAAAACATACAAAAGTAGGAGGAGGAGCAGGCCATTTAGCCATTCAACCTTGCTTTGCCATTTAATATGATCTTGGCTGTTCATCCAAATTCAACAGCCTTTTCCAGCTTTCTCCCAATATTCCTTAGAAAATATACACAACTTCTTCTTCAATATTGTAAAAGCATGGCTATAGATCAAAAAAAAATTAGGACACTAAACAAAGCAATCATATCTAACAGTTATTAAGGTTCTGGGAAATGAATATAATTGAACAACATTGTGCATCCTGTATAATGGAGGACTTTCTGAATAGTACTTCTTAAGTAAGTATCTGCAGCCTTTATTGTGAATATTGTACTTCGTCTGATGATGAATCAGCTTATTAGGGGCTCATCACACTGTTGCAAAAGCAATCTAGCAATTAATGGAAGCTAATGGCAATAATAGCCAATGAGAACCTGCACTTGTAGAAAACATTGTTTACATTTCAGATTTAATATAAAAGCAGTAAATACAGGCAGGGTGTGTGAGAGAGAACATTTCACACTAATGCCCTTTTATGATAAACAGTCTTGAAATGTTTTCAGACTGTAACAACTGTAGAATGTTATTAACTTTTGCTACCGAGGGTTTAATGTACTCCCTGTCCCAATATTCCCACCATAACATCCCCATTTCCACCACACACTTCCACATCCCAAAATAAACTAGTGACCACTTTCCCTCCCAGGATTGCAAACAGCCAGGGGCTTCCCACTATCAGTGCTCCGGGTGCACTGAAAAATCTTGGCAGAGCCTGAACCATTGTCAGCAAAGGTCACCCACTAATGTAAAGGCCCAGAGATTCCTTGCACCTTGAGCATGGTGAGGGACAAGGCTCTGACTTTTTGCTAGAAGTGGCCAGTTAGAACATTGCTGGCTCATTGAGCAGCAACCTTCTCCGATGTTCCAGCCACCTTCAAAACATAGAACATTACAGCACAGGAACAGGCTCTTCAGCCCACAATGTCTGTGCCAAACATGATACAAAATTAACTAAATCTCTTTAGTTAAATCTCTGGGGGCAGATACATTTAAGAGACTCTTAGATATCCACATGAATGATAGAGAAATGGAGGGCTATGTGGAAGGGAGTAACTCACTGCAATGAGTAACTCACCTTCTAACTCCTCAAAGCCTGTAGACCATCTACAAGTCTCAAGTCAGGAGTGTGATGGAGTACTCTCCACTTGTCTGGATGGGTGCAGCTTCGACAACACTCAAGAAGCTCGACAGCATACAGGACATAGCAGCCCACTCACCACAATCTTCTCGAGGGCATTTAGGGATGTGCAATTAAATGCTGGCTCAGCCTGTGAAACCCACGTCCCTTGAATGAATATAATACAAACGTCAAATAATTTTTGAGACTATTGAAACTTTTATCTAATTCTTCCTAATATGATGTGCAGAGATAATTTGTTTTGGTATTTGACATCTGCACCTAAAACACACAGCCAGCTTGCTAACATGATTGGTAGCTTGTCTCAAGATTCATGATCCAGAGATAATGATAATAGCAACAGTAAGCGGACCAATTGAGAAGTAAAAGCAAGAAATGAAACAGATGAATATTATCACCCCGGCGAGCACTGACATCCTAACAAAAAACATAGAAAGTCCCCTTGGTGTGTTGCAACACAAAGTACATTGACAGGGGAAAACATGTAATAGTTGTCTGCACCACATTCTGGAAATGTAAGGTAAACCACCAAGGATCATGGTCCATAACCGTACCGATGGCTTAAGCAGAAAGAGAAATGAGGCCCCACAGGCAGACTTTAAGGAGTTAGAAAATATGTTTTAGAAGAAAGACAGTAAAAGTAGTCATCTCCAAATTACTCCTGGTGCTATGCACTAAAAAGTATAAAAAATTGGATAGTCCAAATGAACAATTGACTATAAAGATTGTGCAAAAGGAAGAGCCTTAAATTCCTGGGACATTAGGATGAGTTTTGGGGAACGATGAGGTGGGTCTGATGAAGGTGCTTAAAATCATGAAGGGTCTATAAAGAGCAGATGGAGAAAAATTGTTCCTATTGCCCAAGGGGTCAAAGACGCAAACCTGACTCGAGAACTTTTTTTGTGTGTTGAGTAGTTAGGTTCTGGAGTGCATTACCAAGAGTGTGCAGTGGAAGCAGATTCAACTGTGATATTCCATGGAAAACGTCAAAGTAACAAAAGTTGCAGGTCTGTGTGGAGAGGGTGGCTCTCACACAGAACTAGCATGGATTTGATGGGAACAGATGTGCTGCCATTCTGTGGCACCGGTGGAGGAAAGGACCAATTTTCATCACCAAAAGTGCAGTGTAGAAACCCAGCCAGGCAATCATGCATGCATGCCAAAGTAAATCTGGAACCTTGAGGCATGGTAAAAGTCACTGAATACATCTTTATCTTCTCTACACACAGTTGCACAAATACTCTGACACATTGTTCTCTGCAATGCACACTCACCACACTCTCACACATTAACAGTTTCCAACATCAATACTGACCTGTCACTACTCCTGGAGGCTGCTAGATACTGAGTCAAGTCAGTTACATCACCCAAACACATTGGCACACACTCACTAACACATTTAACAATCCCTTGCTGAAGCTGGTGCAGAATCACAGGTAAAAACAGAAGACTGTTAGGCAGAAGACTGCTTGCATCAGCTCAGTACCCTGGAGGAGAGAATCCTCTCCACCATCAGAGAAGCAGTGACAGAAGACTTAGCCATAGAAGATGCACCGAACAAAAAAGATGATAATAAAAACAGAAAGTGCTGGAAACAGTCATCAGGGCAGGCAGCATCTGTGGAAAAAGAAACAGAGCTAAGGTTTCAGGTCAAAGAACTGAAATCAGAACTGTTTCTCTTTCAGTAAATGCTGCTGGATCTGCTGGGTTTACAACATTTTCCATTTTTATTTCAGGTTTTTGGTTTCTGCAGCTTTTTGATGTTCAATAAATGACAATATGCTAATGATAATACCCCTCCTTATTCACTGTCCATCATCCTACCATCTCTTCATTTGCAAGCTACAGGTGGTAAGCATGCCCTTCTCAATTTCCCCCTGCCCATACTATCATGCTGCCCTTGTGTCTTTCTTTCAAAGGTCTAGAACCCCCATCTGTCCGAGCAGAACTGATAGAGCCTTAACAGAGTAAGTCGGAATTTGATCACCTTATCAATGTTATCGGACAATTGTTTCTGCCAGCTCAGACACTGACACTGGACCTTGGCGGATTACCGGGATAAACAACATGTGATATATTACTGGACTCATGAGATACAGCCATACCAGGTGGTCCAGGAGCCCATTTGCTGGAGAGTGTGGTCTGCTGCACACAAGTTCTACTGCAGAAGCCTCAAATGAGGATTATGCTGAGGCTGGCTCTAGAAGAATGGTGCCATGCATGAAAAGTGATGCACCGATCATTTGGGACTCAACACTATCGTCAGACACTAGCTACTCTGAAAGCAATTGAGAATTGTTTTCAGAGTAGCTGATGTCTGACCTCATGATCAGAAAGAGGGTGCTAATTTCCAACCTTATTAGATTTCACTCTAAATTTGGATTTATGTTACTTTGAGGCATAATTAGATTAGATACTGAAATCTAAAGATTTAACCATGTTGACCTATTGTTTCAATCACAGAAAAATCAATTCCTAATTTTTTTAAAATTTATAATTATCTAGAGGAAATATACATTCTCAGATACAGCCAAAGATCATTAAGTCATAGAATCATAGAGCAATACAGTACAGAAACAGGACCTTCAGCCCACCAAGTCCATGCCAAACATCAAACACCTTTTCTTACACATTTTATTCTCCCCACTTACCTATTAACTCTGCTCTCTATTCTGATTCTACTGCTCTTCTACACATACTAAGGGCAATTTTCAGTGACAATTAACCTACCAACCCACCATTTTTGGTATGTCGGAGGAAACTGGAGCACCCATAGGAAACCCATGTGGTCACAGGGAGAATGTGCAAACTCCACACTGACAGCTCCAAAGGTCAGGATTGAACCCAGAGTTGTTGGAGCTGTGAGACTAGCTGTGCCACGGTACTGCCTGAGATATAGAAAGACTGTTAGAAAATAATTTTATATTAAATAAAAGTTAGTTTAAGGGAAAACAATTCAAAACTTCAACAAATGATGTAACAGAAAGACCTTTTATTACTAAATAATGCAGTCAATAACAATTATAACACAAATATTCATATTTTGTTCATGCATGACTGAAAACACATCTCACAATTGTGGAAAACTTGTATGATTAAATTCAAAACCTGGGTAATCACTGAATTAGAAAATCGACGCAGAATAAGAGCAGGGCAGATACCCTATGGTGTCTGTTGGAGCTACTCAATCAGTCTCATGTCCTGTGGCATGTGATTTATTCACCTTCAAGTATTTATATAAATCCCCTGGAAAAGTACTGTTTGAATTTTCATCCATTACCCTTTCAGTCACTGGATTCCAGACCATAATTATCATGCAACTTAAAACAGATGTTTCCTCAAGCCTCTTCTGGTCCTTCTGCCATTCAGAAGGTTGACAAACCATCTGCCACCAGAAATGGTTACAGGCAGTCCTCACATTACAACAGGGTTCCATTCCTAACAACTGTTCATAGGTCAGAAATGCACAAAAACATTGTAAAGGAGAGGATCACAGAAATAGCTGTAACAGGAGAGCAAGGAGATGCGGGAAGAGCAGCCACCAGCTGTCCTCACGGATTCGGTAAGTGAATGAGTCTGCTTTCACAGTCACCGCTCTGCTGAGCTAGACCCAGCTCCCGACTGTCAAGGCCCAGGCTCTGGGGGTTTGGGGGGGAGCGGGGTGTTGGGGAGAGAAGGCACGTGAAAGTGCCCTGTTCCCACCCAGCAGAAGGTACCTGCAGCCCCCACAACAGCTGACAAATCTATCCCCATCCATCCCACTAGTCTCCCAAACACTGTCCGTAACTCGGGCATTCATAACCTGAGGAGGACCTGTATCCTTTTTTTATTCTGTTCAAATTCTTTATCAGATCTTTGCACAATCTCTTCTGCACTCAGGAAAACAACTATTGCTTCTCCTGTCTCCCCAAATATTTGAAGTCACTATCATTTTACTATATCTTGTCTGTATTTTTTCTTAGACCTTACTCTTCCTAAAATATGGATCCTGGACTGAGGGCTAAAGAGTTGTTATAAACATTTAGCATAGCTTCCTTGCTTTTGTACTTAATTCCCTCTATTTTTTGATTTAGGATCCTATTCATTTTTAACAGCCTTCTCCGATTGCGGTGCCTCCTTCAAAGGTTTAAACACACACACCATTTGGCTTCCCTATTCTCACACCCCCATTTCCCCTCACTAACCTTTAAAATTGTAATACCTATTTGATATAACCTCGGTTTTCCACCTTTACACTTCTCTCAATTCATCTTCATCTGCTCCATGTTCTTCTAGTCTATTACCATCCTGCTCCTTATGATTTCTGAGTTTTGCATCCACTGCCAATTTTGAAATTATGCCCTGCATAAAGTAGCCAAAATCATTAACGTACATTAAAGAAAAAGTCAATAGTCCTCATATTGACCCTTGAGGAACATCGCTAGCCACAGTTCTGAATAAACAACTGTTCCCCACTTCCCATCAATTTTGATCCACACTTCCAATGTCTCCGTGATTCCTTCGGTTTTAATTTCACCAGCAAGTAATCTTTCATAAGAATGACACCATTGTTCTCCTTGCACTGTTATCAGTTATTTAAGCGCCTCCCTCACAAATTAAAACTGAAGACAAATATCACCCACATGCTCAAAATATCTGTCAAGAAGATGAACAAATGCCACAATTGATCGCTGACCAAAATGAGTTACCTGCCATGTAAAATGAATCGTATTGAGCTGTCACGTTTGAAATAATATAACAACATTGTAAGGGCACCAGGGTAGGTTCAGGAGAAATAGCCTCTTGTAAAAGCATGAAATACTCACCCTCTTCCAATTCTTCAATTTTTTTGTTCTTGCTCTTATTGGCGTTCACCATGATCGGGTCGATTCGCCAGCTTCTCAATAAAAGAGATGTTTCTCCCTGCTCTAGCCTGTAAAATTACGTCTACTGGGAGCACTGCTGGTCCTTGGGTAGAATTGTATGCAGCACTCCCGGGTGTGTGACAGACAGCACTGTACGTGACTCGGCAACAGGCAAAAGACCAGGCTACAAGTCGAGGAGGGTATGCCTGCACATGGCAGGCATGACTGTCAATATTTATTTCAAATTAATAGCATACATCGCTGACGATTCTTTTTAATAACGTATTTTGTCCCATTTCGTGAACTGTAAGTTGAGAGCAACACTGTGCTTTTCACAGTGGACTGCAGTTTCCTTTTATAGAAAAATGTGGTTAGTTGTCCGCTCCCGAAGCCGGGACGAGGACGGAGAGCGGCTCCGATGGTGAACACAGGCATTTCTTTAATGTAACCTGATATTTCAGAGCCAAGTAATAAATGAAAATTCAGAAATGTACGGAGGAAATGATGGAAGGGCTTTTAATCCCCCAGAGAAATGGACAACATGCCCGCAAACAGGTGATTAAATCTGAGCTGGGAACACAAATGTGGGTTCATATGCACAAAATCATCTAGTTTTTATTGAACTTGGGAAAACGTTTTCCATTCCACTCCTGCTCTCTCCCTCACAGGGGTGAACCACAATCACAAACAAGTAATATGAATAGACGTTTATAATTTTTAAAATAAAACTTACCTGATGAGAGGGCATAATGAGTTTACAATAAAAAGGACAGACGGAGCTGGATGGTCTGAGCCTCAGCGTCAGTTTGAGAGAAGGACTGAAAGGCACAAGAACAAAAGGACACGATGAATAACCTATCAGCCCTTGGGGCCTACTCCACCATTCATCAAGACATGGCAGATCTTCCATGTCAGTGCCATTTTCCTGCACTGTCCCAAATATCCCTTGATTTCCTTAATGTCCCCTACTACATTCTTCATTGTAGGTTCTAGCATTCTCCCTACTCTTCATGTTGGGCTAACAGATCAACAGTTCTCTGTTTTGTCTCTTCTTCCTTTCTTAAATGGTGAATTAACATGGGAAACAAAGAAAACAATGTGCACTCGGCAAGGATTATACCTTGAACAGCAAGGTAAAATACTGGTTTATTTGCTTTATTTATGTTAAATGAGGGATAAATGGTAACCAAGTCTTTGCGAGAGCTCTCTGTTCTTCAAACAGGTTGATGGGATCTTATATCCGTCTGACAGGACAGAAAGGTCCTCAGTTTTGGTGTCCCTCCAACAATGTTACATGGAAGTGTCAGCTTATGTGTTTGAGTTACTGGCAGACCGTCTAAACCCTCTATGTTTGTTTCTGAAGTACTACCACCATGGTAATGTTCCTGAACCTGTAAAATCTTATAATTTAAAAGCAATTTTCACCTGACACATTTACCAGCAATAAGATAAATACATCAAGGCACTATTATTACATCCAAGTTCCCTCTAAACTAGACACCATCCAGTATTAAGCATATATTAGCATTCCTTCATGGTCATTTGGTAAATTTTCTTGGATCTCTTATCTTACTTTTTAAGATCTTAGGTTATCTAACAGCCTTCAAGTAATAAACACAGTAGTAGATAGCACTTCATTATCTTCTCACAAAGTAGCATGCAACCAAATAAAGGAAAAATCTGAATTGATAACCATTATTAGTACCCTTTGTTGTAATTGTGTAGTCTTTAAATTGTGATGTCTTCAAAAAGTGTAATGCTGCCGAACAATAGGGGAGAAAATTTTAAATCTGTATGTATGAACCTGTAATACTGTAATCTTATATGTAGCAGACATAATATAGAGAAGAATTATTGTGGGCAGCAAAACTTGAGAAAGATGCATCACAGCCCCTCTCAATTGATGGAGGTCAAAAAAGACCATGGCTCGTGGGGTTGATGCTGCTCCCTGGACTTGTCTTGGTTTCATGTGCAGCAAAGATCATTCCCATTGTGCATCTAGATGGATGGAATCTATCCTGCAGCTCATCAGGCACTGAATGGCGATGGGCAGGCATGGTAGTGTAGCGGTTAGCATCACACTATTGCAGCGCCAGTAACCCAGGTTCAATTCCGGCCACTATCTGTAAGGAGTTTGTACGTTCTCCCTGTGTCTGCGTGGGTTTCCTCCGGGTGCTCTGGTTTCCTCCCACATTCCAAAGACATACTGGTTAGGAAGTTGTGGGCATGCTACGTTGGTGCTGGAAACGTGGCGACACTTGCAGGCTGCCCCCAGAAAACTCTATGCAAAAGATGCATTTCACTGTGTGTTTCAATGTACATGTGACTAATAAAGAAATCTTATCTTTTCTTACAGGAGTATCCTGGCAATGACTTACCCTGTGGTACACAGTAGGAAGACCTCTCCACAGTTACCACAATCAGATTTGTCTGCTCTCTTGAAGATGGTCACAAATACTGCATACCTTGTCCAAATCCCCTATTATGTCCTTTTCTTCCCACTTCCAACTGAAGTTCCTCTCTTCTTTATCAGGAAGGTTGTCGACTCTTAAGGCTGGACTGAATACTTTGCTGTGAAATTGAGTCAAGAGTTCTCACGTTAAATGATCAGCAATTATAACTGATGACTTCCTCAGAATGTTTCTTCCGGCAGGCCGTTAATCAATGGACACAGCCACTGGGCGTACTGGTGCCAAGCAAGGCTGTATCATTGCCCCAACAGTTTTTTCAATCTTTTCTACCCGCAATGCAGCACCTCAATTCCCAACCTGCTTTTCATCGCAGCAGAGCTAATCTGTTAGGAAACTCTTCAAATTACGTCACCTCCACTCTAGAACCAAGGTCACCCAAATTCCATTTAATGAGTTGCAGGACACCAACGATGATTGCGTATGCATAGATCAGTAGTCATAATCAGCAGTTCAATTCATCATCAACTTATTTCTCAAGAGTAGATGAGAAAATTGGCCTTATATTTAGCTTGCACAAAATAAAGTTCCTCTAGCGTATGCCCTGCAGTACAACTCCGCCCTCAGACAATAAAGATCCATGATGATACCCTGGAAGATGTGGCCACAGCCCATATCTCAGGATATCTCAACATCTTTTCCCAAGCCAACATTCCCAGCATTGAGGCCCTGATTACACTCAGTCGTCTCCAATGGGTAGGCCACATCATTGATATGCCCAATACCAGACCACCAAACATCATCAAGGTAAGAACTTACTGGGTGGACAGAGAAAATAATGCAAGGATGTTCTCAAAGCCACTTTGAAGAAGTGTAACATCCACACTGACTCATGGAATGTCTTGTCCATGACTGCTCAAAATGGACAAGGACCATTTGGGATGGCAGTGAGAACTTCGAACCTCGAATCCAGTCATGGTGCACACACAGAGCTGAGTATAAATGGAGAAGGGAGTGTAGCACCTCCCAAACTACCCACCCGTCAAACACCTCCTGCCCCACCTATTGCAGAGTCCTCAAGTCATACATTGAACTGTCTCAGAATTCACAGAACTGTCGAGGAAGCATCATCCTTCATCCTGAGGGACTTCCTAAGAAGAAGAAGAATCTTGTAAATAAAATGGTCCAACATACCAAATGAAGACGTTTAAATATTTATCCAAAGCTTTCACTAAAGTGCCAAAACTGCCATTTTTTAACATCATAGCAGGGCCCTTCTACACAAGCATAGACAAACAGGTAGGTCATACAGTTGATTGCCAGTCATTTCCTGCTTCTGCTTCAAGACTGTATAGATGTTGGAGCATGAACATCTATAAATATCTCAGCATTAGACTTCATTTGCATGGAGAAGAACAGCTGTGAGGAAGAAGGGTAAGTAAAAAGTGTTTTAATTTTTTCATTTAAATTTAATTAATTTAAATGTACTTCATTTTTTTTAGATTTTTAACTGTCTAAATATATATTTAAAATATTTAATAGTTTCTAAAATTTTTCAAATCACGTTTAATTTTAAATAGTTCTCCAGTGTTACAGAACGTATGAATATTAGAGGTTTCACAAATGTTCAAGCTTTTTGACAGCTTTGATGGCTGATTCAGATTTGAGACCTAGTTTCTCTAGTTCTCAAAGCATTTTGTTGGGATGGCTAGTTGGTGAGCGGCGTGGGGCCTTACCACTCTGGAGCAACTCCTTTGTGAAAATTAGTGCCCAAGTCCCTAACACCAGGTAAGAGTGTGTAGGTTACATTCACACACCAGTGAAGTATGTCCTGCGTTACCATGATGTTGAAGACAGTGTGTGAATAGTGACTATAGAAAATTCAGGTTGCATTGAATACGAGATGCAGAACTTAAACCTTCAAACTGCAGATCACAGATAACAGCATAAATCAAAGTTTGCAGTTCTTTAGGTTCCAGAAGGTAAAAGGGGTCAAAGTATGTAGGCTGTTGCATCGTGATCTGCAAAATTATTATAATTTCATCACATGATAAAGTCAAGATTTAGCCATACTCTTTTTACCAAAAGATAAAAGTAGACCTTGACTCATTTAGACAATGTTTATGTAAAACAAGATTTTCATGAATACACTGAGTATTATGATGTAACCATCAAATAACCTCAGACTGCTGCACTGTGACCTTGACCCATGTGCTGAAGGTGATAATATCGGCTGTTCAAACCTAAGGCAAGTTTACATTGCAATTCTGCCTCATTTTGCCTACTTCATTTTGACTGTGTTAAAATCATTAGGGTATTTTAGGTGATAAACAAATCCTATGAGAACTTTATTAAACTGCTTCAAGCTCAATATAAGTTCCTCTTCTGCTATCTTCATTTTCATAGAATTCACACTTCAGAGGTTTAAATAATATTCTATTTCTGCAATGTGCAACTTAATACCACAGGTATAATGAGGTAATCACTTTAAATTTTAATTAGGCTATAAATTCCCTTTCATCACCTTGTAGGGTGTAAGGTTATATTTCTCAAACATAATTGCATGAGCATATTTAAAACATCAGCTCAAATTGCACCTAAAATACATAACAATAGATGGGTTCGTGTAAATATTTTAAAAGTGTAAGAATTTTTAAACAATATAAAATCTGAGAAGAATTAACCGAGCTGATAATAGGTGGCAAAATTAAAAAAGATAAAATAGATTTTATCTTGATTATTGCAGCAGGAATAATGATCATTGGTGAGGATTATGAATGTTAGGAAGAACACAACACATAATTGTCACTATTGGTGTTATATTTATTTGATATGAAAATGGATAGCATTAAATAATAAATAAAGAGAAACCATGCAGTCTACTAAGCATTGCTAATGTCACTTGTAGAAAAGGTAATCTAATTCAGTGATAGTTACATGTTATTGAAAAATACTGAATCATATGTAAAACTAAGAATGTCATGAAATGCAAAATCAAAATTAATAGATCTATCATTCAATAGTTTACTGTGCAATTAACTTTCAGATAATAGTTTTCAAGTGCATATCAGCTGTTTCCATGATAGTACTTTAAAGGTAACTCCTGATGGATTATGGGTGATGTAATAATTTTCAAACTAGTTCTTCTCCACCATACAGCAGTTTAGAGCGAACATTGGGAACCCCACGTGGTGAGTGTAATTAACACAGGCACTTGTTGACACTGAGAAGAGAATCGGTTTTTCAGAACAGAGATATGCCCAGCTCTCCACAAACCTGACCAACACTTTTGAAGTTTAAGTCTGCAATGGTCTGTTTGAGGAACCTGAAGAGGCCAGGTGCAGACCATCATTTCCTGAATGGAAATGGAACTGGATTGCCTGTGTTAAAGAGACCCAATTTTACATGGAAGGCTCAAGAGGAGGGAGAACCACAAGTTACATATACATAGGACTTAATGTTAAGCACTATATATAATCATTTATCATGTGCAAAACAGCTGCCTAAACTTCCAAAATGGTGGGTTCTGGAGGTGTGCTGACTGCAAGCCCTCTATATGTATGGCACACCTCCAGAACCCACCAACTTGGAGGTTTAGGCAATTGTTTAACACATGACAACTGTCAGCCATTGGTGGGATCAATGGAAACAGAATCAGTACAGCCAACCCCCATGTTACGGGGAGGTGGGTTTGTGTTCCTAGAAGACAGTCTGAATTGTGATATTCTGTTACGCGAAGCCGCGTTGTCTGCACGTGCGTCAAGAAACGCGGGTCAAGATAAAATAAATTTTGTATTTATTTATGTACATTTTTTCACATAAATTCTGTGAGAGAGAATTGTATTCCATATCTCTGGGTGTTGATTTGTGACTTCTGTAAGGGTGAATTTCTATTACCCAAACAGCTGTACAGTGGGGGTCATCTGTAGTGACATGTGTAGATCTAGGAAAAGAAATCCATGGATAAAGTGGGAAGCTTAGCTGGGTAATTTTAAGTCACTGAATCTAAAAGGCACTTAATATCACCCAGGTTTCTGACCTGTCATGGAGCTATTGGGAGCTGACAGTTTCCATTGAACCAGATTGACACAGCAGACAAGGCGCACGTCCAAAACTGGCAGAGTCCTATTGAGAAAAGTAATTTTAATTCAACTGCCTTTATTAGTATATTTTTATATGTTTCTTTTCAAAAATTATTATTTTAATATTTTACACCAGCCATTCAGGCAACTCATTACAGATCAAAATAGTTGGCTCCAAAAAAGTAATTTATCTTAATGTTCTTTTCTCAATCACCTTAAATACATGCCCTCTGTTGACTGAGCTTCCTCCCTGTAGTGTATCCTCATTCAATCTGTCAAAATCCACCTAAACTTAGGCATTTTTGTTGCCTCCCTTTAACCTTCTCTGCTCTAAATACAAATTTACTTTTCTAATTCTTCCACTCAATTGATAGTTCCATAGACAGCACCTGTCTATAAATCTGCTCCTAACCACCTCCAACGCCTTGGTATCCTTCCGAATGTATGGTGCCAGGAATTGGACACAATAGTCCAGCTAAGACCCAACCTGTGATTTATAAAGGTTTACATAACTTAATGCTTTTGTACTTTATTTCTCGACTTATAAAGCAAAGGACCACACATGTTGTTTAACAGTGTTGTTGACATCTTAGCTCCTTCAAATATTTTTTTCATGACCCCAGGCCTCCCTGTTTCCATATCTCTTTTAAAATCCTATCATTTATTTTTGTTCCCGCTCTTTATCAGTCCTTCGAAAATGTATCATTTCACAGTTTTCTGCAAGAATTGCCTGTCACATCCCTGCCCATCTCTGTCTTCTTGAAGTCTCTAACTGTTCTCCTTACTGTCTACAATATTTCTGTTTATTGTCACATGTACTTGATCCCTTACATACCCGAGTCTAGACCATTAGTATATTAAGAATCTCTTATGACTATTTTTCCCTGGTGTGTAGGTGAGTGCTAGAATCTGGGGCAGCTAATGGGAATGCGGGGAGAATAGCTTACAGGGCTATCTTGATTAAACCATAAATATTGGCCTGAACAATAAGAATAACTCCCCTGCTCTTCTTTGGAACACTTCCATGAGATCTAAAGCATTCTCCTGAGAGAGTTGCAGACCTCATTTTGGAAAGTTGGCAATTTTAACAGTGGCATCAGTACTGGGATGTATTGTCAATTCAGATCTTGTACTGAAGACTTGAATTAAACTCACTGTCCACTGATTCAAGCCAGGAGCCATCCAACTCAGGCTCAGCTGTAAGTATTTCCTTGCTTTGTAAGAGTCACTTGCAACATTTGAGCCATCTGATAAGATTGAGTCTAAGGAAATAGTTCACACCCTGTTCTGCTACACAAAATACTAATTAAATTGGAGGGAACATCGAAGGCAGCAAATAAAATCATAATATGATGAGCAAGGAATGACAAACTCTTAAAAGCACCTACTATATGACTGAATATCTAGGCCTGCAACATTGTTCACAATCTGTTAAAGTTCATGTTGGCCTGACAATTGTGGTGAAAACTTTGTACAGCAAACTTATGCAGAATTTCAAACGCAGGAAGGAAAAGAGGGAAATGATGAATAAATTAAATTTGATTTAATTTATTTGATTGATAACAAATTTGATTTGATTTAATTTATTCATCCAAAGGGCCTGAATTGTGCTGTAGGTTTTCTATGTCTATGTCTATGATTTTTTGAAAGCTGAGCCAATAAATCAGAGCCATCCATCCAGCGACGGTCCAGCTGGTGCTCTCCTTGGCTTTTTGGTAGATTTATACAATTTTCTATTGGACATCTATTTACATCATAAAATTTTGTTTTAACTCGGCACAAACTAGCATTGAACCACTTAGCTGGTCCGGGAAATGGAAAGCTTCCTAAAAAGGTCAGACTGGTTTCAAGTCAAATTGTTTAGGGTAGAAATTGGTCCATTCCATATCTGGGTCTGATATTACAGAGTTAAATGTATCTAGTGTTTACATGAAGCAAAAACATTGAATTTTCTTGGAGCTGAGGGAGAGAATGTTGAAAAATAAATTTCATTTGCTCCCAACCCAGTTATAGCAGATGTTTCCCTATTTCCCTATTTGCATTCGGCAAAGACGGCCAGGAAACCAGGTGGGAGAAAATGCCAGCAATAGTCAAAGTCTGCACTGAGAACGTGCATAAAGCAGACTGATGGTTCTGTTCCAAATGTTTCATTCCCAGCTGCCAGCTGTAAAGAGACTCATTATATTCCAAATTAACATTACTAACATTAGGAGCATCAAAATGTGGAAAAAAATCATTTGAGAAATTACAATTCAGAAAATGATGTATAACTGTCATATTTTCTTCCTCGTATACTTTCAAGCTTATAAAATAATAAAGCATAACAATGATACCTTGTCCAGTTTCATTTGCACTAGTGTAAAGTGATGTGAAACATTAGCTATTTAATTTTAGCTGCCACGGTTTTGCACTGACACCCAAGTACCAATTTATTAATGTGTGTATCCCAGTAACAGTGTAATAAATGTTGCATGTAGAGACCTATCAGTGTTGTACTCATGAAAAATTTACATAAAGCATTCAGTGAAGCAAACCCTATCTTTTCTATACAGTCATATTGTTATTATTTTCTGCAATTTAAACATACTGCACATTAATATTTTTCCAATATCATTCTTCAAAATTCACAAGATTTGTAGGTGTGCAAAATATTCTTTAGAGTACTCTCTATTAATTCTCAATTAACCCTACTTGCAGGGTTTTCAGCATTCACACTAATTGTTATTTTGCTCTGTATTTAACAACTGAATACATATTGCTGCAACAAAAAGAGAAAATACTGGAAGCACTCAGCAAGTCAAGCAGCAGCAGTGGGGAGAGAAACAGAGTCAATGTTTCAGGTCAAGGACTCTTCATTAGAACTGGAAAAGTAAGTGAAGATGTAAAGGGAAATGGAAATCATCAAAATGGATATGGAAAAAAAGAGACAGAAATCTATTTATTGAGGGGGCAGAACTTCAAGGTGGGTAATTTCTGGAAGAGAATTGGTATTACATTGAATAGTTCAATGGACCAACAAACTGCAGATGCTGGAAGTGGAGACACAAGAGATTCTGCAGATGCTGGTATCTGGAGCAATACACAAAAAGTGCTGGAGGAACTCAGCAGGTCAGGCAACACCTATGGAGGGAAATAAACAGTCGATGTTTCGGACTGAGACCCTTCACCAGGACTGGAAAGGAAGAGGGCAGAAGGCAGAATAAGAAGGTGGGGGGAGGGGGAGGAGCACATGCAGGCAGGTGATAGGTGAGTTCAGATGTTGGAAGTGCTTGTTTTCTCACTTTTCCAGTTCTGATGAAGAGTCCTTGACCTAATCATCGACTCTGTTTCTATCCTCAGTGAAGCTGCCTGATCTGCTGGGCACTTTCAGCATTCTCTGGTCTTGTTTTGGATTTCCAACATCTACATTTTTTCACTCCAAATGCATATCACTGCCCTGTGGTTCTCTGCTCTTTCAATATACATTATCATTTGAACTATGTTCTTGGAAATTTCAGATTGAGATACAGAGGTAAAGAAAAATGTTTTTGAAAATTTAATGGATCATGCTGGATTCAAAGCCAGTGTTAATATTGATAAACATATTTTTCAGAAAATTCACTTGCAAAATGAACAACCTATTAGCTCAAAGCATCATTAAGATTGAAGGATGCTCATCTGTGTTATAGAAGCATCAAACAATGCATGGAATGATTCACCTCACTTCAGGATTGACCTCACCTTACCAGACATAAAATTATAATACAGGTGTCTTCACAATGAGAATTATTGTGCATTATTATTGTGCTCATCCCTTTCCCTTAGTACACAGATGATGACTCTAAAACCGACAAGTGTGTAGTTCTGATATGTACCCTGAGATCGTGCCAAATGTGAACTTTGACTCTGATGTTTGTACTTTGATAAAATAGGGGCTTAGGGAGTGGAACTTCAGAATAGTTTAAGCAACCCCTCTTCTGAAAACTTTGGAAATAGTGTAAGAGTCTGCTTGGTGAACCAGGTGGGTTTATACAGAGTCACTATTTTTTTTGTTTAATGCCAATATAATTGACTTTACAAAGATTTCTTCACAAATCTGTAGTCAAAATTGGGAGAGCTGCCCTACAGATTAGCTCAACAGCAGTCTGACATCTTTATACTGATAGAATCGTACCTTTCAACCTAACTCCTCCAACAGGGCCCCTGGGTATGTTCTGTCTCACTGGCAGGATAGATCTACCAAAGCTGGAGGAACAGGGATGGAAACAAATCATCCGTGATCGCAAGCGACCACTTAAGAAGAAAAATAAGAAGGATAAAGTTAGGATTCCTCGGAATTGATTCTGTATTGCATGAAGTCGCAAGACATCAGCACAAACATGAGCAAGGAATCCTTCTTCTGATTAACATTCTACAGCTCTCCCTCGGCTGATGAATCAGACCAACTCTGTGTTGTTGTAAATATCTCTAGTTCCAGCCTGGAAGTATCCCAAAACATAAAGGTTCATAACCATGGTGACCTTGGGAGCTACTGGCAACATGATATTCAACCAGCTCTGATGCTGAAGTTGTAGCTGGATGGAGTAGCATATTCACCATGCTACTCCATCCATCATACATAATAGTATGATTCTGTTTCAAACATTGATTCAGTTCCAGAGTATCCCCCTTAGCAAATTGGTGACAGTGAGGTGGTTGTTGTGGGGGTGTGGGTAGTGCATGCTTGGAGTGTGGTTTGCTTTAGAATCATAGAGTTATAAAGTAATACAGCATGGAAACTGGCCAATCGGCCCAACTCGTCCATGCAGACCACGGTGCCCTTCAAACTAGTCCCATATGTCTGTGTTTGGCCCATATCCCTCTAAACCCTTCCAATCCATGTACTTATCCAAATGTATTATGAATGATGTTACTGTACCTGCCTCAACCACTTTCTCTGGCAGCTTATTCCATATATGTATCACACTCTGCGTGAAGTTGCCCCTCAGGTCCCTTATAAATCTTTTCTCAAGATAAAGTAGGCACTCTATTGCTTCTGGTGGGCATTAGCTCACTGAGCATTTTAATGTTGTGCCTGAAATCTGCCAAAGAATCCCTCCTCGAAAATAATCATTGATGAGCAGGCCAGTTCCTGACACTGTACCACTCAGGAGTACGTGACACCCACCTGTAAAGGTTAAAGGGTAATCTAATTCTCTTTGAAGAAATATATACTTTTAGTCTTGAAGCTAAAATGAACAGGAGCATTCATTCTATTCACAGTTGCCAGCCATCTTGAATCACACTGCCTTCCCCACCCATCCCCTCTACACCCAACCTCTCCCCACTCTATCTTCCAGCCCTAGAACTTACTGAGAGCTGCTGCTGGTAAAACAAGTGGCACAAAAGGATTAGGTCAGAACAAGCCGGGAAACTATGGAACTGCCAGCACTTCCCTGCAAAATACCAGGAGGTTTGAGCTTCCTGTGCCAACGCAGAAGTGACAAGCTTGCTGGCTGCTCTTTTCAAACAATTTCCTATTATGCTCTGATGTGGATTCCAAACCAGTGGAGGACTGTGATCTTATGGCAACTCTTCAGTGTGTACCTGGGGTAACTTGGCCTCAGCACCCGCACCAAGTTAGGCTGGCACAGGAACAGAAAATCCATTTATTTCAATGGAGCAGAACAGATTGAAGGTAAATATTGTGCAATTTACATTTTTTTAATTAATTGAGTTTACTTAAATATCTTTAAGTATTTTAATTTATTTTTAAGTCTTCAATGGCTTTTAAATGTTTTAATTGTTTCATTGATTTTTAATAGCTGAAGACTGTGCTCAATTTGTAGGGATATAAGGGGACATGTTAAAGTTCCTTCCAGCTATTCAGAAGCAGTAAGATGGGCTCCAATTTATAGCACTTTATTGTGCAAGGTCCTGTTGCCACAGAGGTGTTGCTGTTGAGGAGTGGACTGATGCCTGGTTAACACTGGTGAATCTGCCAAAAGTAAGTGTGTCTTCACCATGCAGATCAACAGAGAGGGTGAGTAGCTCACCGTCAGCAGTAAGTTCTAGCCAGTTGGTCAGATAGAGCAAGATAGCAATGCAGACACAACCGGCACCTGCACTTCACCTCTTCCTAAAGGTACAGATAAGATAAAAGACAGTTAGTTCTGGAATTCTCTGTTCAGGCCAGTGATGTTTGAGGATTGCTCAGGGACTGAAATCAGGCTCAATTAACTTCCATTCAACATCAAATGAAGCGCAGGACTATCAATGGAAAATCTCTCAAGAATACTGCAAAGGCAGCTTTTCTCAGACAGCACCTCATAGAGCCTACAGGAGCCTCACAGTGTCTGCAGCTTATGAGGTGACCTGCAATCTGACATAATTGGCACCTTCAAAGAGACTCTTGGTATCTCCACCAAGAAGTACTGGTTTGAGGGAGTGACCAGGAGATGAAGGAGCAAATTAAGCACAAATATAAAGCAGGACTGGAAACTCCACAATTCCTCAAGGGAAAAGAAAAAGCTTTGCAGGCACCCGCAGAAATCCCATGACCTAAGGAACAGAAAGTGAATGAAGAGAGCACAGGAGACTCAGCAACTCACTGACACAGACGATATGAGTGGCTTTTTCAGTGTTATCTAGGCCGTCTGTAGCTTGAACAACAAAAATCTCACCCAACAAGAATCAAGAATGGGTGTGGACTCATGAAGGACAGAGTGGCAGTCAATTCTCACTGGAAGGAATATTTTGAAACAGTCCTCTGTTTTTGAAGTGGCACCCTTGACTCCATCCCACAGCAACCATCCCGGCCAGTTCCGCCACCGCTCCTGACCGAGAAGAAGTTGAGAAGACTCTGTGCCAACTCAGAAAAAAGGCGTCAAGGCAGACAGTGGAGTTTCAGTCAATATCCTCAATTTCATTGTCCAGATCTGAGGATACCAGGGGACCTTACAAGTGCTGTAACTGTGACCATCATCAAGAAAGAAGACAAGTCTGACTGTGGTAACTACAGAGGGCTTCCGTGACTGCCTGACACAAAGGCCCCACCACGGCCCTTCTCCATGTGGCCACAGGGCTGCTCCCCATATTACAATATAGATTCAGTCTATCAAGAGGCACAATGACATGATCTTCACCATACAGCAACTCCAAGACAAATGGAGGGAGCAGACTCTATTAGTCAGAAGGGTTCTTGGAACACCTTACTCATCAGTGTCCTTTCTCAGACCGACATCCCCAGCACCCAGCCCCTTGTTACACATGGGCAGACCTCATCATCCATATGCCCGATACCAGACTCCAGAAACAGACATGCTATTCTGAGCTCTGTTACAAAAGGATGCCAGGTGAACAGAGGAAAACCTTCAAGGATATACTCAGAGCTTCTCTGAAGCATGCAACATCCGCACTGACTCTTAGAAATCTCTGGCTCAAAGTGCAGATGGAGCAATCAAGATGGCATTGAGAACCTTGAGTCTGTGCATTAGGAAGCAGAAGGAGTGCACCATCTCACAAACTATCCACTCGCCCAACCCATTCAGCATCCTACTGATCCATCTGTGGAAGAGTCTGCAGCTCCCCATCAGACCTATCAACCACCTCAGAATCTGTAATATCTGAGTGGAAGCAAGTCTCCTCAATCCTAAGGGACTGCCTGAGATGAAGAAGTCTGTTACTTCAAACCTCGTAGGAGAACAACAGTGACCCCCAGTGGAAATGTTTCATATTTCATTTTTTAAACAGTTTTCAAACATTAAGCAATTAAAACATTAAAATCAAATCATAGATGTTCAAAATATATCCTCTGAGTTAGTAAAGAGACAGTTAAAATTTCTTGGCAGCTCAGCATTCTGGGGTTCCGATGTTTCAGATACAATAGAGAGGGATGTAAAAGGGGTGGGGGAGTTGCACTATTGATTAGGGAGAATGTCACGGTTACACTTACAGAGGATATCTCCAGAACTCATCCAGTGAGGCAATATGGGTAGAGCTCAGAAATAAGAAAGGTACAATCACTATGGTGGGGTTATACTATAGGCCTCCCAAAAGCCAGTGGGAGAGAGATGAACAGATATGTAGGCACATTATGGAAAGATATGAACGCAAAGGGGTTGTTGTAGTGGCTGAATTTAATTTCCCCAGTATTGACTGGGACTCCATATGTGCCAGAGGCTTAGTTATGGCAAAATTTGTGAGGCACCACCAGGAGGTTTCTTGACACACTATGTAGATATTCCAAACAGGGAAGGGGACATACTTGACCTTGTATTGGGAAATGAGCTTGGCCAAGTGATTGGGGTTTCAGTGAGAGAGGATTCTGGAAACAATGATCATAACTCCTTAAGTTTTCAGATAGTTATGGATAAGGATAAGACTGGACCTTGGGGCTAAGTGCTAAATTGGGGAAAGGTAATCAGGCAGGAGCTGGGGAGAGTTGATTGGGAGTGGCTGTTATTGGGTAAGTTCACATAGGATATGTGGGGGTCTCTTATATGCCAGCTGGTCAGAATTGAGGACCAACATGTTCCTGTGAGGAAGAAAGACAAGATGGCAAGGTTTGGGAACCTTGGATGATGAGATATATTGCATATTTAATCAAAAAGAAGCTGAAATTGGACAGGACGCTTGAGGAAGATAAAGGAAGCAGGAAAGAATTTAAACAGGAAATTAGGTGAGCTAAAAGCGGTCATGAAATGTCCTTGGCAAGTAGGATTAAGGAAAACCACAAGGCATTTTTTACATATTTAAAAAACAAAGAGGGTAACTAGGGAGAGGATAGGACCACTCAAGGACAAAGGAGGAAATTTATACCTGGAGCCAGAGGAAGTGGGTGAGGTACTAAGTGAATACTTGCATCGGTATTCACCAAAGAGAAGGACATTGTGAAATCAAGGAGGGTTATGCTGATATTGTAGGGTATGTTGATATCAAGGAGGAGGTGGTGTTGGTTCTCTTGAAGAACATTAAGGTGGATATGTCCCCAGGGCCTATGGGATCTGTCTCAGGTTATTGAGAGAGGAGATTACTGTGGCTTTAACAGAGATCTTTGTATCCTCTTTAGCCACAGGTGAGGTCCCAGAGAACTGAAGAATAGCCAATGTTGTTCCTCTGTTTAAAAAGAGCAATAGGGACAAACCAGGAAAATATAGGCTGGTAAGCCTTACATCAGTGGTAGGGAAATTATTGGAGAAGATTCTTAGGGATAGGATCTACTCACATCTGGAAAAGCATAGAATTATTAGGGATAGTCAGCTTGGCTTTGTACGGGGGAGGTCATGTCTTGCAAACATGAGTTTTTTTAGGAGATGACAGAGATGATTGAGGAAGGTAGGGCAGTGAATGTTGTATATGGGCTTTAGCAAAGCGTTCGGTAAGGTCGCTCATTGTCATCTGATCCAAAAGATTAGGGCACATGGGATCCACAGTGACTTGGTAGAGAGGATTCAAAATTGGCTTGACCATAGATTAAAGAAGGTAGTGACGGAGGGGTGTTATTCTGACTAGAGGTTTGTGCTCAGTGGCGATTTGCAGAGATCAGTGCTGGAACCTCTGTTGTTTGTGGTATGTATAAATGATTTAGACAAAAATATACTGTAGGTGGGCTGATTAGTAGGTTTGCAGATGACACAAAAATTGGCGGAGTTCTGGATAGTGCAGAAGGTTGTCAAAGGATACAGCAGGACATAGACCAGTTGAAATTATGGGGAGAGAAATGACAGATGGAGTTTCATCTGGACAAGTGTGAGGTGTTGCACTTCGAGAGGTCAAACATAAGAGGAAAGTATACAGTAAATAGCAGGACCCTTAGGAACATTAATGTACAGAGGGATCTCGGAGTTCAAGTCCATAGCTTCCTGAAAGTGGCAACAGAAATAGTTAGGGAAGTAAAGAATGTGTACGACACACTTGCCTGCATCAGTCTGGGCATTGAGTATAAAAATCTGAAAGTCATATTGCAGCTGTATAAAGTTTTGGTTAGGCCCCATTTGGACTATTGTGTGCAGTTCTGGTAGCCATATTACAAGAAAGATGTGCAGGCTTTGGAGAGGGTGCAGAAGATGTTCAGCAGGATGTTGTCTGGATTAGAGAGTATTAGCTATAAGGAGAGGTTGGACAAATTTGGATTGTTTTCTCTGGAGCGTCAGAGGCTGGGGATATAGAAGTATATAAAATTATGCGAGGTCCAGATAGGATAGATAATCAGAGTCTTCTTCCCAGAGTGGAAATAGCAAATAAAAGAGGGCATAGATTGATGCTGAGATGGGGAAAGTTTAAAGGAAATTTACGAGGCAAGCTTTTATTTATGCAGAGAGTGGTAGGTGCCTGGAATGCACTGCCAGGGGAAGTGATGCAAGCTGATACAATAACAACGCTTTAAGATACATTTAGACAGACACATGAACAGGCATGGAATGGAGGGATATAGGTCTTGTGCAGGCAGATGTGCAATTTCTGGTGAAGGTACTCCCACAACACATTGTAAGTATGTTTTAGAAATTGTCAAAAGTCATTGGGGTGCCAAGAGATACGTCTTACACCGCAGGATACCCAGCTTCTGACTTGCACTAACAGCCATAGGGTTTACATAGTTGGTCCAGTTACATTTCTTTTCAATGGTGGAGAACTTGACAATGATTATCTCATTGAATGTCAAGGGTAGATGTTTGCACTCTCAGTCACAGGAGATGGTCAATTCCTGAATGTTATTTCCCATTTATCAATCCAAGTCATTGACATTGGTTCACTTATCCTTGCAGTGGATTTGGACCATTTTGTGGAGACAGCATTGATGGTGCTTTTTTGGTGCCTCAGGGTGCCTGCTGTAGGTGGTTCAAGTCTCCAAACATATAGGAAGACACGGATCACTGCTCTAAGTAGACCATAGGTTTTGTGCCAGGCCTGGAATCTTGATCTTTAAACAACCTTTTCCACAACTGACATTGAAAATGGCAGTGAATTTTATCATGAACATCAGCCTTCACTGAGAGGTAGCTCCTGAGGTATGGGAAGTGGTCCATGGTTTACAGAGGTTCCGCGTGAACCTTTATTATCAAAAGACAGTGTGGTGCAGCAGGGGAGAATTCTATTCTTGCAATGAAAGTGTGAGGCCCAACCTCTCATATCCTTCAGTGAATGAGTGAACAGTGGCTTAGAGCTCAGTGCAACTTGACTAGTGAGATGCAGGTGATCTTAGTTCTGCAGTGCCATTGTCATAGATTGAATAAGTTCCCACTACTTCTAAAGATAAACTCCACTCTCAGTGGAAGTTTGTTGGAGATGAGCTGCAACATTGAGAAAAGTATCAAGCCAATGACACAGCCTTGTCTGACACCTTTCCTCACTGACATTCTCTTTGTTGTAGAGCCATTGGTTATGATCATGAAGCAAATGTAAACTGGTGATGTATTTCCACAGTCTCTCACAGATGAAGTCAAAAGCTTTAGTGAATTCAAAATGGGCATCTTGGAGATGTTGCACACTGATATCATGTTCCTCTAGATGGACAGAGTTTATATTGCAATTCAAGGAACACTTCTTGTGATAGTAAACATGGTGTGTACAATTGATAAAGATCAGAAAATCATCAGCAAAACTTGCCTGCATTTCTAATATGTGCTTGTGGTAAGTATGCTCCCAGCTGGAAATGAAAAATGATCCTGTCCATATAAACACAAATCCCAGGGCAGCCATTGGGAATGCATCTGCATTGTAAAAGAAAAATAAAAGAATGGTGCAGACATACAGTAGCTCTCCCACAACTGGAGACTGGACAATAGAATGATAAAAACTCCCATTAAAACAATCTTCTCACTTTATTGCTTCTCACGCTGCAAGGAGAAAGAAAATTTACTTCTATAATTTCAAGATATTATCTCCTGAAGTCTAAAAGGAATAAAGCTGAATCCAAAATAATTTTTTTTAAAATGTTGTTTTAAGTGTGAATTTGCTTGGTGGAATAACCTATTAAAACATCTAACATTTTCTTAGACTTATGGATATCATTGTATCATATTATCATGCAACACAAAAGTAGCTCATTCATGATATTATGCATGTACCATCTCATTGACCTATCAATTAATCCAACTTCTCTGCTGTTTCCCATTTTCCCACAAGTATTTATGCAATTCCCTTCTAAAACTACAGTTGGGTCTTCTTCCAAACCCAAACTCTTCTAGGCACTGCATTCCACATCATAAAAGCTTATTGCTTTTATATATGTTTCTTCACGTTGCCTGTGGCTATTTTGCCAGAAACCTGTGCCTGTATTTTTTGGTTCCTGGACCTTCTACTCCTGGAAGCAGTTTCACCTTTATCACGCTACCAACATAATTTATGACTCTGAAAGTCACCATCAAATTCCTCATAATCTTTTCTATTTGAAGGTAAACAACCTCAACTACTCCGTTCTGTCCATATTTCTGGAGTCCCTCACCTCTGTTACTTTACTTTAGTGGATCACTCCTTCACCCTCTCCAGGGCCTTGGTACTCATCCTAAGGTGTGTTGCACTAAGATAAAGAAAATTCCCCAGCTGAGGACCAACAGGTGGTTTATAAAGGTTTAGTATAATTTTCATCCTTAAAATTGTTATGTACATTTTTAATAACATTCTCAACTTCCCCTGCCCATTTCAAAGATCTATATGCATACTTTTCCAGGTCCCCCTGATTCTGCACTCCCTGAAAAGTTAATCCATTCTGTTTATATTATGCCTTCTCAATCTTCCAACCAAAATGGGTTAAATCTAACCTGCTGATTTCACCAGTTCTTCTGTGCCCTCCTGGTGTCTGTTACCATTGTCCACCTGTGGATTATATTCTTGAGTTTCAAGCCATCTGTGAATTGTATGCTTGTCTACTTATTAATATATATATTAAACGAGTAAGGGACCTCATATCCCCTCGAGAAGACACAATATACTTCCACCCAGTTCAAAAAGTGGCATAGATTACAATTCTTTTTGTTTTGGTTTAGTTTCCTAAGTTAAGCTTGTATTCATATTGCTGCTCCCCATCAGATAGATTACTATCCAATCATCTCACAAGGTATAACCAAAAATAATCATTTTTCGGGTTCTTTGGTGAATTTGTACTTGTCTTAGCAGGCTGTATCATAAGGAATTTGTACCATACGTCTCCATTGTCCAATATCCTTCCTACAATATGGAAATGAAAATCATACATGGTTCTCCAATTTTGATCTTACTACGATTTTATAGAGATTCACTATGGTATCTCAGTTTTTAATGCTCTATCCCTTGTACTATACAATCCAATGACCTTTTAATTTTCTTTCAGGCAATATTTTTCTATTGAGGTGTGGTTTTTAGAGTCTGAAATCCTGAATCCTGAAAGCTTTCAAAACTTCTTAAAACATCCTCATAAACTGTACTTTGACTATTCAATGTGTAATTATTGTGTTCATGTATTAGTTAAGAATACCATCTAATTCTTACTAACATTGAATTCCAGTCCACACATAATTTCCAAGGTCTTGCTCTCTCTCTTTAAAAACAGGTGTGGAGTTGACCATTCTCAAATATACATCAACTCTCAATGGAACCATTTCTTCTAGGATTTCTGCAATTTATTCCTCCTTTTTCAACAGCTTCTTTCAATACTTTCCATCATTTCCTATTCCTTTCTTCTTTACCTTAATCTCTTAACTCAACTTGTTACATGATCCCTTTTTTCTTTGTTCAAATATCTCTCATATCACCCATACTTCATATCTCTCCAATATCTTTTATAAGAAAACTTGCACAAAATGTAACCAGAACCAAAATAGCAATAACTTAAGTATTTTAAATTGTTGGTTAAGGTTATCTCTGCACACAAATGTAAGAGAGAGAGAGAGAGGGGAGGACTTCATTTATTGTTCATTGTTTTTTTCTAATTACAGCAGAAAGTGTAATATTTCTCTAAATTCACTGGGAATTAGGATGTGCAAAATTGGACAAGATCATTAAATAAACAAAACATAAGCATTCTGACTAATTTAGGAAATAAAGCCATCATCAACAGTCACAGTATGAGATTATCAGCTATTGTGTCATTCACATTAGTGAAAGCCAAACTCTTCCAACTTACCTCAGAATTTGATCATCTCATTCAAAACAGTTTCAAATCCTTATATTTTTCCCTTGACGCCGAAGAATTTGATGCACTGATAGTGCAGCAGCTCATTCACAATGCTGCAGCCTTAGAGAAAGCCATTGTATTCAGATTTATTTTCAATTGAGTGTAACTTAATCTGAATCCCACTACCCTGATTTAGTTTTAATGAGTTGAGTGAGAGGACAGACAAGTGCTGGATTTTATGTCAATTGAAAATGAAAGTAGCTTCTGAATAATTTATCTGACTCTCTAATCCATTGCAGAATTTCAAATAAGCTTCATGTGTTATTTTTCTGTACTTTTGCAACATAGATTTTTAAGTTGTAGTGAACCTGAAATTCATCATAAGTTCAACCTAGCTTCCACCATAACTTCAGCGGAAATCTGGCAGAATGTTTCTGAGACGAGGACATGGACAGATTGACTCATGAATTACCATCTCCAGAAATTCTTGATCAGCTAAGTAAAAGACAGGATGAATGATACCAAGAGCCAAATCATGGGTCTGACCTCTCTATTCAGGAGTTCCTGATTTTCTGACCCAGACATTATCAGTGTTCTGCACCAAAAGGTATGAAGGGTACAAACTTCCAGAAAAGCACTGTAGCTATACCTGCAGCAAGTGGGTATTTAACTGTACCTATATTAAATGGAGTCAGGTGGCTGTATGGTTAAAATATATTTGTGACCCATAAATACAGAACTTAGAGAAACAAAGGACTGCAGATGCTGGAATCTAGATGAAAAACACAATGATGCTGGAGGAACTCAGCAGGCCAGGCAGCATCCATGGAGAAAAGCAGGCGGTCAACATTTCAAGTCAGGACCCTTCTTCAGGACTGAAGATAGGAAAAGGGGAAGCCCAATGTATAGGAGGGAAAAGCAGAGCAGTGATAGGTGGACAAAAGCGGGGAGGCGGGGTGGGCACAAGGTGGTGATAGGAAGATGCAGGTCACGTTCCCATTGCCAGTCACTTCAACTCCCCTTCCCACACTATCACTTATATGTCAGTCCTTGGTCTCCTCCACTGCCAGGAGAATTCCAAACGCAAACTGGAGGAACAGTACCTCATTTTCCATCTTGGAACCTTGCAGCCTAACGACATGAATATTGAATTCTCCCACTTTAGACAAACCGCACCCCCCCCCCATGCTTCTTCTCTTCTTCCGTTTCTTAGCCCCCTCTTGTTTTCCTCTCTCTTCTTACCTTTTACCCATCCCCCCGTGGAGCTGCTCTCCCGTCCTCCCCCAGACCTGCCTATCACCACCCTGTTCCCACCCCGCCTCCCCTCATTTGTCCACCTATCATGGCTCTGCTTTTCCCTCCTATATATTGGGCTTCCCCTTTTCCTATCTTCAGTCCTGACCTGAAAGGTTGACTATCTGCTTTTTTCCATGGATGTTGCCTGGCCTGCTGAGTTCCTCCAGCATCATAGTGTTTTTCTGTTGGTCAGGAAGTCAAGTACCCAGTTGCAAAGGGAGGTGCTGAGACCCAGGTTGAGGAGTTTGAAGATGAGTTTCCTTGGAATTATAGTATTGAACGTGGAGCTGTAGTCAATAAACAATTGTTTCTCTTTCCACAGATGCTATTTGACCTGTTGACTTTTTTTTTCTAGCATTTTCTGTTTTTATTTCAGATTGCATCTGAAGTTGTGTTTTGTTTACCACTATTTCCTGGCTGTACAGAAGTAGAATTTGATGCCATATTGCCTTTGGTATGATTGAGCTTTAAGAACTTAGGACCTCATACAGTTAAGCTGCCTGATGTGTTGCTAATGTTGTGAAGTCTGGGTTGCAAATATAATGGCACCAGTTTGGCAAATTCTTACCCTTCAAACTTTGTTTTCAATTTGTAATCCTGTAAGAACTACAAAGAATGCAGGACTGCTTAATACAATTGAAGCCTTCTGCAAAAAGGCACAAATACAAGGAAATGAATTCAACACCCAAAACCAGCCTTATGTTTTTTTAATGTCACTTCTATCATTCTATTTTAGGTACTCGTGCTTCTGATTTTTATGTTCTCCCCATGGGTAAGTTCCTAGTAGCTTTTAGAATATCTTCTCGCAGCTATTTAAGATTTTCTAATATCCCAGGTTAAAGGGAGCAAAAACATACTTTACATTTCTATATACCTACTGAGTCCATTTGATGCCTCCAGAGTTTTTCTCATTTTCAAAAAAAACAGCAGAGTATAGGAACATAAAGTTTAGTTTTAAATTTAAGCAAATTAACATAAAGAGCAAATGGTGAAATAAGCATTGTGATGATCATTTTGACTGTGCAACAGTGTAAAACAGATGAAAAGGAATTTGAAATCTGTTCTACATTTCTCCCAATTTTACTTTCATTATTCAGTCAATAACATTTTTTCTCTTTACCCAAAGAATAATGCTATAAATTATTTTCCTTTGTGGATAAACACAGTGCCTTCTAAGCTTCCTAGTACCAGATTAATAGACTCCAGTAAATCCATAGAAGGAGCTGGAGAACTAATTTATACCACTTACCTGACCCACTAATTGACTGGCTGGCAGATTAATTCAGCTATCCCCAATAATGAGTGGATTATAGCAAATTGAAGTGCCTGCAGCTGCAGATACTTATCCCAAGTCTTTTCCATTACTGTCCAATTTTTATTTGGTTTTCATTCTTGTTTGGAAGGAAATGAAGCAGTAACTAACAGAGTCTAATTAATTACCGAGGTTTTGTAGATTAAAGCCCATCCATGTCTAGATGGATTAATGACATATTAATGACTACTATACACTTTCAGTGGCAGGTTGCTGAAATTTTCTCTGTAATCAATTATTCTGTTTCAGCAGATGGCAGCCTCCTGAATCCGACAAGACCGACCTAGAAATTTGCTCATACAACTCCAAAAAAGAGCTCTTGTGCAGTTAAAAACTGGTGTAGCCTGGAGAAGGACTGTTTTTCACAAATTTCTGAGTGTCTGTTGAGCAATTCAGCTCATGTCTTCTTTGTTTGCCCTGGTATTTCTTTCCAGCCCAGAACTCCCCCAAAATGACATCAACAGTATTCAATATAAAAATGCACCTGCAATAAGATTTTCACAAATCTTAGCTGCCTAGAAATTGGATTGTAGCAATTTTTGGTGGCTAAAACACTGTTGCATTTAGCACTGGTGTCAATTGGGACCCTTACAAAATATCACAAAATTGACCAAAAAAAATCTTTTAATGTAGCTTACATTCAGAAACAAGCACTATAAGGGCACTGGTGTGATTCCCAAAGGAACTTTACCCAATTTCACATAACTCCCAATACTTTGCTGTGCAACAGTCAAAGAATGGTGCCACGCACACAAAGTGCGGTAAGAACTCAGCAGGTCAGGCAGCATCTATGGAGGGAAATAAACAGTTGACATTTTGGGTCAAGACCCTTCATCAAGACTGGATAGGAAGAGGGCAGAAGCCAGAATAAGAAGGTTGGGGGAGGGGGAACAGTATACACTGAAGAAGAAGGAACCCGGTAGGAGAGGGCAGTAGACCACAGAATAAAGGGAAGGAGGTGGGGAATAGAGAGTCAGGTCATGAGGGTGGGGGAAGGGAAAAGAGAAGGGGTGAGGGGGCCACAGGAATGAGGGAAGACAAAGAGGGGGGAGAGAAGAGGGGAGGAGTTACCAGAAATTAGAGAAATTGATGTTGTGGTCATCAGGTTGGAAACTACTGAGGCAGAATATGAGTCGTCAACACTCTTCCCTCATTCCTTCTTCTTCAACCCTTTGCCTTTTCTACCTATCACTTCTCAGCTTCTTACATCTCCCCACTCCCCTACCCACCTACCTTCCCCCTCTCACCTGGACTTGCCTATCACCTGCCAGCGTGTATTCCTAGCCCTCCCCCGACCTTCTTATTCTGGCTTCTGTCCTCTTGCTTTCCAGTCCTGATGATGAATCGTGACCCAAAACGTCGACTGTTTATTTCCCTCCATAGATGCTGCCTGACCCGCTGAGTTCCTCCAGCACTTTGTGTGTGTTGCTCCAGATTTCAGTATCTGCAAAATCTTTTTTGTCTCAATTAAAACATGGTGTTAACCCTTCAAGGTACTGAGTAGCAACACACACTTTGGCTACAATAGAGGAGACAGAGATTGCAGGGAAGAAAGAGCCAGCTGACCCATTCAAAAGGCCATGCAAGTCCTAGTCAACCGGACAAGCATTAGGAGAAATGCCCTAACACTGTGAGGTGTGGTGGGGAATGATGTGGGAGTATCAGAAGAAGAGCACGACAGGTGGTCCCAGCTGTCTCCTCCAGGAGTGACAATCTTTGTACAATGAAACAATGCTGAAAGAATTGAATGATAGAAAAATAGGGGGCTATGTGGGAGGGAAGGGTTAGATAGATCTTCGAGCAGGGTAAAATGTCAGCACAACATTGTGGGCCGAAGGGCCTGTATTGTGCTGTAGTGTTCTATGTTCTAATTTTCATGTACTTACAAAATATGCCAGTGTAAGTTTCACATTATATGTACCTACAGACTGGAAATCTACATAGAAAATAAATTTTATGTTGTGGTCTAAGTTTATTAAGCGAGGCACCATTTATCTGAAAATACAAAGATGTTGTAGCAAGCAAATAAATTGGGGGTTCATTCATTCATTTATTACAGGCATGGAAGGGTGTGAGGATATTTTATGTATTATCTGGGCTCTCCCTGGGGATTATCAGTATACTGTGTTAGTGTAAAGGATTGATGCAGTTCAGAGAGTCATAGAGTTATCCAGCATGAAAATATCTCCTTCGGCCCAGGCTATCAAGCACCCACTTACACTAATCCCATCTAATTCTCCCTGCATTCCCATCAATTGACCACCAGGTTCTACCAATCAGCTGCACACCAGCATGGTACATACAATGTTACACAGTTGCCACCATGTGTCATGGTTTTATAAGATCATAGCAACTTTGCTGGCCTTAAAGTGACTAATATATATGGATGACACAGCAATCTACATACACAACACTGAATAATAACTGGGAGAGTTTATGTGAGCTAATTCCCAAATGACTAATGACTTATTTTGTTTACTGTCTTTTAAAGAATGTATTAGTCCAACGTATTAGTCCAAGTTTTATACCATGTAGGTATCACCTTGTGAAGAGTAACTTTTGTTGTTATTTCAGGATGCATCACTCCTTCTGCAGAGCATTCAAGCAACAGTTCTCAATCTTAACTGAAAATAGACTCTGGATTTAGCACAGCCAAGTACACAAGGAGAACAAGGCCTTGTGTGATAAATTTCTGTTCTGGCTTGTGTCTACCTGTGCTGTAGAAAATAGGGACAAATCCCCAGCATTTCAAACAAATGCCCTTCGATCTGAAACATTGACTCAGATTCTCTTTCCACAGATACTCTCTGACCTGTGACTGTTTCCAGCATTTCCTGGTTTTGTTCCCACACCTGACTTCCAGCACATTCCATATTCCTGTCCTGACATGCCCAATGGAATTAGTTGGTGGTTCTCTACAAAACTGCTGTTTAGCCATCAACTCAATCTGGGATAATCTTCCTTCATATTTGTTAACACAAGAGCTCATAATCCTGGCTTTTGCAGGAAAGTACCACCAACGCCATAAATTTTGGAATTCCCACATACACATGTGAGCTATTCAGAATGTGGGATTATTGCAAGATTAGTGCAAATGGGTGCTTGGTTTTTGGCATGGACTTGATGGGCTTAATGAATTTATAAACTTCAGTGAATATATGTGAACACAGATGTCCCACACTAGTTGGCAGCTGTTCACCAGTGTTGCCCCAAATGCACTTCAACATTGGATTCCTCAATCTGTGGCTGTTCCACAATAACTTTACCAGAGAATGTACACCTTGTAGAGGCACCAGCTTTGATCTAGCACAGTAATGGTGCAACATTCTTCTGAATAGGGGAACAATGGCTGTAAGTGACCAAGATATGCTTTATTTACATTTTTTTGAATTAGCTGAGTTTCGTTAATTGTTCTTAATACATTCTTATGTGTTTTAGTTTTATTGTTCAATATTTTAATATTCTGAGTATTTTTGTATTTAGCAATTTTTTAAAGTTTCTGAGTGCCAGAGACATTAAAGCTGTTCAGCTCTTTGGTGGAGCTTATTTTCCCCAGTGCTTGTGATGCCATTCATGTGCAAGGCCCTGCCACTACACAAGATCTTACTGATAAGAATCAGGCCAGAACATTGCAGCAAGTTGACTCTGGAGTTCCACTAAAGGTGATTGCAGCTTTACCACATAGGTCAGCAACAAGCACAGGTGGCTCACCTATAGCAGGAAGTTCTGTGCCATTATTGCACAGGTAATTGCGTGGACAATTATTCTATGTTACTCCTCTGTACAAGAAATTCAGCTGGTTCAGAGTCTGCAACATTTTCATAGCTATACAATAAAGTGTCTTTTTCAAGTTTATATTCAAAATACAGTCTGATAGGCATCAAATAAGAAGAAAATATATTGGATTATGCCATGTTCTATCAGCAATGCTTCTAAGATACAAAACAAACAATTTGTATTCTAAATAAGATTTTATTTTAGCAGTGATCTGATACATGCAATTTATCACTTTGTACTTGAATTATGTTCTTTATTCACAAAAAGTAATTAAAATCTGTTGTAAACTTTTAAGATATATTCATTAATTTAAACCACAGTAAACCCATTCATTAGTCACTTCATCCCAATCATCTATAAGTAACTCCACCTCTGGGGATCCGTGGGCGAGCTCCATAATATTGATGTGGACCAGGATACCGAAGTTGGCCTGGCAGTTGGCCAGGGTTTCTTGGCCTTGGTGGTCGAGTGATAGCTACCCGTGGGGGAGAAACAAGCCTCATCCCCCTTTCACTGGGTGGACAGGCATTGTGAGGTGAAGGCTGGTTAGAAGAATTAACGCCATTTGGTTTCTTGTCCACCTCAACGACTGTTGCACTTTTGCTGTCTGCATGGAAAACAGGATGATAGATTTTCTTTACTCATAAGTACTCATCAATTGTGTTCATTTGCTTCAGAGTTGAAAAGAAATGTATTGTTAAACTATTCCAATTGAGAATCACCTGCAATGGCTCCTCTTCTCCATGTTCCCCTCTACCCCCAACTTACCAAAGTAAATATTCCCTGTGGATATCTATCCCTCCTAATTCCATATGGCAGCCCCTTGACCACATCATTTGAAAACACGATAGATTTCATTTTTCACTGACAACTTGCAGCTCAATGTTATCAACACCTCATTCAACCCCTTTTATGTCTCTTATTTGTCATACTCCTTTTGCAAGCCCTAGTGATGGATGACCTGAAATTTCCAACTAAATACTTAAAAAAATCAAATTTGCTGTTTTAATTCCTCATTTTCTAACCATCAGTTCCATTGCTCTCCCTAGCCACCGTCCAAAGTAGAAGTAGACTGCCCCCATCCTTGGCATTGTATCTGATCCCAAATTGAGCTTCTGATCCCTCACCTGGCTTCACCCCTCATCTCATCTGCTGCTACCCTAATCCATGCTTTGATAATTGGTGCATTTGGCTATTACAATACCATAATGATACTCTGGTCAGCCTTTCATCTTCCACCAACATCTGCCTGTTCATTTTCATTTATCAAAGTGGTGCCATGTGTGTCTTTCTGTGCCGGTTCAGCCAAAGTGCTTCACTTCACACTTCTCATTGAGTCATATAGTCATAAAGAGATACAGCACAAAAACAGGCCCTCAGCCCACCAAGTGGGTGCCAACAATGAAACACCAATTTTTACACTAATCCTAACCTAACCCATTTTACTCTTCCCATATTCCTATCAGCAGCCCTAGATTCTACCAATAGTGGCAATTTACAGTGACCAATTAACCTACCAACTCGCACATATTTGGGATGTGGGAGGAAACTGGAACATCAGGAAGAAACCATGAAGTCACAGGAAGAGCATGCAATCTCCACGCAGACAGTACCACCAGAGGTCAGGGTTGAACCCACATCACTAGAGTCATGAGGTAGCAGCTCAACTAGCTGCACCACTGTGCCACCAAAACATTGAATGGCATTTGCAGTGCTTCATATCTTCCTCATCCCATCTATTGCACCCTGAAGCCTTATAATATCCTCATTATTATTCACTACACTGTCAAATTTGGCATCATCTGCGACTTAGGTAATACTGCAGCTTCCTCGTACCTTGTTTATAAGAACTGAAAAACTGATTGACATCATACAGTAATCTTCCTAGTCTGCATACTTCCAGTAGATATTAGTTGCGCAGGTGCTAATGCCCCCATCAATATGATATCTAGAACAACACCAGTTAAAAATGTGCATACACAATTCTAATGCCAAATTGGAAATGCTTTTGCACTCATACTTCCCAAAAGATTTGTGTTACAGAGCCAGATCTTGCAGCCTATCATTTTATGACATAGGTGATCAAAATTCTACTTTCTTCTGTACATAAACAAAGGAACAAAGAAAATGCCTTTCCAAATCACAGAATAGAGAACTATGGAAAAAGTCTTTTACTGTTGACCTTGATGAATTTGCCATACCTTTTTTCAAGGAATTTTGCAGTTCTTCCATTTGATTTGCTGCAGCTTCAGCATTCTTTTTACTCCTCTTTTTGTTTTCGTCACTTTGCTATTAATAATTCCACAAAAACAAATTAGTTCTCTTTTCAAATGATAGTGATGAAGATATTCACCTTTAGTTGTTCATTCTAAACCCACAATTTGGAAGTGGCTGAATGCTTCCAAAATTTGATTTCAGTGGGGTCAAGTGCTCTGGAACCATTGCTTTGGCTGGAAAACAGCATTTCACTCTGCTGGTTAAGAAAGGTGGTTAAACAAAAGCAATGAAAGAGATAATGATAGTTTCTATGAAACTGACTTGGTCTGGAGTTTGCTTGATGACAGGCAATGAGGATAATATGCAAATACTCTAAGTGGCAAAATCTGGCGAACAGCTTTGCACAGGGATTTATGTTGGGATTGTGACTTAGATGAGGGATATTTCACCACTTATCCAAGTTTGCCAATGACATATTAATAGGCAATATTGTTCAGGTAGTACAGATGAAAACAAAAAATTGCAAAGTTATTATTAGAAAATAAGCGCGTAAGAAATAGCAGCAAGAATAGTGACTGAGCCTCCACAGCTCTCTTGGATAGATAATTTCAGTGAATCACCACCCTGTCCTAAATGGCTTACCCCTTATTTTAACACAGTGACCCTTCGTTCTGGACACCTTAGCCAGGAAAAGCATCATCCCCACAATTTGAAATTTTATGAAATAAGTGAGTTTTGATTGTAATTCTTTTTCAGTGTTTTCATTTGCTGTCTGTAAAACAATACAGCTTAAAAATTTTGTACCAAAGTGTCTACTAAAGAAGTAGAGAGCAGGGAATGAAGATCAGGATAGAAAATGCTGGAAACCCTCAGCAGGTCAGCTTTTTTTTAATCAAAGTCTCACTATAATAGTTTCCCAGCCATAGAAACAACCTGATGCCATTTTCCCATTAGGTTTCCCTTTTCCCATTAGGTTTCATTGGATTCTTACTGAATTTACAAAGGGTAATACTATAATCCCCTAAAATTCAGGGCCTGACACTGTCAGGTCAGCTCACCCTGTTCTGTCATAACAAACCTATTTCAGAAAATTACCTCCTTCTGCTGGCTTGGTTGGCTCTTAGCCATGTACGTTGTTTTAATTCACAGTGCACAGTTCCTAACCACATTGTCCTGCTCTAGCTAATTAAATGAGACAGCATCTGAATATTTTTTGTCAAAGGAAGAAATGCTACAATGCTTCCAGTAGTAATTGAAGTGAAACTTATGAAAGAAACTAAACAAAAATGTCTGGTCTTGGTCTATTCCTGCCCAGACATTCTGAGGATAAATGTTAGTCACAATGGACAAATGGAATATATTATTTAGTGTATGTTTATTTTTATTTATAACAGATAGGTATCAGCAATACTCATATAAATTATATTTTCCCAGAAATTCCTATGTGCTTGAAGACATGCACCATATGGTTCTGCCTCATGGTCCTGCATCAGTTAAGACTGATTTCTTTGTGCAAGATGTGAGTGCTACATATGGCGAATAAAGGGTTTGCTGTGCAATTCCATGCGGTACTGGCACATAATGTCCAAAGTCACGTGATATTCACAAATTTAGAAGTGCAACCTATTGGCGAGGCAGAGCTCTTAAACTGGTGGATCTCGTGATAACTGCTATTTCAAAGTGTGATATGGAATTGGTTCAACTTTTGATTAAACTGGTTCATCGGGGACTAGGCAGAAAAATGCATCCAGATGAACTCTGTGCATCATGTTGTCATGGAGGAGCACTCAGAGCAAAGATTGGACTGTTTGCCCCACTTCCCACCAATGAATATCACGTCTATCATTTAAGAGTATTGGTTATTTTCCCTGAAGGATTCCCCAAGAGTGGGCTAAATAAGGACAGGCCCTTTGACTTGCACTTGAATAGGCTTTCTTCCTTCCTTTAAGGTCTGTTCTTGTAGTCAAGACCCAGATGGTTTTTAAAAAGCATATACATGCTTAACTGTTGAGGCAGCACTGCCAAACATGCATTACACATCAATTAACATCACTGTCCCATGCCAGAAACCTCTGTACATAAGCATAAAATTGATAGTACTTTTTAATTGCATTCTATGTGTGCACAGAAGTGCTGATCATAGTTAGTGATCAAATTTAGATTTCCAAAGGTTTGGATAAAAACATGCACTATGTTACTTTGTTAAAGCAAGTACCTACATTTTGTAGTTTCCTTTTTAATTCCAGATTTGCAGCCTTGTATGATTTAGAAGTTGTCTGAAGATAATATATAGCCAAACTATAAAATAGCAAAAATTACAGTTAAATTCTCCAATCTGACAGCAAGAGTTTGCAGTTCAGAAGAACATTAAGCTACATGTGTCAAAAATGCATAGAAGAAGCTCAGGCATTCAATTAACCCCATCGGATTTTATTATACACTACAATTGATACAGTCCAATTGTACATTTTTTTTCACAGATGTAAAAAATTTAAATTTGGTTCAAAAGCAATGTTGTTTTCATTTTTATATAATTATTCCCAAATGTATTTGGTTAGGATTAAATGATTCTATTCTTAAGATATTAAGAATTCTTTTGCTAATTTTCACTCTCTTCCTGCCCCAAACACAGCCGGTCACTGTCATCCTTTCCCTTATCAATGATTTGCTGGGCTTTGGTTGTTGGTTAGATCTCTATCATCTTCTTCAAGTCAGTGTATTATGAGTCCTTGCAATATCGTCAGACTATTAAACTGCAGAGTGCTTTACAGGAAAGACTAATATTATCCTTACTCTAAAATGTAAACGTAACAGAGGTTTTGGATTAGTGACACAGAATATCTTGGAAAAATGATTCAGATCAAATCTGGTCTTTTCAGCTTTGTGTGGCTCAACAACCCACTGTCCTAACAGCTATGCTATTAGGAGGATTTGTTTCTGTATTTTGAAGTATTTATACTTAACTGAAGATACATATAATAAAATAAGATGAGGCACCAATTCTTAAAAAAACACAGAAACTGAAAATGAAAGTTTAAATTGAAGCACTTACACCATAATTAAAATAAAAGAAAGAACCAAACCGGGGTTACTTGCAGCACTGAAAACTTTTGCAAACCAGGCTGGAAAGTCATTATCCAATGTTTCTTGAATAACATCGAACATTCTACTTTTCCCACTGTAAAGGAGATATTAAAACTGATGAATTACCTTTGTTTTAACTTGTTAAGTGCTTGCTTAAAACCAAAAATTGAAAGTGTCAGAAATTTCTTTGATGGCTTTTTTTTAATGTTTTCATTGCTTTTCATTGCCAGACTCATGCTGGAATTCAACAGAGTCACTGAAGAAACACTGCAACCGTTAACTATTTACACAATCAACTGATCTCTCATCGGAAAACCACTGCAGAAGTTCTAGGCAGGAATGTAATTTAGACCAGAAGATCTCTGGTTTTATTCTGAATTAGCCAATCTCAATCATGGCAGCAGGAGGGATGCCACAACTTGAAAAATACTGATTGGGAAATTTCCAGTGTTCTTCCCCAGTTCACTATCTAGTGACTCTTGCTGGATAATGCTTATATGTGGTCAACGTGAGAAAGTAATCAGAAAAATAGTAAGTTTTGAAGAAAAGTTATTCACCTAAATGGTCCACAATCAAAAGATGGTGGTATTGAAACAATTGTGTAAACTGCAGGCAGTGTTGACAGGAACAGGATAATCAGCAGCATAGCCATATAGAAGTTATTGGATCTTGATGCCTTAAACACTCGCTCATGTGGAACATTGGTACACATGACAGCCCAACATTGTAGGTACATGGAAGCGAGGAGACGTAAGACATTGATAGCTGGAAGACATGGAGCATAAAAGGCACCCATCCTAAGGAAAAAGAGGAAAAGGAATTGTTGCTTTATGTTCCTATATTACAAATTTATGTTTCACAAATAAAAATTGTACCTAACAAAGATAATCCAGCTTTTTATTCTAACACACGTTCATGGTGTATTAGAATAAATCAAGAAGAATTTTTAAGCAGAGTGTTAATTCCAAAGAAATTATTACAGTAGTAAAATGTAGTAATAAATTCATTGGACCAAATCTGTTACGTTACATTTGCCTTGAAATACATTTTTCCATGGGATAACTATGAGGTACATTGTTTTTCTTTCTCTGCATTCCCTGTGGGAAATATCCCCATTTCATAAATTCCCCTTTGGTACTTCTATTTAAATTACAAGTTAAGGATTAATTTATTAATTAAGCCAGTCTTAAACATTAGCATGTCTATAACAGCCAGTCAATTATAACAGGATGAATTTAAAAGCAGTAAGTATACTCTAATAGAATTTTCCTCTCCAGGATGTACAACTGAAAATAATGTCAGTAATTTCTTCACTGCTTCATCCTTTTGGCTATTGTAAATTCAACAGAAGATTGCTGGAACCTCAGGTAAGTATTTTATTCAACTATTAATTGTTGTAATATCATCTGCATTCAAAAAAAGTCCAGATTGATTGGGATCTTTGATAACATCTCAAGGTTTGAATGTTACTGTATAGATCCCCAAGGGGCCCATCAGTGATGAAAATATCAAATAGGAGGAGTGACAGAAGATTATCTTGATACATTGCTCTCTCAGCTTAATGAACCTTCCATCTCTCCTTGTGCAAGGATCTTGAAGCTGAGGTACACAAGGTATGATAATAGACTTTCATGTCTTCAGTTTCTTGAAGACTATGTGAGGCACAAGTTCAAAATAGATATCTCAGAAAGTAACTTACTAACTTTATGCTCCACCCACCATATCATGCCTTGATTGAAGATCAAACCCAAAACGTTCCCACTAATATCAAATTCTCCATAGGAGGGCTAAACAAAAATAATAGCTTTTTTTCAATCATTTCTGCCAAACAATTATCATTATTTATAATTGTTCATATTGTATTGTACTTTTGTTACAGGTGTGTGTGTGTGTGTGTGCGTGCTATGTCTATGTACAAAATATAAATTAGCTCTTACAAATCCATACTCGAGATCCCAGCACCAGCAATAGTTAACAAATCTGACAAATACAGCACGAAGAAAATCCCCGATCAGTATAGTTATTACTGTAGTCAAAGTATCCGAAACGGTGAGTCGCACAAACTCCTGTGAGAAAGTAGAATTACACAATGACATTGTTACATTTCTCAGACTCAATAAAATATCCATCTGAGCTACAGTAGTTTATTTCATAACATAAGACTTGTCTTTCCCTGAATAACATCAAACAGAATTATTATTTCAAGTGAAAAAATTAAAATATCTATTGGCAAAAATTGTACTTATTTCACTGAAGACAGTTCTAAAACAAGAAATACAAGGTTAACCCTCAAGAATTTTTCTGTTCCTTATGAAATTCATGGACTTGATGGCAATGTCTTCAATGAGGGCTGGAAAAAGTAAGTTTAAAATAGTTGGGGCTGTTCCTACATTAAGCTAATAACCCTAATCATCCCTGCCTACACTCATCCCGCTGAAATTTCTTACAATAGGCTGTATTCTGGTAGCTGCCCTGATGCGCTTGTTTCAAATGAACAATTCGATTCTTTATTTAAAAAATGGCTTAATCTTCTTTTTGTTACTGCACAAGCTGTTGGTACATTCCACTAATCAGCCATCTGAAAAATTAAAATCCACTCCAATGTATTAACTTAGTTCTGGAGATCTTGGGAACCTGGGTTCAAATTACAGAGTTTTTGATGTTGCAATGATTAATGTAAGCGACAATTATTTTAACAAGAGAGATACCTGTCCCACCATCGTCTCCCAACAAGGTCCTCTGGGTACAATTGCAGGATCTACATCTAATGAAGGGCGTGCTGTTGAGTTCTCCAACCATGTTCCATTGTAAAGATTCTGTTCCCAGATAGTGATATTGTATTTAATAATCTTCTCTTCTTCAAGCTGAAATTAAAGAAGCAATGTGAAGAAATATAAACTCCTTCAGTTTAAAATATAATTTTGAATGTGAAGACACAATCAATAGCTATGCATTATTCTTACCTTGAGATTAATTTCATCCAATAAAGCAATAATAAATGTGTAGAGATTACCAAGAAACAAAGCAAAAATGCGGCCCAGTTGCCATTGGAGTGCAATTCGTGGGTGGTAGTTTTCTAAGGGACTGATGATGTCAAATAACATTGGACAGAACATACCCAGCAGTGACATGACCATATTTACCTAATATAAACCACATATTAGCACAAATTGTAATAACATCACATAAAATGTAATCAAATGAATAATGCTGAGAAGCAACAGTATGATTTTTCAATAATTTTGATGGAAGTTATCTGAGGCCATAATTATAAGATCCTCAAAATAATCTCATCTGATTGTAGCTTTAGCAAGTTCAATTAAACTTAATAGGGTAATGTCTCCAAAAACAAGAATCATCTGAAAATTTAGACTAAATGCAGAGAGATCCTAATAGTTAATTCTGTAACTTATTGCATATGTTGAAGAGTTTCAACTTTTGTGAAAATTGGGTAGTGCACTAACTTCATTTCTTTCCCACCATCCATAGTCTTCCAGTCCTTCCTGTGCAAACTTCTGAGACCTTCTGACGACAAAGAAAATCAGGTAACCACTTCCAGCCAGAGTGAGGAGCACCAAGAAATTGGCAAGAACCCGTAAAAACCTTGTTAAATGGATGTTTCCTTCTTTTCGATTCTCTTGTTCTTCAAGAATGGATTCCTGTGTTCAAGGTAATATTTTAAAGTCAGATGTGAATGTCCAAGAGTACCTATCCACAAGATGAAAACGAAGGCATGCAAATCTTGGATAAATAGGTTACTTTAGGTAAATATTTAGGTTCAATAATCTATCAGTATGCTACAGAATGTCAACATTATTGGGCACTTTCCATAGTTTTTTGAAAGATCTGTGCCTTATCAATAGGTAACCCTGTATGTGGATGCAGCTTGGGGATCCTGCATGGGTCAAGCATCACCTCAAAGAAGAGAGATTGAAAGATTATTTAATCAATTTTTTATTACAGTTTTTAATATATCAATAGTAAAATGAATAACACATACAAGAAATTTTATTCTATATATTACTAAAGTCAAAGTCAAGTTTATCATTATATGTACATGTGTGCACAGGTGCAATGAAAAACTTACTTGCGTATCATCACAGGCACATAGTGTCACATAAGCAGCATTCACAAGATAAACATAAATTATACACAAATTTTACAAGAAAGAACACAATTAGAACAAAAAAACAACAAAGTCCATTTTAGTGCAAAGTGATCAAAGTGGTCATAGTGTGCTAAACTGTAGTGATTAGGGTTTTGCCAGTTGGTTCAAGAACCGAATGGTTGAAAGGAAGTAGCTGTTCTTGAACCTGGTAGTGTGGGACTTCAGGCTTCTGTACCTCCTACCCAAAGGTAGCTGCGAGAACAAGGCATGGGTCAAATGGTGGGGATCTTTGATGATGGATGTTGCCTTCCTGAGGCAGCACCTCCAGTAGATACTACTGATGGTGAGGAGGGATGTGCCCATGATGTATTGGGCAGAGTCCACTACCCTCTGCAGCTTCTTACATTCCTGCGCATTCAAATTGTTTTACCAAACCATGATGCTGTGTTAAAAGTTTGTTAGAGTGTTCGGTGACAAGCCGAACCTCCTTAACCTTCTAAGAAAGTAAAGACGCTGGCGCGCTTTCCTTACGATTGCATCTATGTGCTGGGCTCAGGACAGGTCATCCGATATGTTAATGCCCAGAAATTTAAAGCTGCTGACACTCTTCACCGCCGATCCCCTAATGTAGACTGGTGCAGGTTCACCCTCCTTCCCCTTCCTGGTCAACAACCAGCTCTTTAGTTTTGCTGACATTGAGAGAGAGGTTCTAGTTGCAACACCACTCAACCAGGTGTCCTATCTCACTCTGGTAGGCTGACTCATCGCCACCTGTGATTCATCCAACAACAGAAGAGTCTTTGGTGAATTTGACAATGACAATGGAGCAGTGCTTAGCAACACAATCATAGAGAGTAGAGCGGGGGCTAAGCACGCAGCCTTGAGGTGTACCTGTGTTGGTGATCAGCGAGGAGGAGATGTTGATACCAATCCTCACTGACTGAAGTCTGCCCATGAGGAAGTCAAGTGTCCAGTTGCAGAGGGAGGTACAAAGGCTCAAGCCTTGAAGCTTGATGATGAGTTTGGATGGGATGATTGTGTTGAACGAGCTGTAGTCGATGAACAGCAGCCTGGTGTATGAGTTCCTGTTGTCCAGATGGTCCAGAGCAGAGTGAAGAGCAAGAGAAATTGGGTCTGCTGTTGACCTGTTGTGGTGGTAGGCAAATTGGAGTGAATCCAGTCATCTCTGAGGCAGGAGTTGATTTGTGTCATAACCATCCTCTCGAAGCACTTCATTATGGTTGATATAAGTGCTACTAGACGGTAGTCATTGAGGCAGGTCACATGCTCTTCTTGGGCACTGATACAATAGATGTCTTTTTAAAGCAGGTGGGAACCTCAGACCGCAGAAGCGAGAGGTTGAGTATGTCTGCAAATACACCAGCCAGTTGGTCTGCACAGATCTTTAGTACTCGGCCAGGTACGCCGTCTGCACCAGGCACATTTTGTGGGTTCACCTTCTCGAGGGATGCCCGAACATCAGCCTCAGAGACTGAGATTACAGGGTCAACCGGAGATGTGGGGGCTCGTATGGGTGTGTCATAGTTCTCCCCATCAAAGCGTGCATAAAAGGCATTGAGCTCATCCAGGAGTGATGGGTCGTCGCCACTTATGCTCCCCGATCTTGTCTTGTAGGAAGTTATATTGTGTGAGCCCTGCCACAGCTGTTGAGTGTCCATCTGTGATTCCAGTTTAGTCCAAAGTTGCCTCTTTGCGCTCACGATGGCCTTCCAGAGGTCGTACCTGGACTTCTTATATGACTCTAGGTCACCAGCCCCAAATGCCACAGATCTAGCCCTCAGTAGATTACGAACCTCCTGGTTCATCCAGGGTTTCTGGTTGGGGAAGACTCGGAATGTTCTTGTGGGTTCACACTCATCCACACATGTCGTTATGAAGTCAGTGATGACTGCTACATATTCATTTAGGTCCGCTGATGAATCATTGAACATGGTCCAGTCCACTGACTCAAAGCAATCCCGGATTCGATCCTCCACCTCTGGCGTCCAACTCTTCATAGTCCTCTTCACAGGTGCCGCACTCTTCAGTCTCTGTCTGTACGCAGGCAGAACAAGCACAGGCAGGTGGTCGGACTTACCAAAGTGTGGGCGAGGGATGGAATGGGAGGTTTTCTTGATGTTAGTATAGTAGTGGTCGAGTGTGTTGAATCCTCTGGTGTTGCAAGTGATGCATTGGTAGTTAGGCAGAGACTTCTTCAAGCTAGCCTGATTAAACAAACTATCAACTAAAGGTTGCTTTTGCTGTAATAAACCAATAAATGTATTGACTGCTATTAACAGATACTAATCTGAAAATCTAAGATGAAAAATGTGGTAGGAATACAGGAAGAGATTTTGAACATGTTCAATAGTCAATTAGAAACTGTTTGATCTGTACCTTAATTCTATCCACGCACCTTTGACTGTAAACTTCAAGGACATTAAGGAACTTGTTTTAATTTGAATGTCATTTGATGCAGCCTCAGCTTTCTGTCGAGAATCCCACATTTTCATAATGGTTTGTATGAATAGATGATTCCTGACATTATCTCTGAATGACCTAATTTTAAGGCTATGTCCCTTATGAAGTCATAAGGGACATAGAAAGTGCCCTTTCTCTGAGCACTCATATCAGAGGAAATAGTTCCCCTCTATCTTATTTACTCAGTTTAACACAGCAAGAGGCTATTTTAAGAATATTAAGAGATCTTTATTAGTCACATGTACATCAAAACACACAGTGAAATGCATCTTTGCATAGTATGTCTGGGTGCAGCCCGCAAGTGTCACCATGCTTCCGGCGCCAACATAGCATGCCCACAACTTCCTAACCCGTACGTCTTTGGAATGTGGGAAGAAACCGGAGTGCCCAGAGGAAACCCACACAGACACAGGGAGAATGTACAAACTGCTTACAGACAGTGGCCGGAATTGAACCCGGGTCACTGGTGCTGGAATAGAGTTACGCTAACTGCTACACTGCCATGCCTGCCCCCCATCAAGTCCATTCCAGCAATCACATAAGTCCCATTCCCTCTCTTCTTATTTCCCTGTAACCCTGTAACTTACTTTCTTTCACATGCCCATAAGCTCTTCTTTGATTCTTTTTTGCCATTTACCTACACGAAGGGGTAATTCACAGGAGCTAATTAACCTACTAGCATAGTTTTGGAACCTGGGAGGAAACTGGAGCATTTGTGGAAATGCATACAGTCATGGGCAGAAGGTGCAAACTCCACATCATCAGAAATCAGGGTCAAATTCGGGTCCCTAGAATCCATGAAGCAGCAGCACTAATTGCTGCACTACCATGCTGTCCCATTGCCTTATCATATCCTTTAGAACATAGAACACTACAGCACAGTACAGGCCCTTCAGCCCACAATGTTGTGCCGACATCTTATTGTGCTCTAAGATCTATCGAACCCTTCCATCCCACATAACCCCCTATTTTTCTATCACTTGTGTGTCTATCTAAGTGTCTTAAATGTCCCTAATGTATCTGTCTCCACAACCTCTGCCAGCAGTACATTCCACGTACCCACCACTCTCCGTGTAAGGGTTACTCTCTCTTTAGCAACACTTTATTCTTTTAGAAGACCACATGATCTGTATTAATTTCAATTTACTGGTCAAATACTTTTACATTCTTCCACAAATGCTTCCACATTAATCAGATACAGGATATGCAGCCTGTCTCATAATTTGCTGTTATCATACTACCACCAGTACATTCTCAGTAACACAAAAGACACATTTCACTGTGGGTTTCGATGTACATGTGACTAATAAATAAATAAATATCTTAAATAAATAAATATCATAGAAAGCATTACAAAGAATCTCTAGTCATGCACGAAATGAAATTGGTAATTGGTAATTGGTAATGGTATGACCATTGTAAGTTATTTTCTCAAGATACTTCCTACGGGATCAATAACATGAAAATAAGATTAGAAATATTTTTAGCCAATAGCAGAGGACAAAGGAGGAAAAAGGGGACAACTTTATGATCTGTAAGAATTTTCCACATCAATGTGCTATCTGCCATTTAGTTACAGGATGCATCTGAAGGACTTTCAACTGTGTTCATTTTAACTTCATTGCATTGTTGTGGCACATTTGTTTTATTGTAAACTACAGCCCTAATCTTACACTTAAAAACTGACATCAGAAGATTTCCACCTTCTCTCACCCCAGTGTGAATGGAACCTAGGACACTAATTCACTGAACAGCATTGAGAGAAGAATGACAATTGTTTAAATCAGGACACTTAAATAGTTGTTGTTTAGAACTGAGCATGTTGCAATTGGAAGACAGCAATATGAAAGGTAATATGATTCAGTCTTTAGAGTACGGTTTGCCTCTATAAATTACATGATCTTTAAGAGATGTAATTGATTAAAGTGATGAATATATACTGAGTTTTATCCATTAGTCTTTGATGGTGGGAAGCAGTTTGGCAAAGCTACAGAATTTTGTAGTTGCTTTTCCTCTGGCCTATTCTTTTCTTCAGGCAATTGAATAGAATGAGTAGAGCAAACTACATGGACGTGCTAGTCAAAATAGCCTTTTCTTCTTCCAAGCATGTATTTATATTATTTATTTATATGATAAACAATCTACACAAGCTATAGACACACTTACAGTGTGGGCCATTACCAAAATGTATGAACCAAATAAATCACTTAAAGTCTGAAGTAAAATGCTAAGTACTGAGAATTAAACTTTTTTAAAGGTACAGATGACAACAGCAAAATAATCCAGTACCTTAAAGCTGGTAGTGATGGAAGCAAATTTATTATCTGCAGTTTCGGCATTGCCAATCAAGTAGTCCCAGCTTGTAAACATCTTCCAACTAAAGTTAAAGCTTGTATCATCTCCACCACCCTGCTCATTCGCATTGCTTGCCATTCTGTGGAGATATTACATTTAAAGAAACAGGTCAAGCAAGCACAGTTTGAGGCTTTCCCATTCACAAAAAGGTAAAACAGTTTCTACTGTATTATGTATTTTTTTTCTTGACTATCTGATACTGATGGCTGCCTACTTTTGAAATGAGCCAACTTGATAACTGGCCTGGATATTAATAATGAAATATGTTGGGATTGAAATTATTGGTTGGCAGTTTGGGAGCGGCGAAAGGAAGGCGTGAAAAACCCGAGTGTGTATGAATCTTGTCTTTCAGCAGCGTTTTTTTTTACACAGCCTCTGCACCAACATGCAGTTCCATATTTCCTGCCCAATTTACATCCAGGTGTGCAATGATGACTCTCATGATGCAATGTCAACTCCACCATTTAAAGGGGTATTCCAAACAGTTGAAGCAGTTGAAGGAAGAAGTGAGAAAGAAGCATTGACATGGATAGCAGAAGTTCTAATACTGCACCCAACTTCTTCAGCAGCTTCCGGCACGTGGTGCTGGGGCCTGAAAGGATGCAAAGGAACGTATTGTTCTCAGCTGTTCAGTGTGAGGAAGAAACCAGCTGGGGAAAGCAAGGAAGTGTAGGTAACGATGGCACAAGTAGCCAGCAGCAGGAATGTGCTGCCGTGCTTATGAACACAATGTAGGAAGTGGTTCAATGTCCAAAACAGAGTGGAAAGCTGAGAACAACGTTACATGTACCATCGTGTTAACGTGCATGTTATCCCAATCCTGCCACTGTTCTTTCTCATGTAAATCTCAGCATATCACTTCTCACACCGAGGTAACTTGCACCTATCCCTCGTAATCTACTTTTTCAGTCCCTGTCTGTCCAGCCACTATGACTCTCAACCTTTTCCTTATGCTTTGCTTTACTGTCATGCTCAACAAATGCCATCCATTCGCCCTGCCGTAACTCTGAATCACAAGTCTTCTCATTCCTTCCTTACAAAAAAAGCAAAATAACACATTGCATGGACTGTATCTGTCTATGATATGGACTAAGAAGCAGAAGATGATAAGTGAAGGCACTCCAGCAGTGTTGGTGCCCTATTTGCATGGACATTTTCCATAATGAGAAAGCACTTCCTAACTTTCTGTTACTGTGGAAATATTTAGCAAATTAAGATGAGAAAAAAAGTGGTGTACTATCACTAGGAAGTACTAACATATAAATTATCCTGTTCTTTGCAGATAAGAAGACCAAAAACCTGTTAACAAACAAGAGTAAAAGGTCAATAAAAAGTTGCAATTCACTTGTTCGAGTCATCATGAAAAGAACAAGCTATGATTAAGATAAGAACTGATTAGGCCTGCTTGTCTTGACTGAATGTAGTGGCACAGAATGGCGTCCCACAGAATGACACCTGACACTGCAGATATTCTCTCCATCATCCACCTACACAACTCAGTTCTTCCCTTTATCATGGCATTTTATTTAATCTAGCTAAGCAGACTTTCAGATCCCCTATCCAAATTTCCACTTTGTTATGAATATTGATCCTTAAAAAGCCTCAGAAAGTAGAAAAGTAGAATCAAACAACGTTGCTAAACAGGCTGACCTCCACTATTCAATTCTGCTGCAATAGCCTGATCAACCTTTCTGGCCTGATTCAGTAAACTGATCCCTAATTGCTAGGAGAAACACAGTATGAGATTCAACCCTGGTTAGTTATTTAGTTATATTTTTGTAAATAAAAAAAAGGATAGATGCACAAATGAAATCAGGAATAACTCAACAGGATAATTTTATGGTCTACACAGTTCTCACTGGTTTGGCCTGAAAAATAAGCCCATGGTGACCTATATTCAGATTTTCTGCATTTATTTTCATCCAGTGGTGTCCATTAGATCAAAGTCCTCCAAATGAACATTGTGCAATAAATACGGTGTTAATATGTCCATGTATTCAGTTTTTTTTGTTTTTGTACACTCAGTGAATTGAAAAACATAAGTTAAAATATTCTAACATGACAACCAAATGCAAATGTCAAGATTATTCATGTGATTCATTCATGCTGTAATCAGGACTGTAACCTGTTGTTATTTTTTTGTATGCATTAGTGAAACACATACCTTCATTGTTGCAACTCTATACTGACCTTTTGCTTTATCCTTGCTTTTTTTCTCTGGCTAATGAAAAATTTGATGAGAAGATACAGAACCAGAGTTTAATGAAATGTATGCACTGCAATGTATGAAATCAGTATCAACGTGGATGTGACAGGTTGAAATGTGTTGCTGTCAGATTTAATTAAAATGCTGCTGAATGAGTACCAACTACTCGGGGGCATTACTCAGACCATTTAGAGTGACCAATTTAGCACCGAGATTTGATTGGATTATAATCCATATTGGAAGGTGGCTGAGATGTGAGTTGATCCAATCTCTTTGTGCCTTTGTAACCGGGAGAGGAACTGCTGGTAATGGGGTTAGTTTTGTCACAGTTAATAGATCTACTAATTTTCTTAACATAATTTCAAAAATAGATGGCATGATAGTATCAATTTTAATCGTCAGCTTTGTGTGGCCTGGTCTGACCCTAGCCTATTAAATACCAATCAAAAACTGCAATATCATCACAGATAAAGCCGTCAGTGAAGAAAAAAACTGGCCCATATTATTTCTTGTTTTCCTATTTCATTATCCTGTTTTCCATTAATTCATGGTGAATTCAACTTGACACCCTTTGGCTGATTTGCCACTTGCTTCTAATACTAGATACAACTGTAATATTTAGATGCTGTGTGACTCAGTCGAGATATATATAGATGATATATTGTACAGACAGTATTGCATTTATCCCAATATACAGCAAATACTATTTTCACTCATAACATCAGCTAAGCTCACATCATAAATTATTTGGTCGCTCTTATGGTTCATTTGAAAACCATTTTGATGCAATTATGTTATGTAAATTTCAGTTCAATAATAAAATTATTCAAAAAACATGAAGTTTGATCTTGCTGTACAGGATACTAAGGTGGCTTGTTTAGACCCCTTTTCCAAGAAAAGATTCTATTCAGAAAGATGGAACTTACGTTCTAATCACCACCATGAAGCTGTATCCTATTGTGCCAATACCCACCAGGAAGTAACTCAAAGGAAGCCTGAACTTCAGCCATCCAATTGACCGCTGATGATTATAATAACCATAGAAAAGGACAGAATATTGTGCATAGCCCTGACAAAAGAATAAAGAATTTTGAAAATTGTATTCTTCACAACAAAACAGTTAACAAATTAAACACTCTAAAATTTAGTACATTCATATTTCCCTCCAACATAGAAGGAGGCCATTGGGCCCATTGAGTCTATGCCAATACTCAGAGCAACTTCACCAATCCTATTCCCACGCTTATTTCCCTGCCACCTATTCTCTCACAAACTATCATCAACTCCACCCACATTACCAGATTCTACCACTCATCCCCTCACTAGGCTTAGTGGCAGCTTGCAGTGACAGATTAACCTATCAACCTGCACAACCCCCAGATGTGGGAGGAAACCGGAGCACCCAGAGAAAACTACTTGGGTACAGGAGAAATGTGCAAACTCAATGCAGACAGCACCAGAGGTCAGGATCAAATCCATATCACTGGAGCAGTGAGGCAGCAGTGCCACTGTGCCATCTGCATCTATATTATGATGGAATGAAAATTAAATATATATTCTGGCACAAAATATCTTATTTACAGGGATTGTTCTTAAAAAAAAACAAACTTACCCCAAAATCCCACAAAGTGGCAAAGTTCATGGCTGAGTCTTGCTCACTCTTTGGAACCGTTTTTCTAGGCATGCTACCATAGGGTTTTCCCATCAGAGCCTAAAACCAAAAGATGAAATATTGAAACTATTCTTTAGAAAGTGAGGAATACCAATTCCATATAAACATTCCGATCCCAAAAACTGATAAGGTTAAAAATATCTGAATTGAAAAATGAGATTAAAATCTCTTTGGTACACAGCAATGCTAAATCAAAATAACTAACATCACAGATGAACTTAATGTGGGCTCTCGGCTTGTTACTCATGGATAATATTTGGATTTGAAGCTTTTCTGATTTGAGTCCTCGGTAATAAGTTCAAACACTAATAATTTCCTTTGATATTATCCCAATTAGCAGCTGTAATTTATGCAGAGGTCTGGCAAAACACTAGGTTATATTAATGGGGTTTTCTCTGATCTTATTACAATCCTTCAAAAGGGATGGATAAGATTCTTACCCCTGGCCTTTGATGAGCTGGTTTGCCTTTACTTCAAAGGGCAAACTGGAGAAAGGTTTAACACTGCATCTTGTGCATGATACTCTAGTCTCCGGGCTAATCCAATCCAGTCCAAATTAACTGAGCAGGAATGTGACCCAGACAGTTTTCCAATAGAGCCCATTACCATGAGTACATAAACAGCAGCAGAAACTGATATCCTGTAAATTCTTCTGAGTGTCATATCAGCAAATTGTAAACAAATCAGCCCTGATTTTAACCAAGCATGGGTTCAGCAATGTGAACAGTATAGTCTTGGCCCAATTAGTCAAGCAAGTTTGACTTCAGGGCCTTACAAAAATGGGCCAGTCAAACTCTCAGCTGAACCCAACAACAAAACTATGATGGCTGCCAGCAGTAATTGGACAAAACAGACTTGCAGAGTAGGTCTTGTCTGTTTCAAAAGTGGTTCATTAATGTTCTTGAAAGTTTTTGCTAGGTAACAGTATGTTGTCATTTGTTCACTATCATGGCACAATTTCCTAGAATTCCATCCTCAATGTCATTTTCAAAGAGTGCAACAATTCATATAAACCATCTCTTCAAAACAGCTAAAAGGTAATAACTGTTTTTGTCAGCTTCATATTCTCTTCAATGATCTACAGTCCTTTTGCATGAATTTTCCTTCAGCTATGGAGGAAGCAATATAGTCACTGTTGGGGATTCTCTAGCTTTCCGAGCTACTTATTTGAGAACCTGCCTGGTAATAAAAAGCAACACATTGATCAAATAGCTAGATAACAAGAAACATACCTTGTCTTGGGAAATCCTATTCATTTTGTTGAAGAAATTCAGTAAGCATTTAATTAGAAGTTTTTTTTAATGAAACTTTAACCAGTAATTAAATTTACCTCTGGGATCATGACCAAACCAAACGTTAGTCCAAAAAGAACCATATTGATCCCATACATCCATCTCAAGAATATGAAATATGAGGCAACAGAAGACCCAAAGTGACCTGGTAAAGCCAAAAAATATGAAGTTATTACAAGCTATAAACAGCGATTTTTTTTCACAATATCTTTACAAGGAAAATATGGAAATGACAAAAAGTACCTGGATTAGTAGTATCACAGTACTTCAGTAGTCAGTGAAGTAGGGAAGCATTGATTTGAAACTAGAAGTGATGTTTTGGGAAATACCAAGAAGGCACATATACACCCCATTAAGAAAAATGTCAGAATCTTCCCTGAGCTTCAGCCACTATCTCCTAGGATATAGTTTCAGAATAGCATAGGTGAAACATGGCTTTCCACTCTGCACTTACTGCTCAAGCATTTTCTTAATACTTCCCCTAACACGCAACTGCAGAGAACAATGTGTGTCCAGCTTAATTTTGTGGTAGTAAGTGCTCACACAGCAATAGTCAGCATCACTCATGTTTGTTCACAATCCAGCTAGACCTTCAGTTCTCAACCCTGTCATTCAATTGCTGACAGAGCTGAGTAAAAATTTGGACCTATAACATCTACTCCTGTACACTACACTTCCTGAAAAAAATAGATCAGATTATATGAGAGAGAGAGCAAGCATTTTGAGCTCCTATGATGTAATTAGATTGTAAAAAAATATCCTGTTCCTACTCCCCTTCTGGGCTGATTGATAATAGTATCCCATAGTGGGACATATTATATGTCTTCAGATTCCAAATCAGCCTGAATCTGTGCAGGGGTGGAATAGAATATCTTAGTTAATTTTTATCTACTCATAGGTAGCACAAGAATTATAAGGTTGTTTTAACTTCCAGCAAGAAACAGACGTGTGGTATGGAATAAATGTGAAAAGTAATAACTGCCCAAATTTCCAAACCAGAATGTTTGCCCTTCTGAGATTCATCAGCCAGATTCTGTTCAACTGACTGTTTGAAACGTGAGGAAAATGAGAGAAGGGTGGGTGTGATAGTGTCGGTAGGCTGTCTCTTCTTTCTTACCCAAAGGAAGGCTTTCAACTTATCCTGAGGACCTCTTCATCTTCCTGATAGCTGTTGACCTACTTCTACCCAGTAGAAAAATCATTTTGGCTTCCTCCTTTGCCAAGTGAAGATGGGACTGGATTTTAATTTGGTTTTGCTAGCAGTTCCAGTGACCACCCTCCAAAGTGCTGGCAGGTTCATAAATCTCTATAATCTGTATTTTATATTAAATTATCTGGTATGATCTATTACGCACAAAGGATGGGTTGGATACGGTTGCCTAAGTAAGTAAAGCAATTTTCATAACCCAACAGGTGTCAACCCTGTCACCAACTGTTGTTGGACACTGAATTCAGAGGACAGGGAAATAATCAGATCTTACTGTATCAGACTTCTACAAAGAAATCCAAGCAGGTAATGCTGAGCAATCTATCCTAGACTTGCCAATGAGTTCGCACTCCAACAATATATTTGTTTTAATTCTGCTTTAAAAGAAAAGTAAGAACATAGTTCATTCAAAGAGAAAGAAGAATTAGTGAGTTTTAGTTTATTTTTAAAATGTTTAACCTCCAAATTCATCCTTGATCCACAGCACTAAACACAATAAATGTGGTAGCAGTTCTGCATTCGACATTGCTTCCAAAATTCAGCTCCAAGCAGCTGCTTCCGTAAAGCATACTTAGTGCTGCTGAATGGAATAAATTTCTATACATTTATATCAAAATGTTAGCAGTCTTACAAATATCAGGCAACATGCCAAACTATTTCATTCTCTGAAAAAAATAAGCAAGAGTATTTTGTAAGAGACTTAACTATCCCTATTTACTCCACTTACTTTCAATCTCTTTTATTTTCATTTCCCATGGAATGCAAGCAGTTTTGAAGTTCTCAAAGTCACGCTGAAATTTCATCCATTTCTGAAAGTTGATATTTGATACATAGTAATTTTCTCATCACAGACACCTGAGAAAAATACTTTAATCATCTCATCAACCTACTGCTCACTAAGTAAGACAGCAGATCAATACCCTGTTTCCAGAACAGTTGCGTTCCTGAGTTAGCTAGTATAAGAAATGTAACTTCCCTAGGACATTGTCTGAGTCTGAGGTTGAGGCTGAGCCCAGCTGCTCTGAGCAGGGTTTCTTTGTGCAGAAGAACATATTTGACCACAAGTCAATCACTAATGGAAGGCAGGGAATATCCTAAAAGCCCTGTGAGCAAAGGAGACAGTGAATTCTGTTGGGTGGTTCCCCAAGCAGACTGCTTCATCAACAGAATTTCCAAACAAACACTGAGACCTTGCTTACTTGCAAGCACCAAGATCTTGGTGATGGGAAGGGACCTCCCTATCAGACCTTTCATTCACAGCTGGAATCTCAACACCATATGTTGTCCTGCTGCTGGCAGTATTGGGGGTGAGGCCACTAGTCATCTTCATCTGGAAAACATGTTTGCCAAGAAAATCTGGAAAGAGACGTAGTGGTCTTTGGCATGGTTCATCCCATACAGTTGTGTGACGGAGAGGACTCTGTGCTCTACGTGTTGTTCCCAAGGATGCACATTGAATAAATACCAACTGCACCTGCAAGGTTATCAGTTTGGTGAAAAAATGCCCTGTGGTCTGACTGAAATTTGTCAGCCCTCCAGTGCAGGGACCTGCACACAAATGAATATTGCAAACTGGCACATTTCAAAAGTACGGGATCTTGTGCAGAGGGAGCATACTAAAACTTGGTACAGCTGCTTCAAAAGCTCCATGGAGAAAGGCCCACAATTTAGGAACATGGGTCACTGCCCACTGAGGAACTGGAACTCACGTGAAATAAAAATCATGTTACGCTGATATAATGTGAATCTTTTAACCTCTGCACAGAGAATGGAGACATTTGAATGTACTGCATTTTATATTTGCAAATTTTATGAATAAAATTCATCTTCAGGGGAAAATATGGTAGAATGATTAGTGCGGAGATAAAGAGAATACCTTTTCAGCCAGAGATTGGTAGGAGTCTGGAAGTCATTATCTTTGAATTTGGTTGAGGCAAACATCCTCATCACATCGACAAGTACTTGAGTGTGTACTTGAAGAGCGCTCATCTGCAAGTCTACAAACCTAGTGCTGGAGGATGGGACTCGTCAACCAAGGACAGGCATGATGGGCCAAATGGCCTCCTTGTAGGTCATGACTTTTCTGATTCCTTCACTCTAGTTTATACCCAACAGCATTGTGAGTGTACCTTAACCACATGAATGACAGCATTCCAGAAGAAGGTGATCTATCACCTTCTCAAGGACAGCTAGAGATAGACAATGAATACTCCTGGCTTTTGATAAAGAATTTTTTTATATGTTTAAGATAACAGGTAAGGGGAAATGATTGGCACAGCAAATGTTAGATCCAAATGCTCAATGATATATTAGAAGGTATTCTGCACAGACTCTACATGACAAGGAAATTCAACAAGTTTTAACCAGCAAAGACTCAGTGGCCTTAAAGAGACAATAGATTAATCAATCAAAGAGTACAGTCGTAACTCTATCCCATATCCCAGTGTTAGTTCACTTACTTTGGTCATCATTACTTTATAGGCATAAAATCTTTTGCCTTTTCCTTTCCCAAGTGCACCTTCAAATTTCTCCACAAATTCCTGTGCTTCTCTGAAAATTGGGCAAACATATCTCAATAAAGTTAATACAAATGGCAAAGCTGATCAACAAATTTAGATTCATCATGTAGTTTGATCAATTTCAACAGGACCATTCATTCGCATTAGACGTCACTATCGAAGATTACATCTTTCAACAGACCTGATCTGCAGAAGTTCTTTAAAGAATGTTGCACTTGCACAGCCTTTTACTAATTTGTCTTTGAGATGGCATGAAGACAAACTTGGGTACATTCTATGCACTTAAACCATTCGTGTTTAAAGTGGTCATCTTTGGAATTTAATTACAATATAAATTTGCAAGAAAGTAAACAAAATAAAGCACATGCGCTGGAGAAAATCTTTTCTGATATTATTCACGAGGAAGGGATACTATACCACTTAAAATCCAATAGGCAAACACTTTGTTGTAGAAATTGTGAATTTATGGTGTTTGTGGTCTCAAATTTGGGGTTCAAATGTGAACTAGCAAAATTCTGAAGTGCTTGCTGACAGAATATCCAACCCCCAAAGGGATTGAAATTAACAAAATATTGAGGCCAAAAGCCAGATATCTTGTCATTTATATCATAACCATATCAGGCAAAGTGAAACATATCAAAGGTCTTGCATAATTTGTAAAACCAACAAGTGGCCTATTTCATAGTCTTTGAATGGCCTCAGACATTGAAAAATCAGCTTGGCTGAAATGATAATAACCATTTATCTTTAGCTGTCTAATATAGAAATGTCGAGATTTATATTTTCTTTTGTCTTCTTATCAGCTTTTAAAGGTCCTTCAAAGGTAGAGCTTAATATGCTAGTATAAGCAAGTATATAGGCTGAATAGTTTTGTCTTTTCCACGAAGAATACTAATCTGGATGGTTATTTTTGCTGGGTTCTGTAATAGCTTACTAGTACATGTTATTAAGCATTGAGAAATGAGTGCGTACTTGTCTTGGTGAGTTCACAATTTCTGTTGCAGAGAAAGAAAATGATAGAAATACTCAGTGGTTCTGGAAAGAATGGCAAAATTTGACCTGGAAACTATTTTAATTCGACTCTGAGAATATAAGGAATAGGTATAGAAGCTAAATGACTTCCAGTGCCTTTACTGCCATGCTATACAATCAAGGCTAATTTTCTATCTAAGTCTACTTTTCTACCCGATGTCCTCCATTCCTGCAGAATCCAGAAGTCTATTCATTGACTGAATAAACACAGCCCATTGAAGATAGAGAACTCCAAAGAGTCACAACCTTCTGAATGAAGAAGTATCCCTTCGTCTTAAAGCTAAGTGGTCAATGATCATCCTATGATGCTCCCTGCAATCAGTAACTTGCAGTGGTCACTATCTAAACTTACACATTAAGAATGATAATGAGATGGCAATCAACTGATCAAGCTATAAGTTAGCAGCTTCTGGAGAAGAAGGAAAGGTGTAAAGCTGACTATAGAAGCTACAACTATTAATCTGCAAAGCTGATTTCATATTGAACGCTAATTCTGAGAAGAACCATCTTACTTTCAGCTCCTATTTAAATTGATTATGACATTCTAATGCAGCAAGTAATCTCACATTCTACCCAACTCAGTGAATGGAGCCCTGAATAAGTTATTAAATCACCACATGGTGAGTTTAACAATAAGAGTTTCTGGTTAATTTTTATGTGCACATTTTGCTTCAATAAGAAACATTCTACTGATTTTTTAAAACACGTAATCAAATCATAGTCTGTGACTTCTCCAACCCACTTGATAGAAATTGTGGTTGTGTATGTCAATGGATATTAAAACTAATGAAACAAAGTGCCCATTGACACTTGTTGAAGTTTTTTCCAGTTTGTCGACTTAACTACACGAATGTATGGCCAATTAAAAGTTAAACATTAGGGTTGAGTTTAACCTTACTTGTCCAATGCAAACTGATCAAGTGTCTAGCTAAAATAAATAGGTTGCTTACCCTTTCAGACCTCAATCAGTTCCATCTGTTTCCAATATTAATCTAGTTTGGTTTTGTGAGCAATTGAGGATCCTTCTAAAGCAGGCATGTTAATCACAAATCTGCTCAAATCAGGATTCCATTAACCCTACAAGACCCAGATAGAATTTGGACTAATCTGGCTCAAGCCACTGTGAGTGTACTTCTAGGCAACATCAGATCTGACGTTGTCCTGAAGGGAGAAGAGGTGATGGTCTCCCCAGCCCCAGACTCCCTTCTCCATCACTTTCACAAGACCATCTTGAAAACACATTCCCTGTTAATCACCTTTATGCTAGCAGGTGGCCAAAGATCAGCCAATCTTTACCTGGAATTTAAATGAGGCCTGGGATTTTAAGATACCCAAGGCCTGAAACTGTAATAATTTATAAAACAGAAGCACTTACTTCAGTAGTTGTAACTTCTGCTTCATGGGCGAGGGTTTGTTTCGTAAAGTTGCAATGAGTTTCTTTTTTGCTTCCACTTCATCCTTCAGTTTAGCCATATCTTCTTCTGTAATGATTTCATCTTCATCGGATTTTTCTTCAGAGCTAAAATCAAAAGCAAAACATTTAACAACAAATTGTTATGATGGTAACAATCTTCAAATAGAACTTAGAAAAGGGCAAATGATATATTACTGTTCGTGCCTTATTTCTTAATCTCAGTCCTTTCATTATTGCTGTTGTCTCACATCATAGGTCATTCACCATCACTCAATTTAAAACAGTAAACCGTTCTTCAAAAATCTGGCATTTGTAAAATTTTAGACTATCGTATTTATACCAATTGAAATCTTAAATTCAATTATCCCCAAAACAAGTGTTTAAGTTTTCAATTGCTCCAACATAGGCAGAGCTCCCAATACAGCCTTAAAATGCCTTGAGATTCTCCTTAATCCTATTTGCCAAGGACATGGACATTTTATGGCCTCATTTAGCCCTCCTAATTTCTTGTTTAAGTTCTTTCTTGCTTCGTTTATATTCCTCAAGGACCTTGTCTGATTTCAGCTTCCTAAACCTTATATATGCTTCCTTTGTTCTTTTTGACTAAAACTACAATATCTTATCATCCAAGGTTCCCAAACTTTTTCATCCTTATGTTCCATCCTCACAGGAATATGCTGGTCCTGTGAGGATGAAATCTAATCAACTGGCCTTTAAAAGATTCCCACATGTCAGTTGTGGATTTACCCTCAAGCAGACACCCCCATTATAGTTTCTCCAGTTCCTGTCTAATACTGTTTAATTAGCCTTTCCCCAATTTAGCACTTTCACCTAAGGACCAGTCTTATCCTTAGCCACAACTATCTTAGAACTTACAGAATTATGGTCACTGTTCATAAAATGCTCCCCCACTGAAACTTTGATCACCTGATCAGGCTCATTACCCAACAAAAGGTATAGCACTGCTCTATCCCTAGTTGGATTATCTACATATTGTTTCAAGAAACTCTCCTGAATGCATCTAACAAATTCTGTCCCATCTGAGCCCCTGGCACAAAGGAGTCCCAGTCAACATTGGCAAAGTTAAAATCACCCTGTTGTTTTTACATCTTTCCCTGCATATCTTTTCCTCTAGCTCCCACTGGCTATTGGGAGGCCTATAAGATAACCCCATCATAATGACTACAATACCTTTCTTATTCCTAAATTCTAACTATATGGCCTTGCTAGATGATGTCCTCTCTTAGTACAGCTATAACATTCTCCCTACTCAGTAATGCAACTCCCCCAACTCACCTACATCCCTCACTATCACATCTGAAACATCTGTACCCTGGAACATTGTGCTGTCCTTCTCTCAACTAAGTTTCTGTAACGGCTACAATGTCATAGTTGTAGTTCCATGTACTAATCTAAGCTCTAAACTCATTTTATTCCTTACATTAAAATAAATATACTTCAGATCATTTCTGCTGTGTTTATTATCCTGGCCCGGTCTGTTTTTGCTATGAGAGTTACTTGACTTAACTTCTAACTTTTCCTTAATAACTCCACCTGCTGACCAACTGCTTTGGTTCCCATTCCCCAGCCACATGAGTTTAAACCCTGCCAAGTACCACTAGCAAACCTCCCAGCAAGGATATGAGTGCCCCTCCAGTTTAGGTACAACCTGTCCCTCTTGTAAAAGTCCCACTGCCTGGAAGAGATCCTAATGATCCAGGTATCTGAAGCCCTCCCTCCCACACCAGCTCTTTAGCCATGCTTTCAATTGTACTTTCTTCCTATTCCTGGCCTCACAAGCATGTGGCACAGGGAGTAATCCTGGGATTACAACCCTAGATGTCCTGCTTTTTAACTTTCTACCTAACTCCCTAAATTCTTTTCTCAGGACCTTAACTCTCTTCTCACCTATGTTGTTAGTACCAATGTGGACCACAATCTCTGTCTGTTCACTATCCCCTTTCAGAATGTCCTGTACCTGCTCAGAGACATCCTTGACCCTGGCACCAAGGAGGCAATACACCACCCTGGAGTCTTTCTGGTGGCCACAGAAGCTCCTGATTATGGACTCACCTATCACTACTGCTCATCTGGCCTCTGACCTTCCCTGCTATGCAACAGAGCCAATTGTGGTGCCACTGATCTGGCTGCTGCTGCTGATCCCCCTTGGAGGCCATCAGGGGAAAGTGCTCAATGATGGGGTGCTGCAAACAGAATTTCAAGTATGCCACATATAACTTCAGTATGTTTGTGTGCAAATTCAAACTCCTGCCATCATAGCTCTGGATACCAATACTCAAAGTGGCTTCAAGTGCGTCACAGCACTTGCACAACTTGCTGTCCAATAGATTACTAGAGTTGCTGTGCCAAAACATGAAAGAGTGACAGTGGCTCCAATGAGCTCAGTTCTTCTTCCTCAAGAAAGCAAAATTTGACTTCCCAAATTTCCAAAAGCACATTAGCTACACATTAATTATCTGATTGCACTTAGTCTGTGTAGCACACAAATTTTCACTGCACAATATTTATAGAAATAAAAAACAGAAAATGCTGGAGATGCTCAACAGGTCAGGCAGCATCTGTGGAGAAAGTAACAGAGTTAACATTTCAGGTTGATGACTTCAATCACCTGTACCTTTAGAGCAAGTTTTCTGTATGGTCTAGATTTCAAACATCATTAAAACAGTAAAATTTCAAATGCATGCAAACATTACAAATTAGGGATGTGCGCATAAATACTTTAACACTTACTTGGTGCAATAAACAGGTGCTGCACTTAGTACCAATGCCCAATCAAAGGATTCCCCCAAAAATTGAAGAATTGGGCACATTTACTTCTTAAAAAGTAGTTAGGGATGTTTTCGGATTGCTGCACTGTGCCGTGCCATTATCACACTGACTCTTGGGAAGCTTGTTACACCTTGAAGAATTCCATCCATGATAGCTACAGTACAGCAGCATTAAAGGCTGCCAGAGGTGAAGGAAAACATTGGAGAAAGGGCACACATTTTCAATATGTATGGCCACGTGACTTCTCCCCCACCCCACCCCCAGGATCATCCTCACATATTGAGTGGCCCCACACCACTGTGAGGCCAGGCCTCATATTTTAGTGGAAATCACAACATATCAGTGCTATGTGCTATGGATGATTTTGATAAGCACTGTGAGGCCTAGAAATTCCCAATGGCCCTGGTTGGACCTGTTAATTCACACCTCCTTACCAACTCAATAAGGAATTTGCTCCTTGTTTTACTTGGAGTTAAATATTAAGGTCAGGGAAATGTCATCCATGCTAAGTATCAGATTAAAGCATGCAGAATTGCTTTTATGCACCATTTATTGACGTGTAGTAGAAACAGGAGCTACACACTCTAATTTGCTTAAAGTTGCAGTTAGTCTCCATTTTGCATCCATCTTGTTTGAACTTCTCCAAAACTGAATGACCTACCTTGAACCACCTTTCTCTTCAACTTTCTTTTGCTTGCCTCTGTCTTTTTTGTCACCGGTTGCTTTGGTATTCTTAATCTTTTTCTTGTCCTTTGCCCTGTTATCCTCCTCTTCACTGTCACTGTCTACTTGTTTTTTGCCCCTTTTATCTTTCCTCCTCTTGTCCGCTGCTTCATCAGCATTACTATCATTATCTGAATATTTCTTCTGAGATTTTACATTTCTTCCATTCTTCCTACGTTTAGTTGTTTCTTTCTCTGACTCTTCTTCATTGCTTTTTTCTGTAGATTTGTTCTTACTTTTCACATTCTTCTTTCTACTTTTCTCATTTTCCTCATCTTCCGATGCATCAGATCCCTCCTCAGATTCTTGTTTAGTCTTTTTCTTTCCATTTTCCTTTTTTTTCCATTGTCCTGTTTCCTTGGTGTTTTGTGATTCCACATCTGAGTTATCGTTATCTTAATTAAGAATGAGCAACATTAGGAAGTGAATCAGCAACTCAATCCTAGACATACAACTAACCAATGAAGAAAAGTGGACAGAACAAAAATTCCCCTGTGACATTATTAAGATACCTAATGCAGTAAAACAAAGATTGAGTGGCTTGCTGTTTTCCTGATGTAAGCTGAATAATTTTCCAATATCTCACAATTGTAAATACGGTTATCTGTTTAGAAATTGATGATAATAAAAATAGATTTATAATTTTATGTTTAAAAATGCAGGTAGTGGTCATTTCAAGTGTTCCAACATCAACTTAACAATTAAAGAATAGACAATTTAAAAGATAAATCACAGTTTTTAACCAGCTAACAATTCACTGAAATTGTTGGACACACACTCCTTCAGTGTTAGTAATAAACTAAATCACTTTGTCTGTTCCAGTGGTTCAGACCATAACACTATTTGAATGAGGAGTTTTAGAGGAGCTCCAATTCTTCCCAGAGGCAATATTGGGAAGAATTCCCAAAGGAAAGTGCATATAACAGACATCTGTAACAAGAGGAAAGGAGAAATGGTAGTCCTTCATCAAATGGCACAAAGCAGATGACATCATAAAAAATGACAAAGAAAATCCTTTCAGCTGCATCAAATGGAAAATGAAATGTACAATGTCGTTACATCATTACTATTTCATTTGGAATGTACCCTCTCAAAAAGAACTCATTTCTGGCAAAAGATGCAGTCAGCAGAAATCCAGCAAGTCTTCATCACACTTCTTAATGATATGCAGCTTATAAACACCATAAAATCAAGGGGTGTGGATGAATGTGGGAATTGGGAGGGTGGGATGGAATGGGTTTGGTGAGTGGTGGTGGCAAGCATAATACCTAGAAAATGTTCCTCTGTAGAAACATGGTAAAAACATGATAAATTTTATTAAAGGGCAGCTTTACCCTATGATGTTCTCTATAAAGTCTACAATTAGTAATATGCTTGCTGACATGTATATGGAAGAAGATCAAGCACGTGCGTAAGTGTGTCTATGGTAAGATCATACCTGTTTCTTCATCCTGTTCCTCGTCCTCGCTTTCCTCAATATCCACTTCAATGCTCACTGTTGGAAAATAAATAGCAAGACTGTGATGTCATTCTGTGTTTCCTTCTTGAAGCCTATAATTACTATTTATTTAGACTCAACCCAAAAAAATAAATACAAGGGAAGACCAACCAATCTATCAAGCCTGCCCTATGCAGTCATGATACTCTAAATATAATGATTGACGAGAGCTACCAGTAGCGAGGTACTCTCTTGGGAGATGCAAAAATCATCTAAAAATCTCTGCAGTTCATGTAAGGAGAAAAAAACCTGTAATATTCCTCTCTAACTCCTTCGTAGGTAATCAAAACTAGATGTCTTTTAAATGTTGCAATTGTACCTGCCTTTCCTCCTTTGTAAGTAATCAAAAATCAAACTAAAGCTAGATTGAACATAACTGTTTTTAATGTATTGAGGCACCCAGTATATGAGTGCCATAGTCTTGATTTAAACCAGGATCTGATCCAGGTTCCTTTTGAAGGTATGCAGCTTATCAACATTCCCTTCACAAGCTGTGCTACTACCTGAAATCTAAACTAATTCTCCCGTTACTCAACATAATACCATGTTCTTCTAACAGTACCTATCTAAAAGGAAACAAACTATTTATGATGCAGATACCAGACCTTCTATTATAATAAACAGCTCTGTCAATTCCCTTGAAGTCCTTGCTTCTCTGTGTTAAAGGACACATCTTTTTAAGCCAGATTAGTTTAAACTGGGTGTCTCCTGCAATTTATTGATGCATACTTTCACATAGATCGAGGCTTTCCTGTTTCTCAGATGCCTCAATCTGTAATGCAGTGCTACTGCCGATCACAGTGACCAGCCTGTTCTATGTTCAGGAATTATCCTCTGGGAGACCCTTAGGCTAATAGCCCCAACCTTTTTTTCCCCACCTTCCCTCAAGTTTTGTAACTTCCTCTGCCCCACCCCTTCAGCTTGACCTCCTTACTACATTAACTGCAGGCTGCTGATGAGATCATTCCAACAGGACAAACTCTCCTCCCTTAGGTCAGCATTGGTATGCTGTTGTCTGCCTCGCAAGCAGCAGTTGAGTGAATTGAACTGGTTGGATTTTACCATCTCCTAAAGGGAGTCTATCACGTTATTGATTTCTCAAAGCCAGGATGTCCCAAATTCATTTTTTTAATTTGGTGATTTGTCATTAGCACTAAGCTTTGCACTTTTGGTGCATCAAAAATAGCCAAAATCCAATTTGTGGAGAATAAAATATATAAAAAAAGGAAATCATGCTGAACCTTTATAAAACATTAATTCAGCCACATTTACCAAAACAGTCCCAACCTATTACTGGATAGACTGGGATTGTTGTCCCTGGAGTGAAGGAGGCTGAGGGGTGACCTTATTGAGGTTTATAAAATCATGAGGGGCACAGATAAAGTGGATGGTCACAGTCTTTTTCCGATTGTAGCGGAGTCTAAAGCTAGAGGGCATAGGTTTAAGGTGAGAGAGGAAAGATCTAAAAGGGACCTGAGGGGCATCTTTTTCACACAGAGAGTGGTGGGTATGTGGAACGAGCTGCCAGAGGAAGTTGTAAAGGCAGGTACAATTGCAACATTTAAAAGACATTTGGACAAGTATGTGGATAAGGGGTTTAGAAGGATATGAGCCAAATGCAGGCAAATGGGGATAGCTCAGGAAGGCTCCTTGGTCGGCATGGACCAGTTGGGCCAATGGGCCTACTTCTGCGCTGTATAACTGTGACTCTATGAGGAACCTCAGTTACATGGACAAACTGGAGAAGCTGGAATTGTTCATCTTAGAGCAGAGAAGGTCGAGGAACAATTTCCCAGAAGTATTCAGAATTGTAAAGAGGCTAAACAAAGTGCATAAAGAGAAGCTGCTCCCATTAGCAGGAGAGTGGAAGCCCAACAACATAAATTTAAGGTAAATGGCAAAAAAGTTAAAGCCAACAGTTAGGATTTAGAATACCCTTCCTAAAAGAGTGGAGGAAGTAAATCCAATCCAAGAAGGAGTTGTATGGGTTTTTGAAAGGAAGAAAATAATTGCAGGGCTAAGAGTCAGAGTAAAGGACTAACTGGATTGGTCTTTGACAAAGACAGCAGGGGCTTGATGGGTTAAATAGTCTCCTGCAGTGCTATAATAATTCTTATAATTCTATAATTTTATTAGCATCCATGTAACTGGTACTGGAAGTCATTCAGATCATTATTATCTTGTTTGCAGTCATTACTTTTCATTGTCAGATACCTTAGAGAAGAAGGTTTTAGTTCTGAGAATCTGCTGTTCAGTGGAAGACAACTTGACCAGGAAAAGTAATAGCCAGAGAAACTGCACTAAACATTCTTGTATATGAGTCATTTCCAAAATACTCTGTCATGTACGATCTTGAGTCAAGACATACTGTACCACAATGACCTTGAGGATCTTATCATCCTACAATATGTGCGTATGTTCATGGCTAACAATATTTTTTAATCCATTTCAAATTTTAACCTTGTTTTTTGTTTATCTAATTGAAGCACTTGTTGAGAATTCAACCATCTACTGGGGTGCAGTTTGAGGGATGGCATATTGTATTCACTCTACTTGAATTCCCAAATCATTCTTACATTACGAGATGCTCCAGACCAGAAATGATAAATTATTTTGCTACCACAAAATTGTTTTTAAAAATCTAGTGGTGAACACCAATTGATTATTGAGGTCCTGAGACTCCTGATGCCAACAGAAACACATATTCAGGGAGGGAATCATTAAGTCATTGGCACTATGGCCTCTTAGCCATATCTCCAACTCAGTATAAGCACAGCTGCTTGCAGGGAGAACTGCCGTGAGGTTAAACCAATATTAGGCTCAATAAAGAAATATTGCTCATTCAAAATGCTATGCAAGGTAAGTGGTTTGAGGGATGGGCCAGTTACTAATGCAAAGGTTTTTTAAAGATCATGGGAAATTAATATAAGGTGAATGCAACTTGCACTTCCAGTTCCGCAATCATTTGTGCCAGTTTGGATGATTTCAGGTAAATTGCTGCAGCCTCGATGCCGTTTTGCTAATATATTAAACATATTGTTAAATGTATTCTGGTACTCCTGTTTAGTGCTTCCCCACAGAGTGCTGATTTGTAACAGCACTCATGACTGCGTGGCTAGATTCTGCTCTAATTCCATCTACAAGATTGCAAATGATACCACTGTAATAGACTGTATCTCAAATAACGGTGAGTCGGAGTACAGGAAGGAGATAGAGAGCTTAGTGACATGGTGACACAACAACAACCTTTCCCTCAATGTCAGCAAAACAAAAGAGTTGGTCATTGACTTCAGGAAGGGGGGGCGGTAGCACATGCTCCTGTCTACATCAATGGGGCTGAGGTCGAGAATGTTGAGAGCTTCAAGTTCCTAGGAGTGAACATCACAAATAGCCTGTCCTGGTCCAACCACATAGGTGCCGCAGCCAAGAAAGCTCACTAGCGCCTCTACTTCCTCAGGAGTCAAAATAAATTTGACATGTCCCCTTTGACACACCAACTTTTATCGATGCACCATAGAAAGCATCCTATCCAGATGCACCATGACTTGGTATGGCAACTGTTCTGCCCAGGACTGCAAGAAACTGCAAAGAGTTGTGGACACAGCCCAGCATGTCATGGAAACCAGCCTCCCCTCCATAGACTGCCTATACTCGCTGCCTTGGTGAAGCAGCCAACATAATCAAAGACCCCACCCACCCATGACATTGTCTCTTCCCACCCCCCACCCCCACTAATCAGGCAGAAGATACAAGAGCCTGAGGGCACGTACCACCAGGCTCAAAGACAGCTTCTATCCCACTGTGATAAGACTAGTGAACGGTTCCCTAATACAATAAGATGGTCTCTTGACCTCACAATCTACCTCGTTATGACCTTGCACCTTATTGTCTACCTGCACTGCACTTTCTCTATAGCTGTGAAACTTGCCTTCTGTATTGTTTAACCTTGTACTACCTCAATGCACTGTTGTAATGAATTGATCTGTATGCAAGACAAGTTTTTCACTGTACCTTCATACAAGTGATAATAATAAACCAATTCCAATTCAAATTCCACTCTTGGTTCTCCAGTCCAAACAGTCACAAGTAGGTACCACCCTTTTAAAAGAGACATCTGCTTGGGCTGCCCACTGATATGCTGGGAATCTGGTGTGAGTTCCTGTTACCTAAAATTGGAGAATTCCATATTGAGTCCTGAAGGCTGCAGCATCCTCAGATGGAAGATGAAACATTGTTCCTCAATCTTGCTAACTCACTCTTTCTTTTAATCTGTATCAGAACCGTTCATTTCTGCTTATCAGCATTGTGAGTCAATTTGTCCTTTTTTTGTACAATCTAACTACTGGGCATATCCCATAACATTGCTGTTAGCAACATAGTACATAGACAAAGAAGTTTCATCTTATTTTAGCTGCTAATTAATCTCACCCTATCTGAGATATTTCCTCTGTTTTACCCATCACTCCCTCACCTTCTCTGCCATCTGAAATGAACTTGCTTTCTCTCTTTCCCAGTTCTCACTAAGGGTCCAGAACCTGAAACATTAACTGGTTCTCCCTTCACAGATGCTGCCTGACCCGCTGAGTGTTACCAGTGTACCTTTATTAGTTTTCATAACTCATGTTACTAGTTAATACATGAAACAGAAGAAGTATCTCAGAATACTTCTGCCACTAATAGATTCCTTACAATATAGAAGGAGACCTGTTAGCCTATCAAGTCTATGCAGGGTCTCAGAGCAATCCCCTCAATCCTATTCCCCCACTTATTTCTTAGTACTCTATTCTCTCTTTCCCATCAGCTACCCCCTGATGCTCCAGCACTCACTTCAACCAGCGGTATTTTACAGCATCTACTCTCTCATCTTTGGGATGTGGGTGGAAACCAGAACACTGGGGAAACCCATAATGTTACAAGGAAAATGTGTAAACTCCACACAAACAGCACTGGATTGTCAGGATGAAACGAGGGTTGTTGCAGATATGAGGAAGCAGCACCTCCAGCTGTGCCACTTAAGCAAACCATACTCTAAGGAAATTTTATATAAGTTACATCATTGGTCATTCAAGTGCTAGGTGATGACCATTTCCAAAAAGAGAGTGCTAAACCTCTCCATCATGTTCAATGGCATCAGTATTGTCAAAGTCCACACTGTCAATGTACTGAGGGTTCTCTATTAACCAGAAACCTAAATGGACCAGCTGCATAAATAATTTATTTATAAGAGCAGGTCATTTGGGATATCCTATGATGAGTAACTTGTCTTCTAATGTTCCAAAGCCTTCCCACCATCTACAAGGTGCAATTCAGGAATGTGAAGGTATATTCCCACTTGCATGGATGAATGCAGCTCCAACAACACTCAAGAAGCTCAAGATCATCCAGAACAAATCAGCCAGCATTTTCTGCTCCATGGACTCTGGTGAATGAAGCCTGTAGTGTGTGTAAGGTGCATGCTATAATTTGTCAAGGCTTATTCAAAATCACCTCTAAAAAATTACAAATGCTCTTCTGAAAATTCACATTTTGGCATTTTTCACACATCCATATTTTTGCTAAGACTAGCTAAGCATGGAATGTCAAGCTGAAAATATTCAAAGGTCATTTAACTAGTTTGAATATTATATCTTTTTATTTTCTGCCTTTTCAATGTTCCTTCAATATTATTCCACATTTCCCTAGTCTCCAGGGACAAAATTATCTGTATTATAAACTTGTCAATGGTAATTAATGATGTCTCATGATTGTGACTGAAACAATGCAGCATATGGATGTAGCTTTCGAAATACCTTCCATGATTTGATTTTCAATCTTGCCTCATATACCATATATCAGTAGAAAAAATCAACATCTTTCACAAATCTGTTAAACGTTTAAAGGAGATGATATGGATCAAATAACATGAAATTAAATGGGAAAATTGGAATGCAGTGCTGAGTTTCTGAGCAGCAAATAGCTGTCCTGCAGCAGTCTGTCCTGCAGCAGTTATTTTGATTCTTCAACTGGAATGAAAATTGTGTGAGTTCTAATGTGATCTTTATGCCATTACAAATACCCAGAATAGAAAGGTCTACTGAGCTGGTACGCTCTAATGCTTACCCTAACATTCACACTGAAAATGTCAGTAAGTAATAAAACACTGGTCTTATGTCCTAAATTGCTCAGAACAAAGATGTGGGGCTTTATTTTGAGAGTGGAATGCTAAAAGTAAATTGTGCTCAGAAAATGTCATTATACAAGTAATGATGGTAGGCTGCAAATGCATTAGACAGGAAATAGATGAACCAAAGCATCACGAACGTAAATGCTATCAAAATCCTTACCTTCAGTAATCTCAAGAACCTTTTTAGTATCCCCTGTTGATTTTAGACACTCATTTCAATCTTACACCAAACATATCTATTAGTATTTCATAAGCCTAACAATTTCACAGGTAAATATTCCTGTATATCTGATCACAAGCCAAACCTTTGAAATATTTCCATGTTTACAGGTGATTTGTAAATCCTTTCATGTTGGGCAATTGTAAGAAAATCATAAACTGTTAGAGGTACTCACCAGGTCAGATAGCATCAGTTTTTTGCTTTTCATTTGCTAGCAACCATCTCTCTCCACTGAACACCAGATTTGTCTTTGGTCCTGAGCTGCAGATGTTCTAGCGTGGAGAAATGCCAGACTCATACAGTCTTCAGCACTACTGAAAGTTGTAGTGGGAGGCACTTGATTGAAGTGATCATTAATTGCACCCTCCACTTACTGTTCCTATTTGTTTTTCCTGCTGCTTCCTTTTTTTAAAGTTCTTATTAGAAACCATTCTGGTCTGCAAGTGTCACCCAAGTCACCCAAACTAAAGGGTATAAATTCCAATTTTGCTCCTATATTATCATTGATTTTTTGTCACCAGCTGCTGCTCAGCTGCTTCAGTTATACCTCGATAGGGTATTGTTTCTGAAAAGTTTGTTCATAAGATGACATGAGGGAAATTATACTTCATCTGTGAAATAGTTTGCTTGTGGTTGAAAATCAGGGCATATGCCTGGCTACTCAAGAGTTTTGCACAATTCATCAAAATATCAGATTCTTAAATCAGTTGAAAATAAATTCAAAAATATGAATTCATTTTACAATGTGAGCTTGTTTTATTTTCTTACCAATTTATCTGTCATGTTTCTATCTGAAACAAAAGGACTTTGTTTTAATGTGTAGGCAAGAAGCAGCCAGGAAACATTTGGCCATTTGACCCTGTTATGCTTATACTGTCTCTTTGAAAGTGCAAGTGTTTTTTGTCCATCGTCCTTGTTTTTAGTCCAATAGCCTTGGAAGTCCTAATACAGAGATCAACTCACATGTTCCCAGTAAATTAAAAGAAAAACACATCATGGTTATTTAGACCTAAGACGCTCCTGGTCATACATAGCAGAAAATAAAGACACAGCTTTATTGTTCTCAGTCATTTTCCGGAATGTGGAGTCAGCTGGGTACACCAGATTTGAAAGGAAACCAGAATTTACTTCACTATTGAAAATTCCCGTTAAGAGGTTTGATTTAGAAGCTCAATATAAATGAAAACTCTGCATGGACCATTAAAGTAGAAATTACTGCAATAAAACTCATTTGGCTAGATTTCATCCTCATTGGTAGACATGGTGGTACATTGTACTTTGCCTCCAGAATTCATTCCATTAACTTCAATGGAATGAATGTCAGAAGTAATATATTGTATGTTTAATGCTTCAAGCCACTGATGATCTTCAAGACAACTTTGGATTACCTAGGTTCTCCAAATGAACAACTGTACATGCACGGAATATCATTGTGCATGAATTCAGAATATGCATTCCTGTCAGAGGAAACTCCACATAGTTAATGTGTGAATTCAGTCCCTTATCCTACAATCCTGAGGCATCCTCCATTTTGTCCATTAATCCTAGCTCTTCCTTTTTTGACAAAATTCCTACTACCTCATTCCCATTTCCTCAGGTGATATCCACCTGCCTATCATATCCTCCATTTAAAAAAATACCTTTGAACTGTCTTCCTCCCTCCTCCTGGTTTTGGTAAACTACTTCCCTATCTTCAGTCTCACTTTTCTTTCTATTGACTGTGTTGTTACCTTCTAAATTCAAAGGCCATTACACCACTTAGATTTTTTATGAACACCTTTCCACCTCAGACGCATCATTAAAATAGTCCTAATCAAACTGCCAGCCCACGTCAGTGTGATTCTGATGAACTATTCCATTTTGCTGTCCGTAGCTGCTCTGTATACTTTGACTTTCTCTTCTATTCTCTGTAGGGCTGCCCTTGCTGGTCCTATCCATCCAATACTAGCTATGAAATTTGCAGTAATATCTTCCATTTCTGGTTCACAGCATTATCACTGGTATCCTCGATCCTTGGTCCATTTCTTTTCCTCATCTACTAGCTGCCATCTGACCTTAGAATTCACTTTCTTAAATATCTCCAGTTTTATGTAGCTCTTCTTCCACTATTTCCTTTGACTTTACATCCAAATCTGCTATTTAAAATGAATGAGGCTGTTATAGCAGGTGAAATACAATATGAAAATGAAAATTCCTGAATTAATCATTTATAATGCTTCTAGGCTTTGGTTTCAACAAAGACTTATATAAATGCAACACAACCTCTTTGCCTTGGAGTCCAATGCTCTTGGCAATAAACATACCACTGAAGACAAAAACAAACCGTAAATGCTAGAATATGGAACAAAAACCAGAACACTGGTAGAACTCAGTGGGTCAAGCAGTATGAGTGGAGGCAAAAGATAGTGAAACCAAGCGTAGACTAAGCAACTATCTACTGCTACAGCAACTAACATCGCTGCAGAGAGGCCAAATGCAAATTGTTCTGGTTCAGTAGCTTACAATCCAATGTTATGAACAATGAATTTTCCAGTTTCCAGTAACCCCCACCCCCCAGTTCTCTCCTTCCACACACACTCACTTGTCCACCTAGTTTTTTTCTCCCTTTGTTCACCTTTTCCAAACCCCGTCCCTCTCCCCCACCTGGTTCCATCTGTCCATCATCCCTTCCCCATCTGGTTCCACGTATCACTTATCACCTTCTATCCCACCCCCCTTTCGTACTGCTATCAATTGGCAATCTTTCCCATTCCCCCTCAGTCCTGATGTAGGGTCCTGATCCATAGTGTCAGCTTAAACATACCATTGTCTTCCTAATTGAGGAGTGGATTTTAGCTAGCCTTGGAGTCTTTCCAGTTTTTGATTCTAAAAATCTATGGAGAATAATTAAATGGAGTAATTGGGAAATATGGGGTTTATATATTAAATTAATCTATCATATAGGAATCAAAAAGCTTCAGTGTCTTTTACAGCTGTTCTAATATTGCTCTCCATCGACTTTACTAAAGGGTAAAATCAAAAAGGATGTAGAACCATCATTGCACCCAATCTCATTGCTTGTTCCACAAACAGTTTAGGCTTAAAACTGCATTCCCTGCCAACAACTCCAACAACAGACACCATCCCACACCCCTGCTATTCTTCCATCTCATTTTAAGCAGTGGATTTTTTTTTTCTCTTGTTTCTTGTTTGCTTTGATATTTGCTGATGTTATTAAGAACTATGAAGGAAAATCTCTTTTGCACAAGTGTAAAAGATATGCATGAAGAATAAATCCAATGAAGGAGATACACACACTGTTCGGCAAATATTAACCATCTTGCTTTTTGATTTATCACATGAAATTTATCATGGAATCAAAATTGCTAGAAATACTCAGCAGATCAGATAGCACCTATGGAGTTAACATTTCAGGTTGATGATCTTTCAGCAGAACTGGGAAAAGGAAGAGACGAAAGAGCGTTAAAGTTGTAGAGAAAGAAGGAAGGGTTAGGGAGATCAAAATGGAATGTTCGTGATAGGGTGGAGACCAAGAGAGAGTGAGTGATACATGTGGTGATGGCACTAATTGAAAGAAGTGGTAAAGGTTAGTGAGGTACAAAAGACAAGTCTGGAGAAAGTATAAACAGGAGGAGACAAATGAAATCTAAGATACCGAAAGGAGACATGAAAATAAAACTTGAATTCTGGAAACATGAGATGCAAGGATAGAATGATTGATGATCTGATTTTTTTTAAATTCAGCATCGAGTCCAGAAGGCTATAATGTAACTAGTCAGAAGGTAAGGTTTGGTGCTACCCGTCTAGCTTATGTTGTGCTTCATTGGTATAGTACAAGAGGCCAAAGACAGAGAAGTTAATGTGGGAGTGAGCTGAGAATTAAAATGATAGATAACTGGAAGTTCCAGGTCACTCTTGCTGGCTGAATATAACAAATTAAATTTATAATTTAGCACTAATGCAGGTCTCTTAACAGTGTATAGCATTTTGTTTGTGTTAATACTTAAACAGGGAAATTCTCACCACTTTAAAGTTCAGTGTTAAAGTAGATTGAACAAGTTAGCCAACAGATATGAGTTAATGTAAATCACCATCATTCCAATCAAAAGTCATTGACTGTTTCTTTCTCCAGAATGTTGACTGACTTGCTAAATATTTCCAGTATATTCTGCTTTGTTTTATTTCAGGTTTCCAACAAGTGCAGTATTTTGCTTTTGAATCATCATTATTATATCACACCCAACACATATTAAAATTTCAGCAGTTAACAAGGAAATTAGATCGTGAAATAACACAGAAATGAAATCTATAAATCCTACTTTACACTATGGCTGTATTTCCCCATTTATTACAAAATACAATGCACCATGATTATTAGAACTACCAAAAAAGCCACTGTTGAAATTAGCAATTCTAAACTGGCTCCCAGAAACCTGAACAACTTTGTAGTTTTAAACTGATGTCATGGCAGTCACCCAATTCTATATAGCTGCTTGTTTACCCCTAAAACTATGAAGCCTGAATGAATTTTTATAAAAGTATTTATCTTGGTCCAGTCAAAACACTCTTGAATATAACTTTCTCTGCATGTTTAGCAGGTTAGGTGCTACTTTTGCTTTTGGCAGAATGTTTTTCCACTTCTGTAACATGCTGATATTTTGCAGAACTATTTCTAACTTCCAAATTTTGGCAGCTGAGTATTTTCAAACTGAAATTAAAGCAATATTATGAATGTTATTTGGCAAGAAGAATGGAGAATGATTTTATTCATCATATAAGCACATTCTTCATATCTTTTTTATGAGTTATTCAAAATTATGGTACCTCAATGCATTCTTCTATTTTGATTATTTGAGGACATTTTGGGTTTCTTTTCTAATTTTGCACTTCTTTTTCCCAACTTTATGCCATTCCAGATCTTCCCCTTTCCAACTTCATGCCATTCCTGATCTCCCCCTTCCTGACCTTATACCATTCCCAGCCTCACCCATCCTGACTTGAAACGCTGCTCCTGAGCTCCTCCTATCCTGACCATAAATGTCTTGCTGCCCACAGCCTTGGGGGAAGTATCGGGTGGCACATTTTCATGTATGAAAGTATGCAAAGTATCAATCTGTTTGTTTATTATGATACATAAGAAGACAATTCAGCCCACTGGATCAGGCCAATCCCATTCTCCCTCTCCTGATTTCCCTGTAGCCCTGTATTCTCTTTCACACAATCTCTTTGTCTTTTCCTTTGATTCTTTTGCCATTTACCCGCACTAAGGAGTAACTTACAGTAGCTATTTAGCATACCGCCACATCGTTGGGATGTGGGAGAAAACCAGAGCAGCTGGCATAAGCCCATGTGGTCACAGGGAGAACATACAGATCACACAGAGATAGCAATGAGAGTCTGAATTGAACTCATTTCTCTGGAGCCAAGAAGCAGCAGTACTAGTCGTTGTGTCTCATGCTGCTCGCAGTCACGTGGAATTTGAAAAGATGGGTCAGAATATAGAACAGTTTCGCTCCATTAAGGCCATTCCAAAACTGGAACTTCTAGGCATGTGTCAGGTATGTGAGAATTAACCCTTTAAAGTTTTATCACTATGCTAGGTACTGATTCAATTCAGCTTGATCCACATTGCTATCACCTGCTTATGTGGAAAGTATGTGCTAGATGAGTACAAGTCTACTTTTAGGAACTGAGTGTACTGCATGGTATGACCATATATTGTAACAGATAGAATTTTTGGCAGAGAAACTCACAGACACAACATTGGTAATGAATTTGGGATGTTGTGCTTGTGAAAGTAGAAGGAGGCAGAAATCTCTTATGGTGAAACAACTGGGCTCCCTGAGCAGGAAGTGGATGTTAAAGATATGTTAGGATGCTCGAGAAATATAAGCTGACAAGTGCACTTGCCCTATACAAGTGTGGACTTCTTCCTTAAGGGGAATGAGAGCACTGAGGTCCCAGAAAGGACATGGAACAGAGGAGTGTGACAAGATGTGGGAGAAGAAAGATGATATTGCTGCTGGCAGTATGGCCAGAGACATATGAGATGCACCACAAGCTATGAGCAAAACCTCTTGTGAGAACATTATAAAAACTCTGAAGGAATTTTAATTCAATGCCATCAGAAGTCATTGAGAGAATTCAAGCAGTGGAACTAATATTCAAAGGAGCAGGAAGATTGCCACCACCGGCCCTGACAGTCTCCAATGCACCTGAACCCATGGTCACCGTCGAGGATGTAAGATCAGACTTCCGGAGAGTGAACCCGAGGAAAGCATCTGGCCCAGATGTGTCCCTGGCCGTGTCCTCAGATATTGTGCTGATCAGCTGTCGGGGGTTTTGCAGACATATTTAACCTCTCCCTGCTTTAATCTGAGGTTCCCACCTGTTTTAAGAAGACCACTATCATCCCGGTACCTAAGAAAAACAAGGTAACATGCCTAATAACTACTGACCAGTGCTCTGACATCCACCATCATGTAGTGCTTTGAGAGGTTGGTCATGGCACGCGTCAACTCCAGCCTCCCAAAAAATCTTGACCCACTGCAATTTGCCTACCACCGAATCAGGTCTACAGCAGATGCCATCTCCCTGGCCCTACACTCATCTCTGGAGCATCTGGACAGGAAAGGCACCTACATTAGACTATTGTTTATTAACTACAGCTCTGCCTTCAGTACTATAGTTCCAGGCAAGCTCATTACCAGACTCAGAGACCTGGGACTCAACACTTCCATCTGCAACTGGAACCTTGACTTTCAGACCAAAAGACCGCAATCAGTAAGGATAGGCAGCAATACTTCCAGCATGATTATTCTCAACACTGGTGCCCCACAAGGCTGCGTCCTCAGCCTCCTACTCTACTCCCTATACACTCATGACTGCATGGCTAGATTCTGCTCCAACTCCATCTAGAAGTTTACAGATGATACCAACGTAGCGGGCTATCTCTCAAATAATGATGAGTCAGAGTACAGGAAGGAGATAGAGAGCTTAGTGACATGGTGTCATGACAATAACCTTTCCCATAATGTCAGCAAAACAAAGGAGTTGGTCATTGACTTCAGGAAGGGGGGCAGTGCACATGCTCCTGTCTACATCAATGGGGCTGAGATCAAGAGTGTTGAGAGCTTCAAATTCCTAGGAGTGAACATCACCAAAAGCCTGTCCTGGTCCAACCACATAGATGCCATAGCCAAGGAAGCTCACCAGCACCTCTACTCCTGAGGGTCTAAAGAAATTTGACATGTCCCCTTTGACACTCACCAACTTTTATCAATGCACCATAGAAAGCATCCTATCCAGATGCACCATGGCTTGGTATGGCAACTGCTCTGCCCAGGACTGCAAGAAACTGCAAAGAGTTGCGGACACAGCCCAGCACGTCATGGAAACCAGCCTCCCCTCCATAGACTCTGTCTATACTTCTCGCTGCCTTGGTGAAGCAGCCAACATAATCAAAGACCCCACCCACCCATGATATTCTCTCTTCTCCCCTCTCCCATCAGGCAGAAGATACAGGAGCCTGAGGGTACATACCACTAGGCTCAAGGACAGATTCAATCCCACTGTTATAAGACAATTGAACTGTTCCCTTATACAATGAGATGGACTCTTGGCCTCACAATTACCTTGTTATGACCTTGCACCTTATTGTCTACCTGCACTGCAGTTCCTCTGTAGCTGTGACACTTTACTCTGTATTCTTTTATTGTTTTACCCTGTACTACCTCAATGCACTATCTAATGAATTGATCTGTATGAACGGTATGCAAGACAAGTTTTTCACTACACCCCGGTACGTGACAATAATAAACCAATTCCAATACCAATGTCACCTGAGAGTGTGAGAAAGCTTGATTCAACATACAATTGTCAGAAGCATGCAAGGAACAGACTCACAGAGCCAATAATGGTGGCATTGTCTTCATCAAGACTGTGTCACATAATTTCTGCAAATGGGTTGGGCAGGACACCAGCAGATAACATGAGTGCTGACATCATGGGCCACTGGCAACATAGGTAGAAAAGACTTGCCATTGATACTCAGGGAGATACCTGGCCTCAGAATATCCTTTCAAGGTGGTCCGGTGTTGCAATCGCCATAGGATAGGACACATTGCACAAATCTTCAAGTCATCCAAGAAAGTGATGTGGTTGCCCCCACTTGCTTCAAATGCAGAGAAGCAAGCCTATGGAACAGTCCCTCCATATAACAGAGTCAGAGGATGGAAATAGATATACTCAATGTTATTTATTGTGTATTTAAAGAGATCTATGAAGATAGCATATGTAAGGCTGTCATTTTTTAAAAATTAAATTTTACTTACAGCGTGGTAACAGGCCCTTCCGGCCCAACGAGTGCGCACCACCCATTTTTTAAACCCAAATTAAACTACCCATACGTCTTTGGAATGTGGGAGGAAACCGGAGCTCCCAGAGGAAACCCACGCAGGCACACAGGGAGAACATACAAACTCCTTACAGACAGCGACGGGAATCAAACCCCGATCGCTGGCGCTGTAATAGCGTCACGCGAACCGCTACACTATTAGGGATAGATATGCACATACATAACACAGCATGGCATTCTCTAACTGGACAGGATATATATACCCAAAATATGTCCATCTCCTCTTGCTGAGGTGGACCAAGACAGTGCAATGATCCTACTCACTCGATACTTTCACAGTCTGGGGTGAGATGTTCAGCTAGTTGTCTGTAAAATTGTATATATAGAAATAGTTAACTGATGAGGGAATTTAATGTGTAAAATGAGTTGATGATTTGCATTGGTTTATTACATTTTAAAAGCAGAAGCAGTACATATGAATGAAAATGTACTTTTAAGAACTGAGTGCTAGGACCTCAATAGATTTTGTACTGGACATGGTTTTTTACTTTGAGAATGATTGCATTCAAAAGAAGAATGTTCTGTTTGTTTTTCTTATTTAGTCTTTGAGATGTGTGCATCACTACCAAGGAGATGAGTTGCTCATTCCTAACTTCCATTGAGGAGGTGATGTTAAACTACCTTCTGATGCAACTGAGGCAATCCTTCTGGTAGACACATCCTTACAATATTGTTGGGGATGGATTCCAGGATTTAGACCCAGCTATGTTGCAGTAAGACAAAATATTTCTAAGTCAGGATAGTGTGTGACTTGGTGGGAACCCACAGTTGGTGGTGTTCCCATGCACCCCCTTTCTTTGTCCTTTTTGGGATTTAGGAGGACTATAGAGCAGTCTAGGCAAATAACTGCTTTGTAGATCTCAGACACTGCAGCTTTTTTTCTCCAGTGGAGAAGGGAACGAATGTTTAAATTGGTAGATGGAGTGCCAGTAAATCTGTCCATTTTGCCCCAGATGGTATCTATCTTCTTGAATGTTTTTAGAGCTATATTCATCTAGGCAGGCAGAGAGTGTTCCATGAATCTCCTGGCTTGTGTTTGTAAAAGGTGGAAAGGCTCTGGGTTATTCAGAGGTAGTTGGTCTAGTTCAGTCTTTGATCATTGATCAACCATAGGATGTTGATTGTGATGATAATACCAATGAATGTCAAGGGTAGGTGGTTAAACTCTCTCATGTTTAACCACAGTTGATCATGCCTGATACTATTGTGGCATGAATGCTATTTGCTACATATCAGCCCATTCCTGAATGTTGTCTAAGTCATGCAGGTGTGGATTGCTTCATTACCTGAGGAGTGCCTAATGGAATTGAACATGGTGTAGTCATCAGTAAATATTCCCACTTCTGACTATATGATTGAAAGAAAGATGATTATAAAGTATCTTAAGAGTTCAGGCATCATTTGCTGTTCTGAGATGGTGTCTTGGGATGTTTGGCCTACAACTACAAACATCATCCTTTATACAAGGTCTGACTCCAATCACTGGAGTGTTTTCCCCTTGCTGTCCTTTGATTCCCGTCTTGCCAGAGCTCCTTGATGCCACACTGGGTCAAATGGTGCCTTGATGCCCAGGGCAGTCACTCTCTCTTCAGCTCTGGAATTCAGCTCTTTGGTCTACGTTTGAACAAAGCTGTAATGAGGTCAGGAGCAGAATATCCTGGCAAAACCCAAATTGAGTATCAGTAAACAAGTTGTTAGAGAGAAACTGCCACTTGAGAGGTTTGCAAATGATACCTTCTACCACCTTTTTGATGCTTGAGAGCAGGCTGATCGCATAGTAATTAGTGGGATTGAAGTTGCTCTGTTTTTCTTGTGAATAGAGCATACTAGTGCAATTTTCCACATTGTCTGATAGATACCAATGTCATAACTGTACTGGAACAGATTGGCTAGAAGTGTGGTTAGTTCTGGAGCACAAAGCTAACCACACCCACAGCCAAGATGTTATCTCGTCCCGTAGTTTTGGCTGTATCCTATGCTCTCCACTTTTTCAGATGATCCTGTGAAATCAATTGAATTGCCTGAATTGGCTTCTATGATGGTGGTTATCTCAGTATGAAGCCTAAATGGATCATCAATTTGATATCTTTGACTGAACATGGTTGCAAATGTTTCAGCCTTGAATTTAGCAATCACACACACAGCCATTATTGAGTATAAGGATGCTCCTGGAGCCTCATTCTCCTGTTAGCTGCTTACATGTTCATCATCATTCATGATTAGATCAGAACTTTGACCCAGTCCATTGGTTAAAGGATCACTTAGCGCTGTCTATTGCTTGCAGCTTTTACAAATCTCCTGTGGTTTTTGATTGTCCATAGAGTTATAACATTCATAATACTGACATAAAAATAAAAGTTCCTTATTTTTAGAAGCATTTAGAAATACTGACGTAGTAGTTGTCTGTTTACACATCATATTGGGATATCTTGACAAGCAACAAAAGCAGATGCTGTGAAGTTATTAATTTTTTTGTCTACCCAACTAAAATGTTTCCTTATAATGAATGTGTAATTTCCTTGGGCTACCTTCACACTTGAAGTGAAGTCCACTTCATTGTAACAATAGAAATTGTGTTTCATCAACTGAAATATAATTCAAAAGTATGACTTTGAAACATTAAAAATTGCATCAAACAACTGACACAGATTCCAGACAGAGGAGGAGAAGGAAGCTGAAGTATTGGTTGCTCAGGCCAAAGTGGAGGGGGAGTGTGAAATTTAGTGTTGGATCAAAGCAGAAATTGCAATTTCTATTTTTCAATGCAGTGGAGTTTTAGCCCATTCAGCAACAAATGTACAGCAATCTGGGAAAAATGTTCAATCACTGGAAGTTGTGTCTCATCAAATCATTGGCAGATTGACTCCCAGAATGGTCGAGAGTATATGTAGGGTTCAGCTCACAGAAAGAGGAAAGGAAGGGTAAGATTGTGTCAACTGTTAAATAAAGATTAGTGTAATTTCTCAATCTTGTGTAAAGGCATTTCGCAACAGAATAAGACATTCTGCTTTTTTTGAGATTTACTGAAAATTACTAGTCAGAACTTCTACCCCGCCCATGAGCAATCACATTACTGGTAAATGGTAAATGTAAGAAGAAAGAGAAAAAATCTTGATTGTTCAATATAAATTTGTCCAATACATAATAGAACGTAGAACAGTACAGTGCAGGAACAGTTCCTTCAGCCCACCGTGTCTGCGCTAACCATGAAGCCAATCTAACCTAATCCCATTTGCCTTCACAAGGCCCATATCCCTCTATTCCCTGCCTGTTCATGTGTCTGTCTAAATGCCTCTTAAATGTCACTATTGTATCTGCTTCTGGCATCATATTCCAGGCACCAACCACTCTGTATAAATAACTTGCCTGGCAGATCTCCTTTAAACTTTCCCCCTCTCACTCTAAACCTATGCTTTCTAGTATTTGAAATTTCCACCCTGGAATAAAGGACCCTGACTATCTAGTCTTTCAATACCTCTCCTAATTTATATTCTTCTATCTGGTTGCCCCTCAGCTTCCAACGCTCCAGAGAAAACAATCCAAGTTTGTCCAAATTCCAACCCAGGCAACATCCAGGATAACCTCTCCAAAGCTTCCACATCCTTCCTATAGTGCAGTGAACAGAACTGTACACAATACTCTAAATGTGGCCTAACTAAAGTCTTATATAGCTGCAACACGACTTCTTGACTTTTATATAAGATCTTTATTTTTTATATAAGATCTTTATTAGTCACATGTACATTGAAACACATAGTGAAATACATCTTTTGCATAGAGTGTTCTGGGGCAGCCCACAGGTGTCACCACGCTTTTGGCGCCAACATAGCGTGCCTACAACTTCCCAACCCACGCGTCTTTGGAATGTGGGAGGAAACTGGAGCACCCGGAGGAAACCCACGCAGACACGAGGAGAACATACAAACTCCTTACAGACGGTGGCCAGAATAAAGATGGGTCTCTGGTGCTGTAAAGTGTTACACTAACCGTTACACTACTGTGCCTGCTTTTATATTCATTGCCCCAAACAATGAAGGCAAGCATGCCATACACCTTCTTTACCACCCTATCCACTTGTATTGCCACTTTCAGGGAACTACGGACTTACACCCCAAGATCCCTCTGTACATCAATGCTCCGAAGGGTCCTGCTATTTACTGCATACTGTCCTCTTGCATTTGCCCTTCCACTTGTTCAGATTAAACCCCATCTGTCGTTTCTCCTCCCAAATTTCCAACTGATCTACATCCTGCTGCATCATTTAGCAACCTTCCTCATTATCCACAACTCCATCAGTTTTCGTGTCATCTGCAAATTTACTAATCAGACCACCTACATTTTCTTCCAGATTATTATATATTACAAACCACAGAGGTCTCAGCATTGATCCCTGTGGAAGACCACTGGTCACTGACCTCCAGTCAGAGAAAGACCCCTTCACCACTACCCATTGTTTTCGATGCCCAAGCCAATTTTGTTTCCAACTTTACAATTCACCATGAATCCCATGTGACTTAATCTTCTGGACCAGCCTACATGACAGACCTTGTCAAATGCTTTACCAAAGTCTATGTAGACAACATCCATTGCACTACCTTTATCAATCATCTTCATTACTTCCTCAAAAAACTCAATCAAATTTGTGAGACAAGACCTCCTCCACACAAAGCTGTGCTGACTTTCCCTAATAAGTCTATGCTTTTCCAAATGCAAGTAAATGCATCCTAAGGATCTTCTCCAATAATTTCCCTTCCACTGATGTAAGGTTTAGCAGCTTATAATATCCTGGCTTGTCCATGTGTCCCTTCTTAAACAATGAGACAACATCAGCTATTCTCTAGACTTCTGGGGCCTCACCTGTGGCTAAAGAAGATACAAAGATCTCTGTCGAGGTCCTAGTAATTTCCTCCCTTGCTTACCTCAGTATCCTGGGATAGATTCCATCAGGCCCTGGGGGACTTTTCCTCTTTAATGTTTCTCAGTACACACATCTCCTTCTTCTTAATAGCAACATGCCCTGGTGTATCAACACACCCTTCCATAATCGTAGTTATGTAAGATAAATATGTTGTGCATATTTTACTTCTTCTTGTAAGCTTACACATAAAGTAATGCTTTATAGACAAGAAATGAGAAGCAAATGTAAGATTTTTATTATGTTTTGCATATTTATACAGCTCACTTACATACTAAAGCAACTGAATTCCAAAATTCGCCTTATATAATAATGTATTCATGGGTCATTGGCCTGTAAGTCCATGTAACTGCTGGAAATTACTCAAACTAAATACAGAAAAAAATAGCGGCAATGTTAAGATAGTTCTTAGCAATCCACACCGCACTGAAATCTAAACACATGCACAGACAAAATTCATATGCATTTTATTATCAGTCTTTTAATGAATATGACTATCAAATTATATTCACATAAGCCAAGTGCAGTCATATTCCCCCTAAATTCAAGTAAGATCTTTCAGTAGATAAGATCTACTTGAATTTACTTGAATTTCACCTGCTTTACAGAAGAATAATTAAAAATTACATATATCTCTTTTGTTAAGAGCTTTTTTTTAAATCCCTTCTCGTCGTTATTGCACCTTGAGCATTTGACAGTTTATGATCAACTATACTTAAAGGTATTGCAAGCCACCAAAGAACTAAAGCAATTTAGTCTTCAATCAAATGAATTGTAACAATGCATTGTATCATCTTAAAAGTGTTTACCTCCACAATCATTACAAATGTTAATGTATTTGTTTGTTTTAGTTTAGAATAATCTAAGTTATCACAAACCGAATTTTAAGTAAGATCCATTACCATCACTTATTTTGGCGATCAGTTTTTCATGTCGCGGCATTCCACAATTCCAAGGTGTCCAGTTAAGAGTGTTAAGCGATAAATTAACTTTAAAAATGTGAAATAAATTGCAGCATTTAGGAAGAGAAGCAACTTATCTGAATTTCTACAAACACTTTCACCTGCTGTTCGCTGTTTTCACTGAGTGAAACATGATAATAGGCTATTAAACCATCAAGTAAAAGATTCATGAAGTTTTGGGTTACTGTTACGTGCAACATTACAGGGGATGAATCATAGAATCATAGAAAATTTACAACAAAGACAGAAGCCATTTGGCCTATTTTGTCTATACTGGTTGAAAACAACCCAGCCATGCCTTATCTCACCTTTCTGTACTTCATCTGTAACCCTGCAGGTCACATCTCTTCAATGTGCACAACAAAATACTTTTAAAGTGTGATGTAGGGCCCTGCCTCTCCCATCCTTTCAGGCAATGAGTTCCAAATCCCTAACACCTTCTAGCCCTTCTATGAGGCTATGTTAGTGTTGGCGTTAGGTTACTGGACTAGCTTCCACAAGCCTGAACTATTGCTCCAGAATCATGAATTCAAATCCAGTTGTGGCAGCTGGCAGAATTCAAATTTAAGTTACTAAATAAATCGGGGATTAAAAATAAAGCTACTCTTTGTAATACTAACCATGAAACTACTGGATGTTCATAAAAAAACATTGGGTTCTCTAATGACTTACAAGACCAGAAATCTTCCATCCTGTATGTGACTCCAGACCCAGCAATGTGGTTGACTCTAAACTCCTTCCTCAGTCATGGCCATTTTGAGATGACCAATTAAAGATGGATTGACAGTGATGTCCACATCCCATAAATGAATAATAATGGAGTAGTATGTGCAGTTTTGGTCTCTTAGCCAAGAAAGGATATACTTGTCACAGAAGGAGTGCCACAAATGTTCACCAGATCGATTCCTGGGATGGCAGGACTATCATGTACAGAGATATTGGGTTAACTGGGCTTGCATTCATGATAATTTAGAAGAGTGAGAGCCAACCTCATCGAACCATACAAAATTCTGATAGGCTGGAATCAAGAAGGATTTTTCCCAGGGGGTAGGAGGGTGGGGGGTGAAATCCATCTACAACCAGGGTCAAAGTCTCAGGATATGGGGTAAGTTACAAGGAGAGGTTGTGTAGACTAGGACTTTATTCCCCAGAACGTAGGAGATTCAGGGGGTGACCTGATAGAGGTATATAAGATCATGAGGGGTATAGACAGGGTGAAAGCACCTGGTCTTTTTCCCAGGGAGGAGATGCTAAAAGCAAGAGGGCATAGGTTTAAGATCAGAGGCGAGAGATTTAAAAGGGACATCGGGGGCAGCTTCTTCACACAAAGGATGGTATGTATTTAGAATGAGCTGCCAGAAATAATGGTTGAGGCAGACACATTAGCAGCATTTAAAAGCCTTCTAGATAAGTACATGGATAGGAGAGGTTTAGAGGGCTATGGGCCAAACCAGGCAGATGGGAATAGTTCACTGGGCAACACAGTCAGCATGGACGAGTTGGGCCGAAGGGCCTGTTTCCATGCTAGGCTCTATGACTCTGTAGATTCTGTAATAACTTAGCCACAGAATACATTACCCAAACTACCACCAAGCCAAATAAAGCAGTTTCAGTGTCAATTGTCAACTGTCTTTTGGGAAAATGATTTTATAAGATTCCCACCTTTTACCTCAAGCAATGAACTCTTGTCCATTAGATATGAGTGATTATGTAATATATCTCACATTCAATTGCCTAATTGCAGTTGAAACCTATTTAACATGTCAGGTGATAATCATGAATGCTGATGACTTCACCATCTTTAACTCACAAAACTGACACAAATTTTGGGATTTCCACCCATTCCTGTTCTAACATGGAAATCCAAAAGTTGCTGTGACTCAGCTTCAATGCAGGATTCATCATGGAGTGCAATGACAAGAGCAAGAACTTGGGCTAATTCTCCAGTAGCCACAATATGATGTCACCAGAAAATTCTGTGCCAGCACTTGAGGGGGCAGCTTATTCTGGCACTGATTTTAAAGGAATGGAATACCTAAAAGAGACTAAAAGTCTTTCAGATAGACCATTAGTTTAGAAATGCTCCTGAAAATTGTTTTAAGAATTTTTAACATCTCCAATGACTTTTTAATTTAGATTTTGAATGACATTTATAGATGTTTTAAAGAGTTTTTTAATAGTTTCTTGCTTTTATTTTTGTTTGTTCAGTATTAAGTTTTTGAAGCCTTTTACAGTCCCAATTAATTCCTGCGGAGTATCTTAGCTGAGTCATTTTTTTTCCCACATGTGACATGCAGGTCATATTTTCTAACGCTTATGATGCTTCAGGGCATGGCACAGCGAATCCTCCCACTGTTTGCCTGAAGTTTTCCTGGGGATGATAATTCTTACCAAAGCATTGTCAACTCACTACTGACCAAAAAATTGGGGTCATCAGAGGGGGATATCAGGGGTAAGTTTTTTTTACACAGAGAATGGTGGGTGTGTGGAACGCACTGCCTGCAGAGGTTGTGGCGGCAGATACATTAGGGACATTTAAGAGACTCTTAGATAGACACAAAAATGATAGAAAAATCGGGGGCTATGTGGGAGGGAAGGGTTAGATAGATGTTAGAGCAGGATAAAATGTCAGCACAACATTGTGGGCTGAAGGGCCTGTACTGTGCCGTAATGTTCTATGTTCTATTAAGTTTTGACAAATTTCTCTGTCGCTGCTTTCTTTCAAATAGTCAATATTCTAATATGCACTTTCATAAGGGTATGGCATGAGTAGCTTCACCAAATTACTACTTAATTGGTATGTCTGAAAATCAATCACGATGTCAGAAAACAGACACTAGGTAAAAACAAATGTGTAATATCACCTTTCCTCTACGAAACCTTTCCTGAATTTGCAGGGATTTGGGAAGAGGGCAGGGAAGTGGAACTGGCTGCATCTTCTTTTACAGAGCCAGGGGTGGACTTAACCTGCCAAATGGCCTCCTTCCTTGTTGTACCAGGACAGGACAGCATCGTGGCACAGCAGGTAGAGCTACTGCCTCACAGTTCCAGGGACCCAATTTCAATCCAAAGTACAGGTGCTGTCTGCACGGAGTTTGCATTCTCCCTGTGACAGCAATAAGTTTCCTCCGGGTACTCCGGTTTCCTCCCACATCCCAAATATTATGCAGGAAAGCAGAAGATCCAGCAGTGCTCCTGTCACTGAGTACCCTTTACTTATTTGAGTGAAAGCCATTGGCGATGTAAAATACTTTTGAACGAAGGATCTGTTTCTTGGAATATCACTATTTCTTACACTAGGGTACTTCCTTTTTGCTGGGTTCCCCTGACAAAATCCATCAGTTGGGTTTCTGCTCCCAGTCATTTTGGAACAAAAGAAATAACAACAATCGGTGGCCAACAATACTTGCATTGCTGCTGAACCTTGCCATTCCAGCACCAATCCCTCTACCATTATAGAACGTAGAACACTCAGCCCAGAATGTTGTGCTGCTCTTGATGCCGACTTATACTAAATGTCCTCCTCTTGTGTATCATCCATATCCCTCCATTCCCTTCATATTCATGGGTCTATCTAAAAACCTCTTAAGCTCCACCTGCTTCCACTACTACCCCTGGTAACCTATTCCAGGCACCTACCATTCTCTGTGTAAAAAACTTGCCCCTCATGTCACCTTTAAGATTTGCTCCTCTAACTTTAAAAGCATGTCCTCTGGTGTTTGACATTTCTACCCTGGGGTAAAGATTCTGTCTACCCTATCTATATCTCTCATAATGTTAAAAACCTCTATCCATTCTCCCCTCAGCCTCCGACACTCTAGCGAGAACAACCCAAGTTCGTCCAACCTTTCCTTATAGCTCCTACTCTCTAATCCACGTTACATCTGGTAAACCTCTTCTGCACCCTCTCCACAATCACCTCATCCTTCCTATAATGGGGCAATCAGAACTGCACACAATACTTCAAGTGTAGTCTGACTAAAGTTTTATATAGCCGCAGCATGACTTCCTTACTCTTATACTCAACACCCCTACCAAGGCAAGCATGTCATACATCTTCTTTACCACTTTATCCACTTGAGTAGCCACTTTCAGTGAGCTATGGACCTGGACCCCAAGATCCCTCTGTACCTCAATGATGTTAAGGGGTCTACCATTAACTGTATACTTTTCCCTTTCATTTGACCTCAAAAAGTTCAACACCTCACACTTGCCTGGATTTAATTCCAGCAGCTCACGTATTGTGTCCCAGGAACATGGTGGAATTATGTTAAAGCTCTGTCTTTGCATTGTGGAAGATTATTTGGACACCGTCATAAGTTTTCAAGCAGGGCTTCCAGCACATTTAAGATCAAATTATTAACTCATATGTGTCTCCTATCACAGACCCATTTTGTGAATCATAAAACACGATCCTCTCCTGTGGTCCCAGAATGTATGAATTCAATCCCAAATTTAGAAAGGTATTGGGACAGGTGAACCCCAGACATAAGCACCAGAATAATGAAAAGGAAATTATGCAATTTGGATGTCATGTCTTTTAAAAAAAATGCTTAGCAGATAAAAGCACATGATGATTAACAGACTGCCAAAACAGGTCATAAGTAGGTCAATGAAGAGAGAGGAATCAAAGTCAAAGTCCAAGTCAAAGTCAAGTTTATTGTCATATGCACAGGTGCAATGGAAAACTTACTTGCAGCAGCATCACAGGCACAACGCACCATATAAGCAGCATTCACAAGAAAAACATAAATTAAACATCAAATATACACAATTTTTACAAGAAAAAAACACAATTGCCACACAGTTTCCAATATTAACTGAAAGCCATATGTTGCTGTAAAACACTTTAAAGCACTCACAGAATGTAATCTTTCTGCCATGCTATTATTGGTATCATATTATTTATATTATCACCAGTTGTGTAATTATAGATAAAATCATGATCCACTCAGGCATTTCAACTTAGCCTTATTTCTTAAAAATTTCTTCAATTGGCTTAGCTCAATCACAGGGAAATTTATGGTTGTCAAACCATCTGTAAATCAACAAGTATCAGAACTAAGAAAGTCAGTCAATAAAATATTCCCTAAGGAATCCTCCAGACATGAGTTTGGAGATTTTTAATTAGCTCCACATCAGCATGATTCAAAAAAGCAATCAACCTGCAATTAACAAAGAAATGGACATGGGAAGAGCAATTAAAGATTAAATAGATGTAGATCAGCCTAAGCCAGGAGGAAATAGATATAAATTAAACACTTCTAGGCATAGCTATTTTTAGAAATGTGGGCTATCTGCATTGACAATGCTTATTCTGATTGTCTAAAGATGTGAATTTGCAGTTTAAACTTCTGCATGATCTGTTTTTAGGTCCAAGTTGGGGAAGTGGCAATTGCTGTGTTATGTGGGGTTTTGCCATTTTTGGGGTGGTAATACTTTTCTTCCTTATTACCTAGTTTCTTCCAAAATATTACTGCCTTTCAAAAGAAATCCACATTATTGGAAGGTTCTTCACTTCTTGAGGATATCATTATGCACTTTGCAAACAATTATTTTTAGACGATAGTAAAATGTGTACAAATGCTGCTGATAATTTACCTAATAAATAAATAATCAAATAACTTTGTTAATATATTGACTGGCTATAAAACTGTACAAATCAGCTGCCTAATTTAGAAACTGCTTGATTTTCAATGCTTTCGATCTTATCGATGGCTGATTTGCAGTATCAGTTTTAGATCCAATGGCAAATTGAAGATCATTCTAATCGGTTGTTGGAGGTTAGCGAAGACATTAATGTTAGGTCGTGGCACAAGAAGATTCATTCTTTCAGAGAAAAATGAAGCAATATTCAGAGCACAGGTGGGGTGTTGATCGTAAAATTCCAAGGATGCTTTTTTGAGAAGCATTTCTGGATCCATTGCTTTAACTAATTTGGAAAAAGGTACATGATGTCGGTATGTAGCAGAATCTGGGTTGGGGGGAACGAGGGGAATGTGGGGAGAAAATAAAAAAATGCACTTAAACTAATAAAAAATTAAAATTAAGCAGAACTATAAAAAAAATTGAACTAACCATTTCCCATCTAATTTACAGCTCTGGGAATTCCCATTCATATTAATGGGGATGCTGTTGCTTCAAGTAATTGTGGGGAATCTCAGCCCAAATGAGCTCTGCTGCTGGTCTTCATGTGGAGCCCAACCATGGACCACTGAGACAGATGCATGGTCATCTGTTCCTCGGCATGGTACTGACGTAGAACAGGACTTATTTAGCTGCAAGTGACTGAATGCCTTCAGAACCATCAGCCATGGCCAGCTCAGTTCAGCCCTTGATCTGTGACAAGAAGAAAGCTGTTCAAAAGCATGAGTAATATAACTTTAGGATGCAGTGGCCTAATCATTGGAAGGGAAAAGGATGGGGAAAATGTTGATCATCTAGCATCTGACAGTTTGGAAGTTCTGATGTGGAGTGAGAAATAGAGTTAACATTTCAAGTCGAAGATCCTTTGTCAGCTCTCTGGTATTATTGCCTTCATGGCGAAGAATCTAAATTGTACATGAACATCTCTTCTTTAACGTTTTTCTATTGTTCAGTCAGAGTTTTGTCTGTCAATCATTAATTCCAATTTACCTGGGTGGAATTGGTTTCCATCCCATTGAAATTGGACTTCCTCTAATTGACTGCTTTTACTTTAACGTGATCCACGTCTTTGTCCACAGCTATTCTTAACCTTATGATATCATAATCACTGTCCCCTGTGTGCTGTCCTTAGCATGCTTCATTGCTTTGAAATGATGCTGCCTTGCACTACTGAGTATTTCCAGCATTTTCTAATCTCGTCCTTGACTGCTGATGACACTCTCTCCAGCTCTGACATATTCTCTTTCAATAAACCAGCCACACATTCCTATCCCTTGTCCCTACTCCCCCACCACCATTTCCCAAGCCCCTTTCTTACCTTTCCTTGTGTTCAGGAATGTTTGGGACCCAATCCTGCCCTTTTTTTTAGCCAGGTATCAATCATTGCCGCAACATTGGAATCCCATGTAACTAATAGCACCTACAGCTCTCCAACCTTCTTTAGTATACTTTATACATCTATCCACAGTTAACTTATAGTAAACCATCTTGTACCATCACTTAATCTAATCCTATCTGAAAATGGTACTATTGTTTGTTTGGTGCTATTTCTTTCAATCTTTTGTGCACCATTTTCCTCCTTCTCAATGTAACATCCTGGTGCTTATCCCCCTGCCAAATTTACTTAAGCCCTCTTCCTCAGCAAGAGCAAACTTCCCCACAAGACATTAGTGCCAGCTCTGTACAGGTGCAGCCCATCCAGCTAATACAGATTCAAATCTACCAGAACTGGTCCCGAAGCCTCAAGAATCTATGGGCCTCACTTTGCACCATCTCTCCTACTACATTTTCACCTGCACTGCTCTCCTGTTTCTACATTTGTCAGTGCGTGGAAACAAACCTGAGATTAAAACCTTTGAGAAACAAAGGACTGCAGATGCTGGAATCTAGATGAAAAATACTATGATGCTGGAGGAACTCAGCAGGCCAGGCAGCATCTGTGGAGAAAACCTTTAAGGTCCTCTTTCTTAGTCTCTTTTCTAAATCCTTAAAACCTACCTGCAGCACCTCTCTTTTTCTATTGATGTGTTCCACAACAGTTTTTCTGCTTTGGAGGCTGTTGAGGAGGATGACTTGCAGGGATCAAGCAGTAGTAGCCAGGTCTCTGGCACTGGGACCGGTCCTGCTGCTCAGAAGGGAAGGGAGGAGAAGAGGAAGGCAGTAGCGATAGGGGATTCAATAGTCAGGGAAACAGATAGGAGGTTTTGTGGCAGTGAGCATGAATCCTGGATGGTATGTTGCCTCCCAGGTGCCAGGGTCCGGGATGTCACTGATCAGGTCCACAGGATTCTTGAGCGGGAAGGAGAACAGCCAGAAGTCGTGGTTCATGTTGGTACCAACAACATAGGTAGGAAGAGGGATGAGGTCCTGAAAAGTGAGTTTAGGGAGCTAGGCAGAAGGCTAAAGAACAGGACCTCAAGGGTAGCGATCTCGGGATTCCTGCAAGTGCCACGCGATAGTGAAGGTAGGAATAGGAGGAGATGGCAAATAAATGCGTGGTTGAGAAGTTGGTGCAGGAGGGAAGGTTTTAGACTTTTGGACCATTGGGATCTCTTCTGGGGAAGGGGGGACCTGTACAGAGAGGACGAGTTACACCCAAACCTAAGGGGGGCCAATATCCTTGCAGCCAGGTTTGCTAGGGTGGTTCAGGAGGGTTTAAACTAGTTTGCGAGGGGGATGGGAACCGGAGGAGTAGGTCAGAGGAAGAAGGGGATGGGAAAGAGTCAGATCTAACAGGTAGGGAGGTTTTGAGGAAGGAGAAGCAGAGTACAGGCTATAAAAGTAGTAAGGTGGATGGGCTAAAGTGCATTTTCTTGAACGCAAGAAGCATCAGAAATAAGGAAGATGAACTGAGAGCTTGGATAAGTACATAGGACTACGATATTGTGGCTATTACAGAGACATGGCTGACACCAGGGCAGGAATGGATATTGAATATTCCTGGCTTTCAGTGTTTTAAAAGGGATAGGGAGGGGGGGGAGAAGAGGAGGAGGGGTGGCAATACTGGTCAGGGACACTATTACAGCTGCAGAAAGGGTGGATCATGTAGAAGGATCCTCTCTAGAGTCAATATGGGTGGAAGTTAGGAACAAGAAAGGAGCAGTTACTCTACTGGGAGTATTCTATAGGCCCCTGGTAGCAGCAGGGATATTGAGGAGCAGATTGGGAGGCAGATTTTGGAAAGATGCAAAAATAACAGGGTTACTATCATGGGAGACTTCAACTTCCCAAATATTGATTGGCACCTGCTTCGTACCAAAGGTTTAGATGGGGCGGAGTTTGTTAAGTGTGTCCAGGAAGGATTCCTATCACAGTATGTTGACAGGCCGACTAGAGGGAATGCCATATTAGATCTAGTTTTAGGTAATGAACCAGGTCAGGTGACAGATCTATCAGTGGGTGAGCATTTGGGGGACAGCGACCACTGCTCCATAACCTTTAGAATTGTCATGGACAGGGATAGGAGCAAAGAGGACGGGAAGATATTTAATTGGGGAAAGGCGAATTATGAGGCTATAAGGCGAGAACTTGAGAGTGTAAATTGGGATGACATTTTTGAAGAGAAATGTACTGTGGAGATGTGGTCGATGTTCAGGGATCTCTTGCAGGATGTTAGGGATAAATTTGTCCTGGTGAGGCAGAGAAGGAATGGCAGGGTGAGGGAACCATGGGTGACAAGTGAGATGGAACAACTAGTTAGGAAGAAGAAGGCAGCATACATAAGGTGTAAGCAGCAAGGATCAGATAGGGCTCGTGAGGAATATAGAATAGCAAGGAAGGAAATTAAGAAGGGGCTGAGGAGAATGAGAAGGGGACATGAAAAGGCTTTGGCGAGTAGGGTTAAGGAGAATCCCAAGGCTTTTTTCTCGTATGTGAAGAGCAGAAGGACGGCTAGAGTAAAGGTAGGTCCAATTAAAGACAAAGGTGGGAAGATGTGCCTGGAAGCTGTGGAAGTGGGTGAGGTTCTCAATGAATACTTCTCTTCAGTATTCACCAAGGAGAGGGGTCTTAATGACGTTGAGGACAGTGTTGATAAGGGTAATGTTCTCGAGTATGTAGATATCAAGAGAGCGGATGTGTTGGAGCTGTTAGAAAATATTAGGACAGATAAGTCCCCGGGGCCTGACGGAATATTCCCCAGGCTGCTTCGTGAGGTGAGGGAGGAGATTGCTGAACCATTGGCTAGGATCTTTGTGTCCTCGTTGTCCACGGGGATGGTACCGGAGGATTGGAGGGTGGCGAATGTGGTCCCCTTATTCAAAAAAGGTAGTAGGGGTAGTCCAGGGAATTACAGACCAGCGAGCCTTACGTCTGTGGTGGGTAAGGATTCTAAGAGATAGGATCTTTGAACATTTAGAGAATCATGGACTGATTAGGGACAGCCAGCATGGCTCTGTGAAGGGAAGATCTTGCCTCACAAGCCTGATAGGGTTCTCTGAGGAGGTGACCAGGAAGATTGATGAGGGTAGTGCAGTAGATGTGGTCTACATGGATTTTAGTATGGCGTTTGACAAGGTTCCGTATGGTAGGCTTCTTCAGAAGGTCAGAGGCCAAGGGATCCAGGGACGCTTGGCCGTGTGGATTCAGAATTGGCTTGCCTGTAGAAAGCAGAGGGTTGTGGTGGAGGGAGTGCATTCAGATTGGAGGTCTGTGACTAGTGGTGTCCCACGGGGATCGGTTCTGGGACCTCTACTTTTTGTGATATTTATTAATGACTTAGATGAGGGGGTGGAAGGGTGGGTTAGCAAGTTTGCAGATGACACAAAGATCGGTAGTGTTGTGGATAGTGTGAAGGGCTGTCGAAGCTTACAGAGGTATATTGATAGGATGAAGAGCTGGGCTGACAAGTGGCAGATGGAGTTCAATATGGAGAAGTGTGAGGTGGTACACTTTGGAAGGACAAACTCCAAGGCGGAGTACAAGGTAAATGGCAGGATTCTGGGCAGTGTGGAGCAGCAGAGGGACCTGGGGGTTCATATCCACAGATCACTGAAAGTTGCCTCACAGGTGGATAGGGTAGTTAAGAAAGCTTGTGGGATGTTAGCTTTCATAAGTCGTGGGATCGAGTCTAAGAGCCTTGAAGTAATGATGCAGCTTTACAAAACTCTGGTTAGACCACACTTAGAGTACTGTGTCCAGTTGTGGTCGCCTCATTATAGGAAGGATGTGGAGGCATTGGAGAGGGTGCAGAGGAGATTTACCAGAATGCTGCCTGGATTAGAGAGTATAGATTATGAGGAGAGACTAAAGGAGCTAGGGCTTTACTCATTGGAGAGAAGGAGGATGAGGGGAGACATGATAGAGGTATACAAAATATTAAGAGGAATAGCTAGAGTAGACAGCCAGCGCCTCTTTCCCAGGGCACCAATGCTCAGTACAAGAGGGCATGACTTTAAGGTAATGGGTGGGAAGTTCAAGGGAGATGTCAAAGGGAGGTTTTTCACCCAGAGAGTGGTTGGTGCATGGAATGCGCTGCCTGGGGTGGTGGTGGAGGCTGATATGTTGGTCAAGTTCAAGAGATTGTTAGATAAGCATATGGAGGAATTTAAGATAGAGGGATATGTGGGAGGAAGGGGTTAGATAGTCTTAGGTGTGGTTTGAATGTCGGCACAACATGGTGGGCTGAAGGGCCTGTATTGTGCTGTATTGTTCTATGGTTCAATGGTTCTATTTGGCTCACACCCTTCCCCAGTAGAAGACTTTCAACCCTTTCAATGATGCCTGAGAATCAGCGAAGCAATACATTATGCAGGACACACATTGATTGTTGCAGAAACATCTGTCTGCTACCCTAATTATGGAATCCCCTATAACCACTGTATTGCCATACTTTATTGTTGCCCAATGTGCAGTCCTTTGCCCCATGGTGCCATGTTCTGAAATGCACTCCTTCAAGGTGCTATCACCACCACCAATCTCCATTACTGAATACTAGTTTTGTAGTGGCGCACTTGAGAGTCCCACTTTTCCTGCTCCTTCAGGTAAACACCCATTTGCTATCATGAACTTTCTTTGGCTACATGGTGACCACCCCCAACCCCCCCTCAGGATATTACAATTCAGGAAACTATCAATCTCCCGAATACTCTGCAGTGACTCCAGTTGCCTCTCAGGGTCAGAACTCCTAAGTTTGAGCTCAGACAGTTGAAGGCACTTCCTGTGCACATGTTATCCCAGAAGCACACAAAATGTCCTGATACTCCCACACGGCAAAGAATTTTCAGGTAATAGTTCTCTGATACCCATCCTTGATTGAGGAAGCCTTGAATTTCTCCTCTATTCATTTTCAAAATGTTACCATAATTGAACTGCCTCTATTTTCAACTTAGTTTCATTGTTAAAGCTATAAGATTAAGTTAAGATAAGATAAGATATTTATTTATTAGTCACATGTACATCGAAACACACAGTGAAATGCATCTTGTTGCATTACTGAGAATTTATTTGGGGGCAGCACGCAAATGTTGCCACTCTTCTGGCACCAACATAGCATGCCCACAGCTCCTAACCCGTACGTCTTTGGAATGTGGGATGAAACCAGAGCACCCAGAGAAAACCCACGCAGACACAGGGAGAACGTACAAACTCCTTACAGACAGTGGCCAGAATTGAACCAGGGTCACTGGCGCTGTTGTAGCGTTATGCTAACCGGTACACTATCGTGTGCAGTTAATTAATAGATAATTTTTACCTTCTTATTAACCCTTTAATCTTCTTAAATACCATCAAATAAAAAGTTATCTTGAAACGTTAACTCCCTTTTTCTCTCCAGAGGTGCTGCCTGACCTGCTGAGTATTTTCCATTTTTTTTATTTTAGGTTTCCAGTATTTGCAGCTACTTTTGCTTGTCAATTAGTTATGATAGTCTTTAGCATACTCGATTACCAATTCCATTGACAAAGCAATTTTGCATTTAAATTCAAATGTCAGATTGTGTGTGCAGAACAGTCTTGACTAAATTTATTGATCTATTGGGCCACACACAAAGCAAGATATGATCTAAAAGAGTACTAAAACTAATAAAACAATGCGCTCACCAATTGACTCACTCTGTTTTGACATTCAATTAGATCAACACTGATCTTTTATCTCAGTACCACTTTCCTGCACTAATTCTATTTCCCTTGATTCCCTTAATATGCATAAATCTGTAGATCTCTGTATTGCATGATTACCATCCAATATAGCTGCCATATGTTACTTCTGAATTCCACCCCATTGTACACCTTCCTTTGTTCTTTCATTCCCTTCTTTCTCCTCCCCTGTTTATCCACCTCATTCTACATTAAAATTATTTGCCTCCCTAACCCTTTCCTTTTTGGAAAGATCAGCAATCTGAAACATTGATTGTGTTTTTCTTCATTTGCTGCCTGACCTGATAACTGTTTCTATACTCTCTTCATGTAGTAGAAGAATATAAGAATGAGAAGAAGGAGTAGGCCACTCACCCCTTTGTAACTGTCTGCCATTCAATGAGATCATGGCGAATCTTTTACCCTTGCAACACCTTCCTACTCTAACCCCATATCCCTTGATTCCCATAATACATAAAAGTCCATTAATCACTTGTTTGAATACATTTAACAACTGAGCCTTCACAGTCTCTTATATATAGAATTCCAAAGTTTCACTTCTTCTTTGGTGTAGAAATTTCTTCTAATCTATGTCCTAAATGGCCAATTGCTTATATTGAGATTATGACAGCTGATTCTAGACCCTCCAGCTAGGGGAAACATCATCCTTGTCTTTATTCTGTCACACCCCCTTAGAATTTTGTATGTTTCAATGAAATCACCTCTTATTCTGCTAAACTCAATGGAGCATAGGCCTATTCTACTTAATCTCTCTTCACTGGACAAATAACTGCTGAGTAGAGGATGCTCACCATCATAATCAGGTTGAGGGTGGTGGAAGACCATGGGAGAGCCCTAATGTATATGTAACTTAAAGTGGGCCTACTTGAGGTAGTTTAATTGTGCAGAACTCAGTCAACTCCCCTTTAACTAATGGAGAAGCAGCCTTACAGGTACTGTAAAGAATGACTTCTGTGTCTGTGGCCTGCTGTGTGTGTGTGCCACTTATGAATGGTCAAAAATCATAAGCCTCAATTGTTTACCATTGAAAATAAAATGCCAAACTTTATAAGAGAAGGACTGCAGATGCTGGAATCTAGATAAAAAAAAAACAAGATGCTGGAGGAAATCAGCAGGCCAGGCAGCTTCCGTGGAGGAAAACAGTCGGTCAACGTTTCGGGTCAGGACCCAAAACGTTGACCATCTGCTTTTCTCCACAGATGCTGCCTGGCCTGCCGAGTTCCTCCAGCATCTTGTTTTTTCTCAGCCAAACTTTATAATCCATGCAATTTAATCCATAAATTTCATTATACTCTTGCATGGTGCAAATAGGTATTGTGCTATGTGATAGAACTTCAAAGCCACAAATTGCAAGGATCTCCCAGATGCTTGTCATACATGACTAACCAAGATTTTAGTGTTCTAATTAAGTACACTCATCCTTGGGCTGAATAACACAGAAAAATATGTCCCCTATAATATCTTTTCTCAAGGTAAGAATAAAAAGTGGTGGATGGCTGCAGTGGTATCAACATACTCATCTTGGCCCATTTCCTGAATAAAGTAAATGCTCTTGCATCGGCCTCAACTCCTTTATAGTCCCAAGGGACAAAACCAGGATAACTCCAGAAAATACTGGAAATACTCAACAGGACAGACAGCACCTGTGTAGAGAGAAACAGAATCAACCTCTCAGTGTCGACCTTTCATCAAATTTCTTGACCTAAAAAGTTGATTCTGCTTTTATCTTTGTGGATGCTGCCTGCACTGTTGAATGTTTCCAGTATTTGCTGTTTTTATTTCAAGTTTCCAGAAAATTCTATTTGTTCTGATCATAGAATTCTTGCCATCTCACATTAATTTTAATCCAGGCATTCCCTGAGTAAAGCCAGCAAAATCTAAGCAAATTTTTTTTGTCCTAACATGTTCTAACATGTATAAGAATTTTCTCAGGTTTAGAGGAGTCTGATGCCCATAAGTCCTCTAAGAGTCTTGTAGGAGTTTATTCTTACTGCACCACACTGCCCTTTATCTACATGTACAACAGCATTATCCAGGGATTGTGAATTCTTCTTGAGCTCTTAAGTCAAGTCAAGTTTATTGTCATATGCACAAGTACGGTGAGGTACAGGTGGAATGAAAAACATGCTTGCGGCTGCATCACAGGCATGTAGGTTCAGACAACACACAGAACATAAATTATGCATAAATTATACAAGAAAGCAAAGAAAAAAAAGACAAAAAACACTAGTAGAAAAAAACCACCATCAGAGACAAATCCATGGTAGAGTGGTCTGTAGTGTTCTGTTGTTGAGGTAGAATTTGGGTTGTGCAGGTCAGTTCAAGAACCTGATGGTTTGCTGTTCATGATAGCTGTTCATGAACCTGGTGATGTGGGACCTCAGGCTTCTGTACCTCCTGCCTGATGGTAGCAATGGGAAGAGTGCGTGACCTGGATGGTGGAGATCCTTGATGATAGATGCCATCTTCTTGAGGCAACACCTCATGTAAATTCTTTCAATGGTGGGGAGGGCTGTGCCCATGATGGACTGGGCTATGTCCACTACTGTCTGCAGCCTCTTGCATTCCTGTGCATTGGAATTGTCATACCAGACCATGACGCAACAAGTCAACATACTTTCAACAGTGCATCTGCAGAAGTTTGTTAGAATGTTTAGTGATATGCCAGATCTTCTTAAGCTTCTAAGACAGTAGAAGTGCTGGCGTGCCTTGGGAGACCTCTTTGCAAAACACCTCTGTTCATTTGCATGGGTAATCCTGAGCTTCCAGTTGTCTGTTACTTTAATTCTCCATCTCAGTCCCACTCTGATCTCTCTTACAATGTTCCAACAGAGCCTAAATGTAAGCTTGAAAAGCAACATTTAAATTCTGATGAAAGGTCATCAACCTGTATCATTAACTGTTTTTCTCTGTGCACAAATGCTTCCTCACTTGCTGAATATGTTCAACATTTACTTTCATATCAGATATCCTACATCTGCAATGTTTTTATCTCACAGTTCTGGCACTGTTTTATCCTTTATCTCATCTATACTCACTCATCTATTTAGAACTCCTCCAGACAGGTCAGTTGTGATTAACAAGTCTTCACCATCCTCTCCCAGCTGGTACTTAGGACAATACATTCTGTTCTGACTGAAGAATAAAGATGGCGGATGTAAAAGGCCTTATTCATCACAACAAGCAGGCATTCTCCTGTAGACACTGAGATATTCTCAGTGGAATCTGAATTTTTTTGGCATAAATATGCTATCAATCTCCCTGGAGATCGCTAATATTTTTGAGATGAGAATACAGAACAACAGTTATGATCAAAATCAGTTTGTTCAATGAGCACAACTTATCTTTCTGTAATGACTGGAACTACAGAATATGCAATGAGTCATCTCAACAGTGAGTCATGTCAACAGTGAGTCATGCCAATTGACTTAAGCTAGGTCTTTTCCAATTGTTCCTCCAACATTTCTGACTTCCCGATCATAGGCAAAAATTATCACTGCACTCATTTTTATAAACCTACCTTTCCTCATCAACTTTTCTGTTTCTCAAAAGTCTATTTATCTCACTCCTATCTGTTCACAGAGAGGGATCAAATTAGGTGTATAATAACTATCTGATGTCTTGATAGTTGATGGAGATGTGATTCAGTCAGGGACACTGGGTCTGGTGTGAGTGAAGAGTGCCAGGTTTTCCCATAGTGAAGACATAATCATTCCCCAGGAGAAAGAAGGGACACACCTGCTCCCTGATCTGTAAGGTTCACTGTATATTCTCTAATGATACTCAGCTTTGATTCTTCTTCTTCAGATTAGACACTGATTCAAGCCATCAAGAAAGATGTTGAACCCTTACAAGCCTTGTTTCACTTTGTCAGTGAAGTGAAGTATTGGTCTTTCATTACACCACTTCAGTCCTTTGGTTGCCCATAAATTAAAACCTTGAGTTTTGCAGTGTAAGACCTTCCCTCAATACTTTAACCAACAAAGCATTTAAGCTCTTGGATGGAATCCAGGGCAAGGGCCTCTGGGATTTGGTTGTTGGTGAATCATACACTAGTCCCAAGTCACACTTTTCGAGGTCAACATTGGTGAAAGGTATTCATTCTGTTCCCTTCCTTTGACTATGTAGCCCAAGATTCACCGCCATAAATGTAAATTAAGGACTTGTTTGATATACGGATATCGCATGGTGAGTACCTGTTGCTCCAGACACAGACAGTAATCTTGCTGACTGAGGCTTTGTCAATGCATGCATCCAATTTTCTATCAAAATTTATTGAACTGTCAACATATGAGCCAAAACAGCAGATAGCGTCCACATTTTCAATACCTTATTGATTTTATTTAAATATATGCCTAATCTCAGTATCTAGTTGGATAGATCAATCCCAAAGCCCAACAAATTCAAAATTAAGGAAAGCCAGATTATCCCATAACTCTAGGGAATAAACCTCAAACAGATCCAATGCACTAGTCACAGCCGATGTTCAGAAAATTATTCTGAGTTTCGCACATCTCGTCAACCCAGCTATCATACTGGAAAATCAAAGTGGATTTCTTCTCAAAAAGTAGAGCTTTCCATAGAATAAGCATAGACCACAAAGTTTTCTTTAGCCTGTCTAAGTATATGAGACATTTTTTGAGAAAGTCTTTCTAGAAATTAGGTCAATGTTCAAATATTGGACAAGCTTAATGTCTGAAATCCTAGAGTGTCTTCTTCATTACCACAAGGGCAGCAAAGTTGGACTCACAGTGCCTGCAGTCAAGGAAGCTGATTCTTTCCCAAGTTCTGGGGACCTACTGCAGATGTGATATATCAAGGAAAGCAAGAGAAGGAAGACAGAGTACAAGGCATCCCTGCTTCCAGTCCTGGCAAATCTACATAAAACATGACGTCAGTTGACTTTTTCTTACCAAATACTGAATCATTTGCCATAGGGTCATTAGACAGTGGGGCAGAGGAAAGTGCACAAGTTAATTAGATAGCCCAAGTAGCCAGAAAATATTGGAATTGAAAGAATAGAAGATCATGATGATTGGATGGCTAGCTGACATTATCCTTTGGCTGAAATATCTGAGGATCAGATCCCTTGGGTTATGCTAATGTAATAAGAGTGCTGGCACAACGTGAACCTTTCATGTGGGCAATATGGATGGATTCTGAGAACTTACAACTGAAGTCAATTTATCTGGAAAAGTAGTCCACCAAGATATGTAACCCAATAGTGTGTGGTTTTGTGGATGTGCACTCCATATTGGAACATGTTAAAAATCCCACACCTTCCCACTCCCACTGAAGTTTCCTTTGCTCAACACCTATAATCAGCTACCAAGGTCCAAATCTTAGAAGTTCCTTCCCTAAAACTATTTGACTCTCTATCTCTCTTTACTGCTTTTAGATGTTCCTTAAAACCTACCTTTCTGACTAAGCATCTGCTTCAATATCTTATTATGTGACTGAGCATATTTTTTTGCTTGATAATACTCCTAGGAAGCAATTTGCAACGTTTTCCCTACATTGAATACATCTTGCAAATGGATACTATGTTATCTTCAAAAAACAGTTCAGCACCGCCTTAAAGTCAGAACTCATTAGTTAAAGAGTGGCTCCAACAATCAGTTAATCACACCCTCAATGCTTATTCCAGGATTTGAAAGCACATATCTCATTCAAGACAATATTGAGGACATAAAGTATTATTGGTACTGTCAGCATGCAAATAAAATTTTACTGCAGCTCCACAATCCTGAAACACAGGTTCAGATACATCTTTATGTTGATAGGGGTCAAGGAGGAAGTTTTCCATTGTCCCAGTGATGAACACCATTTAAAATAGATCAAGTGGTTGTTCAACTCATTTGTGTTTATGAAATCTTATAATTCAGAAAATTTGTTTGCACAGATAGCAAAACTCACTGCAATCCATAAGCAACGTGCTTTGGAATATGTGATTCAACACTAAATCATCTTTAAGTGTTTGGAAAAACTTATTTGCCTAATTGCACAACTAAATTTCTATATTCATAAGTCTCTTGTTCTAATGCCAATGAACATTTGTAATGGGTTATTAGGAAGGATAGAGTTAAGCCAGTAATTTTCACTCTTATTATGAGTAAAACCTCAACACAGTCAGTTTAAAATGGCAGCATGTCATCTGGGGACTTTTGGGTATACACCCTCCAAGTTCCTTTCATTTTTAATTAATGAATATTGTTTTCACCCAGCAGTCACTACTCCAGGTCAACACAAATCAACCAACAGCACATACTGTCCTGCTAATGATCCTCTCATGGTCACTTGATACATCAGTAGGTCCCTTTTGTGTGACATCACTTTGGCCTGTTTGCAATGCAGAGGTTAATTTAGTTCAGGAGGTTGAGCTCAGTTAATTTCTACCAATGTATGTTATCCATACTTAGGACAGCAAAACAAAGATTCATTATTTGTTTTATAAAGAAAACAGAGAAACTTCTAAATCAAATTTTATGAGAAAGATTTGTTTATTTCCATATGACATAATGAAAATCAACTCCATTTTCATTTATTTATTTCACTGTTATCTTTGTTTTCCTTCATTTATTCTGATGTAAAGTGAGGAAAAGGATATATTTTTAAACAGAACAAAATTTTGCGTTGGGTCCCAGCAATATAAATACAACTTCCAGGACAGAGAAAGTGATGGTAAGAACAAATGGCTAAGAAGTAGCAGGGTAAGCATCAGAATTTACTTCTTTGCTTGTATAATTTTGTGAAAACTGACTGTAATGCATCCTAAGGTGGACCATGGACTCTGCTGGAGTTCTGGTAGATTCTACATACAATAACAGTTGCAGGGTACAGAAGCTTCAAACAAGGATGTTTATTCTAACTCTTTTAGCCAGGAACTTGCTACATGTGGTGCTTACATATTTATGTGAGGCAATGGTGTCATGATTTATTTATATAACTACACACAAATACCACCACACTTTGTTTCCTCCTTGAAGAAAGCGTGTGTAAATATTTTTCACAGTTATGTGCTGACATTACAGATTCAATCTGTTGGCTGCTCTGCTTAGCCAATTTGATGTCTTCAATTGTACACTTGTCTCTGAAACTGTGTTCATTCTGTGGAAATAAGGAACCAGTTACCTCTTGATAGCTCACTGCCATTCAGTAACTCTTGGAACAGAAGTTAACTCCATGTCATCATCAGGAATGGACTCAACATCATACACTTCTTTGACCTCAAGTATGTCTCATGCCATTATCATTTGATCTACATGGGCATTTCTGATAAGTACATTTCCACAAAGTACCTCTTCAGACTGCAGATTTAGACTACTTCACTGAAATCCCATTGCTAAGTCTTGTACTTCTTCTATTCTGATGATTAATTCTCTCAGTCAGTCAAAATTATTTTTCTTTTCCTCAAAATGTTGCTTTCTGATTCAATTGCTGCCTCTCCACTTTCCCTCCTAAGTTAAGCTTTACCAAGATCAATTATATGCAAAGATGATGATGCATTAACTCCTCTGACAGCATAAAACTAGTAGTACAGTCTGGAGCAATATAGCATTTAAACAAAAAAGTTAGGCAAATGCACACAAAATGCTGGAGGAACTCAGCAGGTCAGGCAGCATCTATGGAGGGAAATGAACAGTTGATGTTTCGGACCAACACCCAAGGGTTGCTCCAGATTTCCACCATCTGCAGTCTCTCTTGTGTCAAAGTTAGGCAAACGTTGACTCTTTGTGAAGCTAAGGTACCTTGGACACTTACTTCTTTAAGGCATCATTTAACAAGTGCACAGGTCTCTCTGCTTCCCACTGGAACCATGAAGGTATGAAGGAATTAGCAAAAGTTTGATGCTGTTAACTCACATAAGGCTCTTCAAATAAATCGGATGGGAGCAGTGAACCATTGTCAACACTAATTCTGCCATTGTTTTATGTTTAGTGAAGTTGCATCTCAAATTTTCAATGGCATTTTCTGTTGTTGTACAAGAACCTCCATATCTGATTTCAATCCATTTTGAAAATACATCAACCAGCACAAGGAAATCCCTGTTCTGGTTTGTCAAAATTGTCATGAACACATTGGACTTTCTATTGTCATTAGGGTTGCTCAGGTGGTATAACTGTGCATTGCTGAAAAACAGGACACAATTTTCTCCAACAATTAGTCAATGTTTGCCCAATACACAAAACTCCTAGCAATGGCCTTCATATTGACAAGGCATGTAATTCATCTCCAATCCCTAAACTGAGGATACTTTTTAACTTTTAAATGGTCCCCATTTTAAATACCCTTGGTCAGTCAAGGTAGATTTGTAGACCTTATTTAGTATTATATCCTCCTGAGCAATGTACTGGGAAATATTTATTGGCAAGTTGCAATGTGAAAATTGAACCTGCTACAGATAATCTGAACAGAGCATCAGCTTGAGCCCCATCAGTTTCTGGACTTGTTAACCAATCTTTGCCCATCATTGCTGGCCATCCATCATAGTCCATAACAACTACAAGTAAGTCGAGACGTTGGCTATCATAGTACACCATACGTACCAAGACTTTAAAACATGTTATGAATAAGTCTTATGATGACCTTGTTCCTTTTTCTTAACAAAGGATTGAACTTCATGTCTTACATATCCTTCTCCTTATTGGAACAGTCTGCTAGTGTGTCAATTTGCAACCTACTGGCTTTCTATCAATCAAGATTGTGGCCCAAAAGTCTACCTGATCTCAAATTACAGCTGGTAGCCTATGTAGCATAGGCTACATATATAAAACCTATGTAGCATAAAACCTATGTAGCATCGGTTTTATACAAATTAAATTCATTCATGTTCAGCAGTTGTAATACTATACAGATTCTCCTTTTGTGAATTCTTCAGAGAAAGTTGTTCTCTCTGTGTAGATGTTGTGTTTGATACTATATTCCTGTCTGTTGTTTTGTGTTTCAGTGTTCAAACTGCAATGTGTCCTTTCATCTGACATGTGTAAAACCTATATTCTTTCTATGAACAGTTGCTTGGAAATTACTGTTGCTACATCTATAATAGTGGCATGTATCACTTGCAATCACATGATACTGTCCTTATTTCTAAACCAAAGCTTTAGCAGTTGTCCTTTGATTGTAGGTTATCACTAAATTTATGGCTATAGGATAGATTTATTCTACCCTGCCGCCTCCATGGACATTGCAATTCTGTGCACCAAATAAAATTTAAGGCTTTTTTTGTGCACAAGAACTTCCACTGGATTCTTTCATCTTTTCAGCCACATGCATGCCGGTCTCTGAGTGCATGCTCCAAAAACTCTAAAATGCAATGCAATAATGCATTGATAGGTCTTTGAGTCCAACGAGGTAATCACTCAGAGTTTCTCCTGGCTTTCTATTCTCTGTATTCTATCTATAACTCTAGTATCTCAAGCAGCAGAAAGTAGAAGTATTCTTCCAGTCTCCAAACTACCCATGCAACAAGATGTTTGGATCTTTCTGTGGAGCTATTAAGTTGGTGATGTATTTCAGGGCTAATTTTCACAAGTAATATTGTTTCCTTACATTCCCTCACTGCAACACTCAGTGCCTGTACGAAAGAATATTATTGATCTTGAAAAACATCTCCTTCCTCTCCATGCAGAGAATGAACAATTTATATGCCTTACAATACTCCTACAAGATTGTCTAAGATGCATACTTATGTTTCAGTTAATGTGTAATACAGCAGGGAAACAGGCCCTTCGTCCCATCTCGTCTATACCGACCATGGTGCCTACAAAGTTGCTATTTTATTCCCACCAGAAGTGTGTAGCTATACTGTGCCTCCTATGTGTTTGCACTTTTTAATTTGTTCCACTAATTGTAGAAATACACTGCTTTCCCTGCTTTTAATTCACTTGTAAATCAGTTGCTGCAGCTTTAAGAACAAGTGCTGATCTCCAGTAAACAAACAATGTTGTCTGCATGCTCTCTCTCTCTCTATGCTGCTGATCAGACCCACACTAATTAATTTACAGGTCCAAAGAAGCTGTGGTGCTGCAACTTCCTAGCCCTGTTTCCTTGCAGTTTCCTGTTTCCATGGAAGTTTGGAAGTCTCGTAATATCTAGTTCAGAGGAGCTCTGCTCAAAAGGTATGAGAAAGTTGTTTTTTTTAAACTTTTCCAATCTTCATTGGCAATTCTTATGTTTCCTAAAGCAGGCATTGGATACTGCTGAAGCTCTGGTATGCTCCAGTTACAATACTAGTTACATGTTTATTCTAATTCTAACAGCAAGGAATTCTAAAAGTGACACTAACATTATATATTTATAATATATTGGAAATGGCCTTGAAGAGGAGTGGCAGCAGTTGGTGAGCAGCCTTACTCCTGGAGAGCACGAATAGCCAGCAGCTGGAGAGTAGGGAGGTTAAGTCTGTGAGGAGGGGTGGGTCAATTTGGGGAAATGAGAGAGAAAGGAAGAGGGAAGAGAAAATGCTGAGGGAAGAGGGAGTAAAAGGGGAGGGGCCAGAGATGAAGGGTAAACTGAGAAAGACAGTTAAGAAAAGAGAGCCAGCAGTAGGGAGACAGTGAGGTGAACTGCAGCAGGAATGGGACCAGGGTGGGTGAGGTTGTAAGGGATCAGGGACAATGAATGACAATGGTAGCGGCACAATTGTGTAGCAGTTAGCGTAGCGCTATTACGGTGCCAGCGACCCGGGTTCAATTCTGCCGCTCTCTGTAAGGAGTTTGTACGTTGTCCCTGTGTGTCTGCGTGAGTTTCCTCCGGGTGCTCTGGTTTCCTCCCACATTCCAAAGATGTACGAGTTAGGAGCTGTGGGCATGCTATGTTGGCACTGGAAGAGTGGTGACACTTGTGGGCTGCTCCACTCAAATGCAAAAAGACGCATTTCAATGGGTGTTTCGATATATGTGTGACTAATAAATAAATATCAAAAAAAATACCTAAATATCTAGAATGTGTGAAGGTTGTGTGTCAGTGTGTGTATGTGTGTGTACGGGGGGAGTGGGGAATCAGAGTGCATCTGTGTGTGCCTAGAGAGTGTGTGTGTGTGTGTGTGTGTGTGTGTGTGTGTGTGTGTGTGTGTGCCCGTGCCCATCCATGTATGTGTGCATGCTATGTCTGTGCTGCAGAGGCTGATTTGGATATCTGTATCATTGGGCCAAAGACCTAGCTCTGTCAAAACTGTGACAGCTGGCGTGTACCCCACAGGCATGCCTCGGACTTGGTGTGGAAGTAATCCCAAGGAACTGCTTATTCATATTGTGTACACATGGATTGTCTGTGATAGGGTGGAGACCAAAAGAAATTACGTGACTCAGATTAGTGTTGACAGAGAGGTGAAGAGACTTGTCAGGACAACTGATCTGTCTGGAGTGTGTGTAAATAAATGGGGAAATGGGGACACTGGACTGCACTGCGACGAGATACTCGCCCACCTCTTTGTGGGCTGTGCATTTGCAAGGAGGGTGTGGCGAAAGATGCAAGGGTCCTTGTCACGTTTCATCCCCAGCAGCTGCGTAACAGAGGATTCTCTGATCTACGGGCTGTTCCCGGGGATGCACACGGAGACGGACATCAACTGCTGCTGGGAGGTCATCAACTCGGTGAAAGACGCCCTTTGGTCTGCCTGAAACTTGTTGGTCTCCCAGCACTGCGAGACGTCCATGGAGGAATGCTGCCGACTGGCATATTCCAGGCTGCAGGAGTACATGCTGAGGGACACACTGAAGCTGGGTGCAGCCAACGCAAGGGCTCGGTGGTGAAGGGTTCTTCTGCTACTGGAGAAGGAGGGGTGGGGTCAGGCGAGGAAGCCCCTTAAATATTGTAAATATGGGATTGGGGTAGCACCCCAGGGAGCCACACGGTGTGTCATCGGTGCTTTTTTTAATATAAAAAGGTAACACTTTTGATTGATCCATACACGGATGTAAAGGTTTGCACTGTTTTATTGTTGTATATAGTTTGGTTTTTTTTATGATGAATAAAGTTTATTTTGGAATAAAAAATTGCTAACGCTGTATGATACAGAACAGTGGCTGGATACATGAAATAAATGAGGATACCTGCTGAATATTTCTAGCATTTCTATTTTTATTTATGGAAAATTGATCTTTATCTCAAGGGAGTCAAATAAAAGGATACAAGTTATTTTACAGTTATAGATTGACACTATTTGCACCATTGCTCTGGTCACTACAATTATACCTATCTTGGGAGGGTGTAGAACATACAGAATGATACAGGAATACATGGGGAATTTCCAAGAGTCTCCCGAAATTTATGAAAATTACCAGGTGTTGAGGATTTCCTTGTAAACTCTGGTTAACCTAAACTCAGTCCTGCACATTTTTAGGGTTATCCATGTAAGTAAGTAGAGCAATGGAATTCACTTCCTTAGGAAGCTGTTGAATCTAGGCCAATTGAAAGTTTCAAAACTGACATTTTTTGTTGTTTGGCAGACAAGGATATTAAAGGCTACACTTGTACTGTTCCTATAACCCATGTGGAGGGTGGATTATGTGTAATTTATGTTAATTTAAGTTTATGTTGATTTATTGTTTGTAATGTGTTGTTGTGCAGAAAGCTCGTTTCCAAGGCATACCCTGTGTGTAAGACAATAAACTTGACTTTCAACAAGGATTTGGAGAGGCGGGTGCATGTCTCTCTGATGCATAAAATGAGTCAGTAACCCGAGTGGACAGAAACGAAAGGCAGCTAGGTGTTTACTATGGTGTAAAGGTCGGAGAGAGAGAGCGTCTGCCAAGTGGGAGCATTTAACGTGTTGGTTGGGCAAGGTTTCACGGACAAGTTATGAGTGGTGGGCACAGGTGGAGAGTGACTGTTATGTTGTGAAGTCTTCCAGTTGTAAACTAAAATGGGTATCCAGAAAAACAGCGGTGAAACCCCCGGTGCTGTTTACTTGTCCTGGCTCCACCACACGTGCCTCTGCTCTGGCGGGGCACCTGCTCTTCCGGGAAGGGGAGGGGGAAAAGGGGAGGGGGAAAAGGGGAGGGGGAAAAGGGGAGGGGGAAAAAGGGGAGGGGGAAAAGGGGAGGGGGGAAAGGGGAGGGGGGAAAGGAGGAGAAAGGGGAAGGGAAGGGAGGGGGGGAGGGAGGGGGAAAAGGGGAGGGGGGGGAGGGAGGGGGAAAAGGGGAGGGGGAAAGGAGGAGAAAGGGGAAGGGAAGGGAGGGGGGGAGGGAGGGGGAAGGGAAGGGAGGGGGGGGGAAGGGAAGGGAGGGGGGGGGAAGGGAAGGGAGGGGGAAGGGAAGGGAGGGGGGAGGGAGGGGGGAGGGGGGGGAGGGAGGGGGGGAGGGGGGGGGAGGGAGGGGGGAGGGAGGGGGGAGGGGGGGAGGGGGGAGGGAGGGGGGAGGGGGGAGGGAGAGGGAGGGGGGAGGGGGGAGGGAGGGGGGAGGGGGGGGAAGGGGAGGGAGGGGGAGGGAGGGGGGGAGGGGGGGGAAGGGGAGGGAGGGGGGAGGGGGAAAGGGAGGGGGGAGGGGGAAAGGGAGGGGGGAGGGGGAGGGGGAGGGGGAAAGGGAGGGGGAAAGGAAAGGGTGGGAGGGGAAGGGGAGGGGGAGGGGGAGGGGGGGAGGGGGAAAGGGGGGAGGGGGAAAGGGGGGAGGGGGAAAGGGGGGAGGGAAAGGGGGGAGGGGAAGGGGGGAGGGGGAGGGGGGATGGGGAGGGGGAGGGGGGAGGGGGGAGGGGAAGGGGGAGGGGGAGGGGGAAGGGGGAGGGGGAAGGGGGAGGGGGGAGGGGGGAGGGGGGAGGGGGAAGGGGGAGGGGGGAGGGGGAAGGGAGGGGGAAAGGGGAAAGAGGGGGAGGGGGAAAGAGGGGGGAGGGGGAAAGAGGGGGGAGGGGGAAGTGGAGGGGAAAATGGAGGGAGGGGGAGGGGGAAAGGGAAAGGGGGGAGGGGGAAAGGGAAAGGGGGGGAGGGGGAAAGGGAAAGGGGGGAGGGGAAGGGGGGAGGGGGAGGGGGGGAGGGGGGAGGGGGAGGGGGGAGGGGGAAGGGGGAGGGGGGAGGGGGAAAGGAGGGGGAAAGGGGAAAGGGAGGGGAAAGGGGAAAGAGGGGGAGGGGGAAAGAGGGGGGAGGGGAAGTGGAGGGGGAAAATGGAGGGAGGGGGAGGGGGAAAGGGGGGAGGGGGAAAGGGAAAGGGGGGAGGGGAAGGGGGAGGGGGGAGGGGGAAAGGGGGGAGGGGGAAAGGGGGGAGGGGAAGGGAAAGGGGGGAGGGGAAGGGGGGAGGGGGAAGGGGAAGGGGGAAGGGGTGAGGGGGAGGGGGAGGGGGGAGGGGGAAGGGGGAGGGGGGAGGGGGAAGGGAGGGGGAAAGGGGAAAGAGGGGGAGGGGGAAAGAGGGGGGAGGGGGAAAGAGGGGGGAGGGGGAAGTGGAGGGGGAAAATGGAGGGAGGGGGAGGGGGAAAGGGAAAGGGGGGAGGGGGAAAGGGAAAGGGGGGAGGGGGAAAGGGAAAGGGGGGAGGGGGAAAGGAAAGGGGGGAGGGGAAGGGGGAGGGGAGGGGGGAGGGGGGAGGGGGAAGGGGGAGGGGGGAGGGGGAAGGGGAGGGGGAGGGGGAAAGGGAGGGGGAAAGGGGAAAGGGAGGGGGAAAGGGGAAAGAGGGGGAGGGGGAAAGAGGGGGGAGGGGGAAGTGGAGGGGAAAATGGAGGGAGGGGAGGGGGAAAGGGGGAGGGGAAAGGGAAAGGGGGGAGGGGAAGGGGGAGGGGGGAGGGGGAAAGGGGGGAGGGGGAAAGGGGGGAGGGGAAGGGAAAGGGGGGAGGGGAAGGGGGGAGGGGGAAGGGGAAGGGGGAAGGGGGAGGGGGAGGGGGAGGGGGAAGGGGGAAGGGGGAGGGGGAGGGGGAAGGGGAAGGGGGAGGGGAAGGGGGAGGGGAAGGGGGAGGGGGGAGGGGGAGGGGGGAGGGGGAAGGGGGAGGGGGAGGGGGGGGAGGGGAAGGGGGAGGGGGGAGGGGAGGGAGGGGGAGGGAGGGGGAGGGGAAGAGGAGGGGAAGGGGAGGGAGGGGGAAGGGGAGGGGGAAGGGGAGGGAGGGGGAAGAGGAGGGAGAGAGGGGAGGGAGGGGAGAGAGGACGAAAGCGGGAGAGTGGGGAAGGGGAGGGAAGGAAGGGAAGGGGGGAAGGAGAGGGGGTATTGCGAGAGGAGAAGAGGAGGGGGAGGGGGCGGTCCGGAGGGGAGAGAACGCGGCGACCCTCGCGTTCAGCGGCCAATCGGAGCGTCTCGCTGCTCTGTGTGACGTCACCGGCACCGTTAAAAAAAGAAAGCGGCGAGCACTTCCGCCAGAGTGAGTCGGAGCCGAGTGAGTGAGGAGGTCGGATAATCAGGGCGCTGAAGCCAGGAGGCCGGGCGGAGAGCGAGGGGGCAGCAGTCAGCGTGAGGAGACCGGTCGGAGAACGAGGGTGGGGGGGGGTAGAAGCGAGGAGGCCGGGCGGAGAACGAGGAGGTAGAAGCGGCTCGGGATACGGGCGACTGACCGGACGGGTTGAGGGAGAGGTCGGGCGAGGTGAGTGAACAAAGCGCGGCGGCCGGGCCGGGCTGGGCCTACTCTGTCCGTCTGCCCCGCTGGAAGCTGGGGGGTGGGAGTGTGGGGGTCGAGAAGTGAGGGGGGGGGGGTCTCTGTCGGGCACAGTGACCGGCGACGCTTCTTCCTCCTGTCTTTTTTTTCCTCCCTCTCTATTTCCTCCCTCTCTATTTCCTCCCTCTCTATTTCCTCCCTCTCTATTTCCCCCCTCTCTATTTCCCCCTTCTATCTCTCTTCTCCCTTCCCCCTCTCTTCCTCTTCTCTCCTCCCTTCCATCTTTCTCTCTCTCTCCCTTCTATCTCTCCTCCTCTCCCCCCTCTCTTCTCCTTTCCTTCTATCTCTCCATTCCCCCCTTCCTCCTTCCTCCCCGCTCCCCCTTGATGAAGGGTGGAAAACATTTGTAGGTCGTCTTTTTTTTATTCTTCAGCAGATGTGATCGGGGTGCTCCGTGTGGAGTGAGACTCGGCTGTAATTTGGCGACTTCCCTCTGGGTGGGGGTTTTAAATCGTGAGCCTGACGTGTTTGTGTGAGGGGGGCCGGAGGCTGCCGGTGATTTGCTGTACTGGCTGATGTGGGGTGTTTTCCACTCGCTTCTATTTTAAGTAATGCCGTCATGTGACGTGTTGGGCAAGGAGGCTGCTTGCAGTCTGATACCGGAAATAATTTGGTTCTGAGAAGTGTTATTTTGAAGTGACTCCGCTCCCGTCCAGAAGATCAGGGAGGGGTATTTTAAGCTTGATGTGATGACGTGATGTTGGTGGCTGCTTTGTCAAAGTTCATAAAATAACGTAATCGGCCATTCACTTCCTCCAGCTTACTCTGCCATTTAAATGATCGTGACTCTTCTACCTCCATTTTCCTGTTGTCCTTGCTCTATTCTGTGAGCTTTCACAGCCCACTAGGGTAGAGAATTCGAGACTTTCTACCTTCTGAGAAAAGAAACTTCTCTGTAAATGGCCTAACCCTTGCCTTGAGATTAGAGTATTTTCATGCTCTTCTAGGCTCTACAGCCAATTGAAGTGATATTTCTGCATCTACTTGAACCTATAATAAACTTTGCATGTTTCAATGTGGTTACCCTTCTATTCTGTGGAGTCTAACCTCTTCATTCCTGGAGATTTTTGCTACACCCTCTATTTTAACTTCACATTTCTTGTATTATTACATTTTGTAATATTTTTTCAGTTGTGAGAATTTTTTTCTCCACGTGTTACTCTATCTACCATATTGTAGCCCCCTCACTGGGCTTATGACCTTTTAAGTTTGAGTTACTGAATGCATTTTCATTACTGCCTTGATGGGCAGAATAACATGGTTGAGACAACATGATGTACTTGACAATGTTGCTGTCAGTAGCAATCCATATAAAGCTACGTTACTTGCTCTTTGCATGGTGAGAGCTATGTTACTAAGTGATTTATTTTAATTTTCCTTTATGAATGTTATGCAGGAGGAAATGTGAAGTGCTATTCTTAACTACTTTGTGGAATGGCAGGTGGATTATAAACTAATTTTTTTAATGGCTATTGAATGGAGGGGCTGGTTATTCCATCCATCCTGCATGGACTCTTGCTGGTGTATTTCAGTAAGTCCTTCCATATTAACCCTGCAATTCTTTCCCCTTGTAGATCTATGGAAGCAATTAAATTCATTCTTTTCACTAAAAGAATTTTCCTTGCCCCTAATTCTACCCAGTTACTTTTTAAATTGCCCTGTTTCTCAGATCTTCTACGGAGTTTAATCTGTCTGCATTACCTAGATGCTTTAAAATCTAACCATGTTACAAGTTAACTATGTGGTTCAGTTGACACTCTAATACTACACAGCCTTGAGTACTCAATTTCCACAAACCTTGTGTGGTAGTGGAGTGCTGTCAAGTCATTACAGTTGGTTAAGCATGATATCTTACTCTCTAGCTTTTTATACAATGGGTCTAATGCACATTTCTAGAAGAGGTCTCCTTGATTCTGCCAAACTTCCAACAGATATCAGTGTACTCCCCTCTGGCAAAATCTAACATGCTGCTCTTGTATATCCAGTACTTGCATGTGCTGATGGCATCATTAAAAAACACAATACAACCCAACCCCTAGAATACTTTGAAGCTTTTAGGCAATAGTGACCCCCTACATTTCATTTAGTAAATGAACACTTAAACTTCATTGTCCATCTTTCTAAAAATGGCAGAATGTTTAACTTGCATTACAAATCTGAATGTATGGTATATTAAACCATTACTAAAGCCTGAAGTGCAAAGTTATATGATCAGCCAGACCCTATTTTGGGGTCTGAGTACAGCTGTTTCAACAAACTTGGCAATTGCAGCTCCTTTGATTCTGCATTAAAGTTGATTTTGTTCTGCACTTTCCCAATCATATACTAATTGTTTCTGAATCTGCCAACTTGGTCCCCCACATCCTCCTGCATTTAACCTGTCAAGCCCTATAAGAAGTTGGTCTTAAATAGATTGCCCCTCATTTTTTTTAAACTATTAGGATACAGCCCCAGTCTACTCCCTCTTCCCCCACCACCCTCTTTCTCCCACCCCCCCCCCCCCCCCCCCCCCCCCCCCCCCCCCCCCCCCCCCCCCCCCCCCCCCCCCCCCCCCCCCCCAATCCTGTAATCCTTAGAACCAGTCTAATAGCTCTTTAGTGCACTCCCTCTATGGTAAGTACATTCTGGGGTAAGGTAACCAAAACTATAAAATACTCCAGGTGTGGTATCAGCAAGGCCCTACACAAGACTTACCTTTATGGCCCCTTTCTGGTTAAATAAGTGAGCAATTCAGGAAAACACATTTTCTACCTTATTTACAAGGTAGAAAAGGATGCCTGAATGTGCAGCTGCTCCTGTTTCCTCTTCACACCACCACTTGCCAAAAATCCTAGACTGAACCCGAGAACCCACTGGCTCCCAGGCTCAGTCAGCCAGACACCTCCATTGCTGTCTGCTGTCCCCTTCCCCCTACCCCTACTTTCTGACAATCCCTTATCTTTCTGCCCCACAATGAAGGCTGGGAGGTTCCTTGCCACCAGCAGTATGGTAGAGACTAAAAGTTAGCCTGGGGGTCACCAGCTTGGTAAGCAGTTGGCAGTCTACTGGCTGACTACCTTTGAGATGAAAGGGGAAATGTTGGCAGTTACAATGATCCTGCCTGTTAAATTGAGGCCCAATCTACTCTAGGTAGGATGTTCAATAAAAAAAATCCCAGTGTAGTCATCCAAATAATAAGGAAACTATCCTGGTCCATATTTGTCCTTCAATAAATATGCATTAATGACATTGTTTAGTCTGCAGCAATAAATACTTTGAAAGTATTTTCAGTGCCTTTGTCTTAATGCACTAACTGCAAGTATGTGATGTTTGCTTGTATGCATTTACTAAACATTGTAAGCTTTCAAATATTGACCCTTTACATTTTGTTTTTGCCTCTACATATTGGGTATTGACCTGGCAACAGTTGCCACTAAAGTGTCCCATCCACTAAAGCAGTGGATTGCAAAACATTTGTTTTGCTTACATTTTTCATGACTGCTTTTAGTACAGACTAGTGTTTCAGCAGATAAGTCATCTGGTATTGTGCACTTGAGTGACTACTATGTGAGGGGAAAGTAGTACTGTCATTGCTCTCTACTGTTACAGCAGATGCAAATGTGCAGTTGTCTGAGTAGTGCTGCAGTGCATGAAATCCTGACTTTTCCTGAGGAAAGTGAATGGAATAAACCAGTTTCTACTTTCAGACTTATTTTAAGATCATTCAAATGATTTTGTTGTATGCCTAGATCTTGGAATTTTCAATGCAAGAGGTTTGCTTTAAACAATACTTGCCATAATTTCATACTATCACTTGGGGCTTGTGCTTGTAGAGTTGTCTTGAAGCCATGATTTACTATTTTTCAAGTAACTTTACATCCTTCAGCAAATCTTTTGCTCACTGGCCCTTGAAGCTGAAGTAATGACCTCTGAAGTGAGTAGAATTAGACTAAAACTTGCTGCTGAAAAATGTCGTGATCTTGTTTGAACTAGCACAATTTTACAATCTACTTGTTCTGGCACTTTTGATACATGGGATTGTAGCTAGTAGATTTGCACATCTGGAATCAGAATTTGAAAGTTGGTGGTTGTACATTCCAAGATTATTGCAATAGTTGCATGTCCATTGATCTGCAACTAGCAGTGGAGCACAACTTTCAGACTGAATCATTTGGCCACTTTGAAATGTTTTAACTATACTTAAATTGTTTTGATTCATCTGTTCAGATTACTGTTGAGCAGCAATTTTGTAATTTCTCTTCCTATGAAATGGAGAAGTTTTGGATATTTATAAACCATCTTGTCAATTTAAATATTTGCTCAAGCACATTAAATGCATACCATTCCATCCCATTTTAATATTTTGGTCCCAACACCACTGTACAAACCAGTACTACAAAGGTTTTGGCCTAAATAGCAGCAATAGTCTGGCTTGTGTTATAACCAGAAGGTGTTTTCTATTTTAGTCTGCTTACTGCCAGTTATCACTTCAGCATGACTGGATTTTTCTGCTCTGCACATGTCATCAAGCAACTCTGCATCTGCCCCCAGCCCACACTGTGATGCAAAGCAACTGAGACATTGTTCTTGGAGAAATATCCAGGTGGTAGACTTGGGAGATTGAGATGATGAAAAAAGTGAGGTATGGGTTAAGGGGTCATACTATGCCATTTTGAAGAAAATGAAGATGCATGCTGGCACTGTTCCTCAGACCAGGCGACATCTGAGGAGAGAAGTTAATCAGTGATTGATCTTGCATCTGATAGGGAATTGAAACTGAGGAATTTTATATGCATAGACTCTAAATGAGCATAAATGGCTGTTAGGTGAAAATCAAGATTAGTTTTCATTCTCCTATTTAAGAGTGGTGTGCAGATTCTAAATATTTGACTCGAATTCTTGAGAAGCAGGAAGAATTCTCATTCTTTCCAGTTGTGCTTCATAACACTTATTTTGCAATTGGGTACTTCGAGAGGCTGAAGTAAATAAGTGAAACTGCTTCCTGGTGCACTTTCAAAATGGGAAACTGTGTTCAACTGATTTTTGGCTAATCAAGATAAGTGTTGAATTGTATGGGGGAGGGGGTGGTTTCTGAGAAAATCTTCAAGATAACTTGGCAGGCAAATCTGCAAAATGCAACTTCCATTTAACTTTGGGTTTTTTTGAATGAGAAGACTTTTATTTTGAGTAACTTGGTAACTTTGGGGTAGCTATATCTGTCTCATCTTGATGGCTTTACTTTTACACACTTGGTTTGATTTCAAATATTGTACCTTTTATTCCTATTCCTCAATATGCCTTTCAATCAACAAAACATGATTAGTGAAATGGTGCCTTGACATGAGATCTATATGCAAGACATCTAGATGGACAGATCAGAAATGGCTGTAAGCCAGGTCAGGCTTTTTAAATGTATAGATTTAATATGACTGAATGGATTCATAGTTCATGTGGTTCAGTTACTTCCAAACTGTACTGAGCTAGTAATATTGTCTCCTGTAGCCTGTACCTTGTGGGTATTTGTGCTGCCAAGGAGATTTCTTCATGCATACAATGGGGAGTCTTTGGAATTCTCCACACAGGGAAGCCTGCAGAGGCTCAGTCACTAAGTTCATTCAAAATTGCTGGATTTCTGTGACTGGGGCAGTACAGGATAATAGTGTTAAGGCAGAAAATCAGCCATGATCTTAACTGAAGATGGATAGTCTAGTGTTCTATTGCTGCAAAACAAAGCAGGTGACAAGGTTCTTTGAACTTTGACATTCCAGTATTTTGCACCAATCACTATATATCCTGCTCCAATATAAAATCAGAAATAATTGAGAACTAGTTATTAAACATGATCTAGACCATAATTAATAATCTGTTTTGTTCACAGTATACAAGTATGGCTCAAGAAACTAATCAAACTCAAGTGCCTATGTTGTGCACTACTGGATGTGGCTTTTATGGGAATCCTAGAACAAATGGAATGTGTTCAGTATGCTATAAGGAACACATACAAAGACAACAAAATGGTGGTCGAATGAGTCCTATAGGTAAGATGGTATCTGATTCTGTTTTTCCCACTCCAAGCACTGTTCTACCTTCTAGAATAATTTTCTTGAGCTAATTGTTTTTTTTGCATTAGCTTGAAGTCTGATGTTCCAAATATTGGACAAGTTGGAGAAGAAAGATTGTTATAAAGAGATGCCCTTTAGTTCTTGTATTCTTTCATCCCATGAAGCACCAAATACATCTGGAGCATCCAGTGAGAGCCTAGGCAATCCTTTTTGTTTTACAAAAACACTTCATAATGACAAGGGCTATTTATTAACTTTGTCAGTTTGATTCCTAATTTGGTTTGTGCAGAGAAATTGACTGTTGGGTATCCTTAAGTGAGAGTCCCTTATGTGAATTAAGTTTACCCTGCACCCCATCACAAAGGTTGAAATTCTTTATCTTTCTTGTAGCTTAATTTTGGGGTGGGGGGGGGGGGGGTTGCAGAGTCTTAATTGTTAGGCAATATTGGCCTAACAGAAGCAAATTTCCCTGGAAGTGCTTTTCTAAGCCCACCAGATGTTGGCTACCATGAGTGTGGAAGTGGTCCTAAATTGAAACTAATGCTTCAATTGTTTCCAGTGTGGTGAATCTAAATCCCACTTGTGGTTTCACTTAACTGAAATTAGTGATTATATGGATGTTTGCTTTTGGTTAGGCAAAATGGAGCATAACTTGTAAAGTAAGCTGCTTTTTTAGTACTTTGCTAGTGAGTTGATTTCTGAAATATTGGTTTAAATTGACTAGAAAATTAAGCAAGCTGGGAGGTGGTTGAGCAAAGGTCTGTAATGTGACTTAAGATACTGATCCTTGCATTAAGTGTCACTAGAACAGTGGAAGAGATGGAACCAAGTGGGGTGGGTGTTTTGAACTGTGATTACAGCAAAGTGAATGGAGGTGTTCAAGCAGTTCTCATTTGCATAATGTAAGGGGTTCATACTAAATTAAAAATGCATGTAAATCATAAGGCCTCAAACACTGCAGATCAGTGGGAAGAGGTAAAAGGGCAGGTAATAGTGCTTGGAGGAAATTGATTATGAACCACTATTGTAAAGAAAAATCAGTTCCTTGGCATACTGGGAGGGAAAGACTTAGTGATGCCAAGAAGTGTGGAGTTCAGTTGGTGGTAAATGAAGGCAATAAAGCCCATTGTGGTTATTATCTGAAATGCAGGAATTTGAACACCCTCCATTTAAGGGTCCTGTTCACTTGTAACAGAAGATTCCTTTGAGGACAGAAGGGTGACATGTCAATAGTGCTGAATAGAAAATGGCAGTCAAATGTATTGGAGGCTGGGAAGAAGTGGTATTAAGATTTTCTTGTCTATTTTTTGCAATATTATTAGAATGGTAGAGTTGTATCCTGAATGACATCAAGCCTTCAACTACTGAACCTGTTTAGCTCAGCTAAGTAAATCTTGTGACTTGGTGTTTAGAATGGTTGGAGGGGAGGAGGGTTCCTATTTTCAGATGATATCATTTTGGCTCTAAGTAAATGCAGGTCACTAATCTTCATTCTCAATTTTTAAAGGTGCATCAAGTACTTCCAACAACTCAGACTTTACTCAGGTGCAGAGAACAGAAAGCTTTAAATCAGAAGGTGCCTCCCTCAATACTACTATCAAATCAAGGTAATTGCTATATGAGTATAAATCATGGCCTAATTGGTGGTTATAAATTAAAATGAAATGAACCTGAAATTGAGTGCCTCTTGGGATAATTGCACTACTTTAGTGATCTGACTTCATAACCATGACTCTTAATGACAATTTGACTTTCCCACCTTGCTGAATGGAAAAACAACTCAGTATTGCAGAGTCACTAGTGATTACTGTCTTGGTGCTATTGTTTTTATGCATTGAGTTTTAAATGACTTGTGTGCAACCTAAAGTATCCATTTGTAATTTTGAATCAAATTATTTTTCACATTTTTGAAATCTGATTAATGCTAGCCTAGTTTACTAGAAACTGGCTAAATGGTTTATTCTGTGAAGGATCCTGGTGGATCCAAGTGAATTGTTTTTTTGTTAAATAAAAATTATAGAGCAGTAAGCTATCATATAACTTATCTATTCTAATTTGGGTCATTGTGACTAAATTAGTAATAATTGCATTTGAACTAGATTTGGACCTATTGTGCTCCATCTACCTTTTGGCAGCCACATGGGCCCCACTCTGCATAAGCTTAACTATCAGGTGGCAGATCCAGAGATCCTGCCTAATTACCTTTTGGACTTTGTGTGGCTGTCAATGTCTTTTAAAGTCAAAATCTTTTTTTAAAAAACACATTTCAGACATTTAAGTTTTCTAGCACTAAGATTAAACACTTCCATCTTCCATAAAGGTTGGTGACTCCATTAAAATGGGGTAGCTTTACTCATTACACCTATTTAACTATAAACTTGAGGGATGAGGCACACCCATCTCTCCACTCAGTATGTTTGTGCTCTGCCTCTGTTGCAATGCAGAGTTTCAAATGTTGAATGTGCTGACCAATGTTGCAATTACTCACTGGTTCTTTGAGCTACTGATTGAAGGTCAGCGTGATCCAGCCCAATATGCAACTTGGGTTAACTAAAATGAAAGCAATGGAACTGAGTTTATTTGGTGGGATTAATCAAATGAATGAAATTGATTGTAAAATGGCAGCTGCCTTGTCTAGTGAAGGTTCAATTCAGCTGGCAAAACAAACTGCAGCAACTGGTTGTGAAAATAAGCACAAATTCAGTTTGAAAGAAATTAGTGCTGTTTTTTTAACCAACTGCCCAAGGCTGTGGCAGTGTTCATGAAGTAAACACCAACAGCTTGCAACAAAATTTGTTTGCTTAAAACCAGTGTCAAAGCTGAGTTGCTTCCAAAAAGAGTTGGCTTCATTGCCATTAATTTAAATCTTTTTACCAACCATTGTATAAGTATTTAATGACATTGCTGAAACCCTTCTGCTTGCTGTTCATATAAAGCTGAGGCTTCATAGTTATGCAGTATGAAAACAGGCCCTTCAACCCAACTGGTCCATGCTGACCAAGATTCCCCATCCAAGCTTGTCACATTTGCCAGCATTTAGCCTATAACTGCCTAAACCTTTCCAATCCATGTACCTGTCCAACTGTCTTTTAAAAGTTGTACCTCCCTCAACCACTTGTGGCAGCTCATTCCACATAGATGCCACCCTTTGTGTACTTTAAAGTTGCCCCTCAAGTTCCTATTAAATCTCTTCCCTCTCCTTAAATCTATACCGTCTAGTTCTTGATTCCCCCAACCCTGGGAAAGAGATTGAGTGTGTTCACCCTATCTATGCCCCTCATGATTTTGTACACCTCTAAGATCACCCCGTCTCCTACTCTCGAAGGAATAAGTCCCAGCCTGTCCAACCTCTCCCTCTAACTCAGTCCCTCAAGTCCTGGCAATATCCTTAAATTTTTTCTGCACTTTCCAATTTAACATTCCTATATCAGGGTAACCAAACTTGAACACACTACTCCAAGTACAGCCTCACCAGCATCCTGTACAATCACACCATGATCTCTTAACTTTCAGACAATGCTCTGACTTATGAAGGCCAGTGTGCCAAAGCCACCCTGTGGCTTTTGGCACACTGTAACCCATCCCAATGGTCCAAAAATCTGAATCCTTGCTCCACCAATTTTTCAGCCATGCATTCATTTGCCATATCCTCCTATTATCCTCATAGCATGTGGCACTGGAAGTCCTGTTTTTATCTTCTTCCTTGGCTCCCTATAGTTGCTCTGCAGGACCTTTCTCTACCCAGTCATTTGTGCCAATGTGCACAATGTCTTCTGGCTGCTCACCCTTCCCCTTGAGAATGTTCTGCAACCACTTGGACATCTTTGACCCTGGCACCAGGAGGCAACACCATTCTAGAGTCCCTTTTGCAGCCACAGAATCTTTTTCTTCCCCCTTTTCTCTCCCTGCTGCTGAGCCTCAGCCAGTTCTGATGCTACTGTTGCCTTCTGAACATCATCCACCTCCCCCCCAAGCAGTATGCTTGTTTTTGAGGGGAATGGCCACAGGGGAATTCTGCACTCTACCTATTCCCTTTTCTGGTGGTCACCCAACTAATTTCTGCCTGTACCTTTAAGTGTGACCACCTCATAAAACTATCTATGATGCTCTCAGCACCTCAGATGATCCTAAATGTGTCCAACTCCAGCTCTTCAAATTTTACCAGTGACTTCAGTGTCCTGATGAGGCTTTCTGTTCTTGACAGAAATGTGTCTGGTTCAGCCTTGCCTGTGACACAACAGATGACTGAAATGAGTATTTCCCGAGAGGAGAAAGAAACAGAAATTGAGGTAACAGAACCAGGTAAGCAAGTTGTTGTATTGCATACAATGCTGAAAACTTGTTTTGCTATAACTTGGCCTGAACACATTCAATACCAATTTGTGAACACTAATTTGATTCTAGTGAGGTAATTTATATTTTGGTTGACAGCAGTGTACAACCAGGTTTTCCATTGCTCTCTTGCCCATTGAATCTGGGATCTGCAAAGGGACATAGCCCTTGGAGAATTGAGGGACTTGCTTTCCCTTGTTGTAGATTATCTGCAAAATCTAAGCATTCTAAATAGATCTAATTTGTCAATAGTTAAGATTCCAACATCCAGATGGGTCCAGTCTGCTAATGTGGGCACCTGTTAGTCCTACTCATTTATGAAGCAAGCTAATTTTGTTCAGTGGCTCAGAATGGCAGTGAGTTCCTTGGTGTTATGTATTAGACCCAACCAAGTACTTTTTTTATGACCTTCCTTCCACATCCATGTGGGCATTAAAATCCTGAGGGTCACTGAGGTGGGGTGGGAAACTCAATTCAACCAGTCACAAATACTGTGCCAATATGGGAGTTGGTCAGCATTGTATTCTTTACCATCTGTAAAGCACAACTCAAGTGTGGTGGAATATTCTCTAATTAAATTAATGAAGCTCCAACAACTCTAAAAGCTTAACACCAGTAACAGCAATGCATTTGATACCCCATTCAACATCCTAAACACTTTCTACTGTCATTGGACAGTGGGTGCAATAGGTACCATCTGCAAAATAACATGCAATTACTTGCCTAGTCTACTGACAACTGCTCCCAAACCCATGTTCATTTGTGAAGGGCTAGGACCTCTGATCCATGGAGCACTAGCTGTATGTTTCCCTCAACTCATACACATCCTGACCTGGAAGTTTATATTTTGTCATTGGGCCTAAATCCTGGAACTATCTCCAACAGTATTATAGGTGTAGCTTCTCCAGAACTACTGCAGCAGTTCAAGGTCAGTTCACTGCCACCATCATGACAAGTTGGGGGTAGGCAATAAATCTGACCTTGCCAGTGATACCCAGGTCTCAAAGAATAAATCCCTTTTGTACTAAGTGGCACTTTGTTATATAAATGCAATTTTGCTGTATACATTTTGAACTTTAAGCTTCTAGGAGCAATGACATCTAATTTGAACTATATGGGAAATATTTCAAAGTAATATGCTGCAGTGAATATCATAAGTGTTTATGGTACACCCAAGAGTTCTCGCTAATCTTCTATGAAACTGCAAATCAGTTGTTAAATCAGATAACAGTATAGATTGCAACTATTTGAAATGTACATGATTTAGTACAGAATTTTGCAACTTAATGCATCTACTTATTTGTACAGTTGTAGCTGAAGCATCTGTACCTGGTACTATGTCAGGTGGAGAGGAAAAGCCTGTAGATGTTCCTCGACCAAAGAAAAACAGATGTTTCCAGTGCAGGAAAAAAGTTGGTCTTACAGGTGAGCCTTGTTAGTGTAAACAATGCATATCTTGCCAAATAGTAAATTTGGTGCTTCTACTGACCTGACATAGTTGACTATTAAAATCAAACTGTTGATTTTCAAAATGGGTCTCAAAAGAACCTGCAAAGATGTTTTGTATTTCCAATTTTCTAAAATAGTATTCCTTTTGGTTAGCTTGCTTTCCATTCTGTAGATAGAACTAAAGTGAAAAAACTTACCACTGTGTAAACCTGAAGTATAACCAAACATGGGTTGTCTTTGAATATCTCTTTATTTGGACACAGGAAGGAAAGGGAATTTTTGTTGGGAAGGAATGTCCTTGTAGTTTGAGGAGTGACTCATCCATGTTAAGTTCCAATTACAAGTTTAAAATCTAACAACCCATCTTTCTTTGTCTTGCATCAGCCTTAATCTTTCAGCCAGGTTTCTGCTGTCTGCAGTATTTCCACTATCTTGACCTCAATCAAATTCTTTTAGATTGCTTTCCTGATCTTTACAATAAACTTCACACATTCAACTGGTTCCCACTGGACTGTTACCAATCTTACCTCTAACATGCTTGTCCATTTGAATTGCTTTTGATGCACATTCTTCCATACTTCCTTGCTACTTTATGCACATCCTTAATTCTCTAAAATTGAGGTAATTGAATTTGGTGCATTCAGCACAATAAGGTGACAGAAATCTTGCCCAAAACATTAACTCCATGCCTTTCTCTTCAACTATCAGATCTTCTCCCACAAATATCTTGGAGAACAAGAGCTGTAATTCCTTTCATTTGCAGTGCATTGTACTCTTGCTGCTCTTTCCATCCTTGCCAACATGAGCTCTAAAGGCAGATCATTTAGAGTTGTCTACTATCATAGCTTTTTTCTATCCTGATCAATCCTTTAGTTTTCTAATCAGATTTGAACTGTTTTTCCTGGGTTATAACATGATTTCCCATTTGTTCTTTTAAAACCTGATGAAGTGAATCCAGGGTTTAAAAAAAATTGAATTGGCTCAATTCCCAAATGTGTAACAGATATCAAAGTCAAATTAAGCTGGTGTTTTTGCCTCTTGCTATTTAAATCCTTTTAAAGGGGGCAACCTCAGTCTTCCTACCTATGAAGCAACTTTACCATTTGGTATTTTTATGAAAAGGCAATGGTGATCACTGCCTTTAAAAGTTCACTTTTCAGAGTGCTAAACTGTAAACCACTTCAGGCTCTTGAATATTGAGATACTTTCATTAAGTGCACTGCACTAATCAAGTTTTAATGCTTGTTGCAGTGCTAGAGATGCAAATTGACTTTACCAAAATCAATCTTTCTTTTCTACAGCAGGTTTTGACTGTCGATGTGGGAACTTGTTTTGTGGACTTCACCGGTACTCAGATAAACACAATTGTCCTTATGACTACAAAGCAGAAGCAGCAATGAAGATCAGGAAAGAGAATCCTATTATTGTAGCTGAGAAAATTCAGAGGATTTAAATGGCCAAATGAAGAAGCCAGTAATCTGCTATCAAAGACTGCATTTATTCCTTGTCTTTTGTTTTGGGATCCTTCATAGAGCAGATGCATGGGCTGAATCCTTGTCTGTTCTTCAAGTTTGTGCTTTAACCATAGTTTCTCCTAATTATAAGTGGCTGGACGTTATCAGATGCAATTAGCACACAGCACTACATTAATCAAGGGAAACCATTGGCCTGTAAAATGGAAATTCCTAACAGTGGTTTATGTGCCAAGTGAACTTGATGACCTGCTGTAGTGCTTAATTCAGTAAAGTGACCAACCAAAAACCTGTCAACCTGTGTTTCTAGTGCCTAAGCAGATTTTTGTCTTGGCTTTCTGATGCTCTCAAGTTAAGAGGATGTAAAGAAATAGTAGAATACTGAATACTTTTAAGGTTAAGTGACATTTTTCCCCAAGGATTCTAGGAGTATACTTGGACCCAGTTTTATAGGTTAATTTTGACTCTTGTTGGGGATATTCAGGGAAAATTTGAGCAAATGGGGAAGGCTTATGTAGTTAGTCAAATATTACAAAGTAATTTTTCCTTGCCTCTAAAATCAACCTGTCATGTGTTTGGAAAGTTTTTCATTTACAGCAATCTTAAGTCCAGAATGGTGTAGAAGCCAGTCTTTGTATTTCAAAAGCAGTTTTGGGCCCTAGCTTCATTTATGAAAGCTTGTGCATTAGCTCTGTAGTTCAATGATGATGCAGGCTTTGTTTACAGAAGTTGCACATGACTTGTGCCTGTTATAAGCAAGTCATTTTCAAGCTGTGTACAGGCAACTAATGTCCCAGTTATACTGCATGTTGGTGATTGAATCCTTCCACCACATGGATGCCAGATGTGCAATAAAGTGCTGGCATCAAATAACCTGGCATTGAAGTGCCTGCATGACCATACTATTGCATGTGGCACCCAATTTGGTTTTCCAAACTACCTTTCCTTTTGGTATTCAAGCAGATGTGTTGGCTCAGAAGCCAAGCACTGTCTGCTGGTACCACAAGTGCATCATTCATCAATTCCACCTACACATTACCACAATGCATTATAACTGGGCTGTATATTGTATCACAGTGAGAATGTAGCATTGGCTTATTGCATGGACTGCACATCTTGGCAGTGTGTACATGTTGAACAGTAGAAATTGCAATATACTTGCCTGAAGCTGATGTATTTTTTAAATTTTATTGGAAGATGTGATGTATAAAGTATTTGTATTTTTTAATCCAGTACTAAGATGTGTAGTGTGATCAGAATCTTGACAATTTTATCTAAGCTGTGATCTTGATTACTGTCCAAACTTGCAATAACTCTGCACATTTAACCACAGTACACAGGAGCTTGTTTTTTGACAAACTACAGTATTTATGCTTTTTTAATCTTGGGTATGTAATTTGTACAGAATTATATTTATGTAATGCATATAATCATGCTAGTTGGCATTTATGCAAAAGGATGTAAATAAAGAATAGGTTTATTGGCACTTGGTTTTTTGACTGCAACTTCTGAATATGCAGCTGTAATGAGGTATACAGTTGGACCTTGTGATCATGGATTGAGTTTTGTGGAACATAGAAAACTAGCTGGAGCACATTCCTGGATATGATGAAGGCCATCTGAACTTTTACATTTATCCTTGAGCAAACATCACCCAGACTTTGTATTTAAAGTGTACATATGTTGGTTACAAGTCATCCCCTGGTCTTTCCTGATGTGTAATCTACCACTTCTAGTGGTATCCTTAAAATCTTGCCTCTTGAGTATCTCTAACATGCAATACTTGGTGTAATCCAAGGCTTAATCCTGCAATTTTAATATAATCAGTTTTTTTAGAACTTGGTTTCTTTTAAATGGCTTAATACTTGCTGTATATCTGTATTCCATAATATTTCCATTTGGATTATTGGAAGCTTATTCTCAAGTGTTTCCTTCATCAGTGAGACTTGCAAATTGTATGCCCATCCTACAGCTGTCAAAAGGGCATGTCTGGTGAATTTTCAAACCATTAAAATCAAAAAATCAAATTTAGAAATTCTAGAAAACTAAAATGTGCAGAATGTTTATTCAGAATGAATATCCAGTGTAAATGTGGGCAACTTGTGCTCCTAAAGTGGTTAAAAAATCAGGAAGTATACCAAATGGTGCATTATAATAGAAATATTCCATAATTGTAGCCATTTGTGGGAAGATTAGGCACTAATGTAGTTTTGAGTTATGCTTGGCTTCATTGAACAATTGCATTTCAATTGGGGAAATGACTACAGGAAAATGTCAAGTTTTTGGTAGCAGTTCTCTAATTTTGTCATCTACTGAATATTAAATTTAATGACCTTGGTGGCTAGTTTCAAATTCCTATCCTACTGGTAAACTAGTGCAGCTTTCCCTTGCAACTTCCTCCCTGCCAAATGCTAATAAACTGTCAGGAAACTCCAGACAAGCCAGCCATTTTTGTTGCTCCCTACCCGCAATCTAAATGCTCATTTAGCTTGATACTTGCATTTCTGAATAGTTAACTGCAATAAATCTTTGTCCCCCTCACAGCAGTTTCAAGAGCCTGTGCATAGTCTGTTGGCACAGACTGTGATTGTAACTACTGGAAGATGTTCTTTAAATGTTGGAGTACAATAAGGAAAGATTTGAGGAATGAGTTTGAGATTTCTGTACTCGTTTGTATGGGAGGCTCAAACTACAAGTTGAGAAGTGCCAATGTTCCACAAATATGCTGTCATCTCAATCACTATTAATGGTGCCTCAATGATATGCACTATATAACTTGAAGTAAAATGTGAACTTGGTATTTAAGATGTTAAACACTTCTGGTGGGTTCTCTTTCAAACTAAAAATATGGAGTAAGATCCCTGGCAATTGAGAACTTCAAGTTAATTGCCAATTTGAACTAGGTTGTTGTTAACTTCAGACATACATCTATATGGAGATGTTGTGAATGCTACCCTCTATGTGCCTTTTTGCCTTGTCCCTTTTTTTTTGTTACTTCTGGTTTCTATCAGGGGTTACATTTCCAAATTCAGAAGGTTATTTTTGTCTTTCCCCTACAAATTTGAAGATGGGCAGGAAATTAGATCTTGGACAGATCCCAATAGTTCCCAAACAACATGGTAAGTTTGGCAGAAGAGCAGCATAGGCCTTTAATCAACCAAAAATAATGCAGTCCTTGATTTATCTCCCTCAGTATGTTCTCCTGAGACTGAATTCCCTGGATAGAACTGGATATGAACTTCTGGTCTATAAATTGCTCTTTGACCTAGTATTATTTGTATCAAGTATACCATTGGTTATCATAGACTTCATTGAAGTACTCTATCCTGAATCTGAAAAATGTTGACTTGGTATTTTTAGATAATTAAGTATGTTGCTTTGATAACCAAGAATTCAATTATGTATTATACATTCACCTTTCAGTAACTGTCAGAAAACTGACTGATAGCTGCCTAATAGGAATGTTCCAGGTTTAGAAATTTGTCAATTAAATGTTAAATTTTGTCATGCTGAGTATAATTGACATGAAAATACAATATCCAACAGCATTCCAGCAAAACCTTTTTCAATTAAACATCAAATATTGTTGCATGTAGCATCCAGAGTTGCAAGGGTGAGTTCCTTATCTCCAATCCTGGATAAACTTGGTAAATCTGCCTCCTAGTCCATTTATTCCCAGTTTATCAAATGGTGGGGAAATTAAGCTACCAAGTTCTATTCCTATGTGAACCATTGCTAACTTACTTTCCCTGGATCAGGATCATGGAATTTTTGGTTGTAAAGTGTGGCAGTTGTAGGTTGTGACACTGCTCAATGGCGATGCCTTCTGCCATGATTATAGAACCTTCAATAATATGAAAAACATCAGGGGGAAAAAAGTACATTAGATTTCATAGGTTTTTTTTACAGACTCTCCCTGGTTCTTCTGTGCCTTCCCACTCAGTTTACCACCTGTGTAGCAGCTGCTGCATGAGTCTTCACAAAGCCATTTGCCTCTTCATCTCCCTCTCCTCACAACCCTCCAAGTTAACCTCTTCCTTTTGACTTTTGATTAACACTCCTAGTATTTCCCCCTTTCACTGCAGGCTTCACTTTCTGCAAGCTCCCTTGAAATGTTTTTCTCTCTACATTAAAGATGTGACATTCCACAATACCAGTTTAATTTTTGTTGATGCCTTTCACTAGTCCCCTACCTATGAGATTATTCATTTTAACTAGTCTCTAAGTTACCTGAGGAAAATAACAATTTGACAGAATTGTAGACTAACTGGAGAACATAAGTTCAACTTGGACATCCTTTTTTATATGTTATGCATTTCAGTCTCAATGATCATTCAAATGGGGTGTTTCATCTTAGATGAAATACGCTTGGGGCTAAAATGTCCTTGGGTAATTATCCTGAAAGTAATTCTATCCAACCTCTTGAGTTGTAAAAATTGCTTATTCATGAACATAAATTGTTTAAAATGTACCTGAACTGCATTATAATTGGGAGTACCAAAACTGGAAATCTGAAATAAAAAACAAAATGCTGGAAACTTTCGGTAGGTCAGGGCAGCATCTGTGGAAAGAGCCATAGTTGTATTTCAATTTGGAGCCCTTTTGTCAGATGGAATTTAATCCAGACAGGCAGAAAGTGGATTCTGGGAAGTCATTCTGGGATGAGGCATGAACAGGAAATGGTAGGGTATTAAAGAATGTTGATGAAGAGAGACTTGAGGCTCCAAGTCTGTAGTTCCTTGAAAGTGGCAACGAGTCAATAGAGCAGTGAAGGTGTTGTATGACATGCTTGCCTTCATATGTCAAGCCATACAATATCAGAGTTGGGGAGTTATGTCGCAAATTTACGGAACATTGGTTACATTTGGAGTATTGTGTGTAGTTCTGGTTGCTACACTAGGAGGAATGTAATTATGCTCGAGACTGTGTGGAGGAGATTCACCAGGATGATGTCTGGATTGGAGGACTTTAGTTGCAGGGAGGGATTGCTTTCCCTGGATGAAGGAGGCAGAGTGGTGACCTAATGAGTATATAAGAATATGAAAGGCATTGGGTAGATGGTCAAAATCTTGTTTTTCCCAATGGTAGAGGTATCAAAAATGAAAGCATAAGTTTTAAGGTGAAAGATAAGTATTTTAAAGGGGAGCTGAGGGATAAGTTCTTTACAGAGAGGATGGTTGATATCTGGAGCTTGCTGCTGGAGGAGGTGGTGGAATCAGACATAATTACTGCATTTAGGAGAGAGACACTAAATAGGCAAGTCAAAGGAAAAAATACAGTCCTAATGAAGGCAAAAGGGATTAATGTAGATGCCTAAAACTGTCAGCATAGACATGGTGAGCCAAATGATCCATTTGTGCTGTACAACTCCATGAACTAGGGAAGGGTCTTCAATCTGAAATGTTGACTTATTTTCTTTTTCCACAGGTCATGACTGAGATTACCTGCATTTTCGGCTTGTCACAAAGCGCCTGTCATTTGAATGAGTTCAGAAAAGACTCTAAAACTTAAAACTAAATGTTTTTATACATAACCAGGGATTTCTGGATGTACAAAACTTGGGTGGTATTGTAGACAGTGAAGAAAGTTATCAAAAATTACAGGGGGATCTTAATCAGTTGGGTAAGTGGGCCAAGGAATGGCAAATATTCATTTCAGGGTAGGACTTTCACAGTGATTAGTAGGGCCATGCAGAGTGTTGTAAAACAGAGGGACCTAGGAGTACAAGTACATTCCCTGAAAGTAGCATCACAGGTTGACAGGGTGGTGAAGGTGTTTTGCACACTGGCCTTCATTAGTCAAGGCAATGAGTATAGGTGTTGGGAAGTTATATTGCATTTGTACAAGACATTGAGGCTGCACCTGGAGTATGATGTACAGTTTTGGTTATTCTGTTATAGGAAAGATGTCATTAAGTTGGAAAGAGTGCGGAGAAGATTTACAAGAATGTTGCCAGGACTTGAGGGCCTGAGTCCCTGGAGTGTACAAGACTGAGTGGTGACCTTGTGGCAGTGTATAAAATCATGAGGGGCATAGATAGGGTGAATACAGTCTTTTTCCCCAAGGGAAGGGAATCAAAAACTAGAGGGCATAGGTTTGAGGTGAGAAGGGAAAGGTTTAAAAGAGACATGAGGGGTAACTTCATGCAGAGGGTGGTGTGCATATGGAATGAGCTGCTAAAAGAAGTGGTTGAGGCAGGTACAATAACATTAAAAAGACATTTGCACAGGTACATAAATAGGAAACGTTTAGAGCAATATGGGCCAAATGCAGGCAAACAGGACTAACTTAGATAGGCATATTGGTTGGCATAGCTGAGTTGGGCCACAGGGTCTGCTTCTGTGCTGTATTACTCTGTGACTCTATAGCTGATAGAGAGGTGATATCTTTTCTGTTAATAGTATAGTTAGTTGGGAACACACTTCCCAAATTTGTATCTAGTGAAATTCATTAATGCAATACTGCTGTACATCTGAAACATTTATGGTGAACGTAAGGAGGATACTGGATAAATGGGGGCAATAAAGCTTTATCGTTGGAAGAATAAAGACAGCAATCCATTATATCAGGGGCATTGTTTGAGTGAGACTGCATTATGAAAGTGGCCCACTGAAGCTGGATATTAAAGACAATGGATATTGTTGGTGCATGGTTGAGATTAGCAGAGGAGGCAATAATGGTCTTGCTAAATATTCTTTAATTTGTTTTGAAAGATATAATGTTCTGAGGGGGTTAGATGCTGAGAGGGTGTTTCCCATCACTGGGGAATCTAAAACTAAGATCGTAGTTTTAAGATGAGGAGGAGACGTTTCTTCTCGCAGGAGTTCGTGAATCTTTGGAGTTCTCTGTGCAGTGGAAGCCGAGCTGGGCTTTATGGGAAAGAGTCAGGAAATTGGAAATTACCCCAAGATCAGCGGTGATTGTATTCAATGACAGAGCGTGCTCGAGCGGTGATATGATCTATTCCTGCTAGTATTCCATATGCTACTATTGCATAGGCTTTTCTACATTAAAGCTTACTCTGGAGATAAAGAAAGAACTTGAGAAGTGAACTTATCTGGGCAAACTCTGGAGAAAGCAAAAATAGTAAAGAAAAATCAGAAAGAAAATACTAGAGGATGGATATGAAAATAAGAGCCTTAAATACACTTATGGAAAACAGAAGTGAGTCAAGGCATCTGTGGAGGGAAATGGACAGTCGACGTTTCGGGTCGAGACCCTTCATCTGGATGAAATGAAGAGAGATTTTCCAGCGAATCCAGTAAATTTAAAAGGTACACGGGAATAAGGGTCCCAGTGAGTCAGGGTGGAGTATGGCAAACATCCCCTTGTGAGCCGGATGCCAAAGCATCAGAGTGCCAAACCACTGGAATTTCCGAGTTTACTGCATGTCCTCTTTCCACTACTCATTCGATCCTGTTTCTTTCCCCTGCTTCTTGCGTCATTAAAATAGAAAAGCAGGATTTCCATCATTCTGGTTTTAATGCTATATTTTGTGTAAGGTTGTATTTTGGACAGGAGACAAATACGAAGTGAAGTCAAAATTTAAAGATCAATCAGCCACTCACAATGTAGAATGCAAAACCAGAGGGTTCTTTGACATACTTTCACTATTAAACGAGGCAGTATGGCATTATTAACATTAAAAATATTTATTACAGACAAGCCTCGACCCACTGTACCACGTAAGAGGTAATATAAGTTCGATTAAATGCAAGCCCTCATGGTTTGATAAACAGAAAGCTGGCGAGATACTATCATTCTCATCTATTTATTCTAAACGCAAGCCACGAAGCAGGAAATAGGCTTTGAATGAAATATACATATGACTCGACGTGCACTTTCCTTCTGTGGTGCTTGGCAGTTGAAAGACAGCCAAAATTTGATGCATTTGGCAAGAGATTTTCGGCAAGCTAATATTCTATCTACGCAGAGACAAGCTGGTTCATGTGACACGACTATTAAGGTACCCCTAGGCTGGTAATAATTGTCCATAAAGCAATTATTACCTTCGCTCAGTTCTCTGGAACACTGACACTGGGAGGCGCGGTCTGCTTTGTGTCTGAGGTGTTTCAGTGCGAGGTTGTCCTGATTGGATCGCGTACTCGGGCGTCGCTCCAGCCCACCAACCCGCTGATGCGAGTGGCTGGGGTAGCGGTCAATCACATCGAGGGGCGGGCCGTTGCGGACGTCTCAGCTGGAATTTGAGGCAACCGGAGAGTTGCTTCTGGGAGCGGCGCCGGGCACGTTGGTTTTGCGGGCGGAACCGTTGCTTTATTCCTTTCTCAACTCCGGCCAGTACAAATTATTGATCATAAACTTGTTAATTGCGAACGTTTCCTCTCCCAACCTTACAACTGGACGCGACGGATAGATAAGTTTGCTGATGCAACCGGAGTAAAAGTGCATGTGTCGGTGAGTTCTCATTTTCTTGTGACATTTGCCGTTTTGAGAGATTTAACCGAGCCCAGCTGCAGTGTTTATTGAGGATTGTGTAACAGGAACACCAATAGTAGGGGTTAGGAGATCCTGGAGGCTGGAAACTTGGTTGTCATGGTTCAAAAATAGAATTCTGTGCGTGTCACCATGAAGGGATAACGATGGTCGTGATCTTGAACTTCTTCCTGTGTCTGCCTTGGGCTGCAATCTAGCCGTGAACTTTACGAGCTGTGCTTTTACAAAGCGGGATTCTCCCGGTCCTTCAGAAGGACACAATGAAAAGAAACTATATCTTGTGGTGGTTTCTCTTTTCTCACACATTCGAGTGCAGTTTGCATCTAACTGTGTCCCAGCCAGTTGCATTAATCGTGAGTGATTCGGGTGCAATTGCTGTAGATGGCAACAGATTGGTGGATTTTTTTTTATCTGTCACTTTACAAACACTTCATGACAAATGTTTTAATTTATAATCTCAAGGGTTTAAAAGCACGCACACTGCATATTCGCAATTGCTGTTTTTATGTCTGTTTACGAACATTCTTGACACACGTTTTAATTTGCCTAAATGGTTTAAATACACGCACTACATCTTCTCAGCGGCTGTTTTTACGTTATTTACAAACAATTCACGACAAATGTTTTAATTTATAATCTCAAGGTTTCAAATGCACGCACACTGCATATTCACAGTTGCTGATCAGGATTAAATAAGGTATTTTCGTCCTTAATTGTACTGGCCAATAGCCCGAGAGTTCAGAAACGTTTCCAGGAAGAAACTGTGTCGTGGATTCCAGTAGAAAATTTGAATACAACCAAAAAGCTGTAAGTACTCAGCACGTCAGGCAGCATCGGTGGAAAGGGGTAGAGTTAACGTTTCGAGTCAATGACCTTTCAACACAGCATTAATTCTCTGTCTATCTGTTTGGAATGTTGAAAAATAAATTTAGGAATATTGACCTTTGACATCTGTAGAATAACATCATAAAGAGAATTAACTGGCAGGAAAACCACAGACATTTTTAATTGAAGTCTTTTAGTACTGATTTAGCACAAGTTAAAACTGACATTCCGCAGAATTCAGCAATGCCTGGATATTTTTCTATTTAGCAGTTTCATAGGTGGGGGATAGTTCTATTATGCTGACAGCCTCCTAGTATCTTGTTAGTTCATGCTGACCTGTGTGCTGTTGGTCATTTTGACTGTTGATGTTAGTGCAGCCTTCCTGATGCTCTTCTCACCCGAAATCCATACTTCAACCCCTTCCCCCCCCCCCCCCCCCCCCCCCCATACCCAACACTCATTCCAGCTTAAAAGTGTTGAAACCTGGCTGAGACAAGCTAACTCTTATTGGCAACAGTTTGTTTCTCTTTTATGCTTGCATGTTTCATTTATTAAGCCATAATTATAATTTTAAGAGTGAAATTCAACCTTACAGTGATTAAGGAATATATTGATTCCAGTTTGGGTGATGTTGGGACTTGGAGAGGAATTTGCAGGTAAGCATTCTCCCAACAAGCTGCTATCCTTAACATTTAAGGTGATAGAGGTTATACATTTGTATCATATGTCTGAAAGATGATATGCATGTGGTACAGTTTGTATATGGTACCCACTTCAACCATGATACGTAGGTGGTGGAGGGAATGATTGTTCAGAATAGTGGATCAGATGGCTATCAAGTGGCCCACTTTGACCTGGATAATGTAAAGCTTCTTCAATATTGTGGCTCTGCACTTTGCAGATAAATGGACAGTATTTCGTCGTGCTTCTGATCTGGCTGTTGTACAAGATGGAAAGGTTTTGACAAGTCAGGAAATGAATACGATTCTGGCGTGATGATCCTGTCACAACGGTCAAGTTCCTGGTTGATGCTGGAGTCTCAGTGAGGTTAATGCTATTGGTTGTCAGTGGGAAGAGGTTAATCTCTATTTTGTTGAAGATGGTCATTTTCTTAATTTGGTGGGTAAATTTTGCTGTTCACACAAACCTGTATTTAAGTGTTGTGAATGTCTTGCACCATGTAGACATGACCTCTTTGATTATCTGACATGCTGCAAATGGAACTGAAAACTCTGATCATCAGTAACTAATCCCATTTCAGATCTTATGATGGAGGGAAAGCCTTTCATGAAGTAGCTAAGAATGTTTGGTTCTTGGACACTGCCTGGGGAATGTTTCTGTTTAAATTTTACTATTGAAAATACTTTTTTTTTTGCCTCCAGAACTTTAAGTAATGTAAAAGTACTACTTCAGGTATGATCTAAAAGTAACTCATCTATTATACTGACATAGCCACTGTGCAGATTGGTCTCAATTGCTGAAGATCCAATCTTCAGAGCCATTTACTAGGCATGCTTTATGTTTAAATCTTGCAGTTTAGTAACCTCCTATCAATCATAAAATGAAGAAAATTGTGTTCATTATTTATAAAGGGAAAATATTCCAGTCTGTGCTCTTTTTTAAAAAAAAATCAAGAAACACTCAAATAGATTAAAAGATTACTTGAAACATTCATGAACGTTCAGATTTCGAATTATCAATATCAAAGTAGAGGTAATGCATCTCTTAGGACGTTAATGATAAAATAATTTAAGAAAGAACATGGTCTGTAAGATCTTTATGTTTAAAAATCCAGGAATGTTGCCCTAATCCTTTTCAACTGACCTATCTTTGTACTTTGACCAAAGAATAAAATAGTATTAACATATAGTAGGCAAGAAGTAGTCAAATCTGTGATCGCATTTTGTTACCCGTTCCAGGAATGTGACGTCTGTAATCTGCATCTCATTCAAAGTACTTGGATTAATTGGGAGATCTTGACAGGAAAAGCACATGGTACTATAAGGTTTTGGCACTGAGAGGTTTCAAGCTGATACATGATTGTATATTGTACTCCTTCATTCCCATGATTCACTGCTGATTGGAGATCTGTAAGTGATTTGCTAGAGGCTAAAAAATTCCTAGTGATGCACAGTGAGAACACTGGAGAGAATTTGTAAAGTTGCAACAATCAAGAAATATTTTCTCTGTGATTGACAATGTCTTTCATGTAAAAATAAGTATTGAAATTGGTTTAATCTTGCAAAAGACATAAATGAGTTAACATAGAACCATAAGTGTGTATCTTGTACCTCACTCAGGATGTAGAAGTGTGAAGTACAAATACATTTCCCATGATTACTCCATCCATTTAGCTGGTGAGAACAGAAGCTAATCTAATGGCAGACGTCAGGCCCCAAGAAAATCTGGATCTGGCATTATTTGTTGGAATTCCAGCATTTCACAGCACCATGATAAAGGGGGAACCATTACAATTCCTCAGTCCTCTGAGTCACATCATGTAAATGCTGTGTAAATTATTTACCTGGCCCTGCGAATGGCAAGACATTGATTTCTGCTCCTTTCTTCCTGAAGAATGCACTGTGAAAAGGGAAAACTACATGAAATAATGCACCTGGATTGCTGTGGAACTGGTCAAACTGGCCAATTTAAATGGTGTAGATACAGGCAGAGGAATGGAAGCAGATGTCTGTTCACCTACTTGACCAGAGAACTACATTTTGTAGATTGAAAGAGCATTAATTTAAATAAATGGGTCGATGGAAGGAAGCGGTTTTATTTATAATCTAATTTATTATAGGTTCACTTTATCATTCAGAATGATCTGCAGTTTCTTAAATAACCTAAAGTAGTGTGGATCATACAAAGTAATAAAACTTTGTAGACTTAAAGAAAGAAGTAATATTTGCAGATGTTGAGTGGAAGGTCTGTTTGCCATTTCCTATGTCTCAAGCCAGAAGCGATAGCATTGCTTCCAGCCGGCAATGCCTCATTTATATTGCTTGGCTCCAATTAGAAATGTCCCACTCAGGAGGGAGGTCTGCACATACATATGAATTTGCACAGTGCTTGCCTCTCTCTCATAAAATTTTAAATGTTTTACAGCTTGTTTTTAAACAGTGCTGGAAATTTATTCCAAGGGTTTGGCATACCAATGAAGTTATATTCCATAGATCATCATCCCCCAACTATATGAGATTATCTCTCTGGATTTGGGGTTCTGAATCTAATTTAGTGTTATGTCACAGATGTAGTGTTGCTGCAAAGCAAAAACAATTTCATTTATTGTGAAATGCATATCACAATGTGTGGGTATGTTAGAATTTCTTTTATATTTTACAGGATGTGATTTTTATACTTGCGTAACTGGTGATTTTAGGCAATGACAGGTTGAGATGACAGCATATTTAGTTTGTCAGATTCCTCTCACTTGCATGATGAGCTCTTGAATTTGTAGTTTTAATATTTATAATTGAGTAATATGGGCATATTAATTATGTTGTAAAGACCATTTCAATAAGCAACCATTATGGTAACAACCAATAATCTCTCACGATTTAAACAAAAATTGATTTTTTTTTATTTCTTGTGTCTTTTTGGCAAAAGAATGTCATAAATCCTGCTGTTTAGATTTTGGATGTGTTGGATTTCAATGAGGCAAGCTTATGAAGTGAATTTAAAACTGGCTAAATGTCCTGCATTAGACTGGTGACTATACTTTTATATGTACTTAATTGGCTGCAAAGCACTTTGGGTTCATCCTGAAGTTGTGAAGACTACTTTCTTTATTTAAAATTAAAAAGAATAATTCTAAATATAGTTGTATCAATGTGGTATGATCTTGTGACTTGGGAAATGGTATTTTTTATGTCATTTAAATAGATAAATGGTGATAGAGTTAGTCATCTAAATTTGCACTTAAGCTTGTGTAAGAAGGGGTGTGACTATTTTAATGAAAAGCCTAAAATGAGATGCAAAGATGAGTTGATCCATAATGGATGAAATTTAAGATGGATCAAAATAGAGAAATAAAGGCAGGAAATAAAAATAAACAGGAATATAAATTAGGTGGTTGTTGGCAATAAGACATAATAATGACTATTCACAGTTTATCAATACCAACGGCACAATACAGTGAGCAAACCAGATCATGGATATGTTGCTGGATGGAGAGAGCACAACTGGTAATGAAGACCTGGTAATGCAATAATAATTATTTCTGTATAAGTATATGCCAATCTGATAGGCATTTTAATGAGGGACAACCAATTTGCCTAGTTGAAGATTCTAAACCAAAACAATTGAGTCATTTACGCTGATAAGGTTTAAGGGAGAAAATTTAACTATTTTCTGTAGTTTGAGTCTTGGTAATTTACTTGAAAATGCCATAAGTTCTAGACTTGAAGATACTGGGGTTTTCTTTTTTCAAAATCTAAATTCATTCATTGCCCTCCCTATTCTGGCACAGAATAGGATAAAATTAAGCAGGGGCACATCCAGTTTGTCCCTGTGTTAACTGAGTTGACTGCCATTTAAAAACTGCACGTGGCAAAGACATTCGCTAATGGGGTCCTGTTTAAAAGTTTGGATTAGCCTACAGTGATGTCATCAGGACACAATCTGCAATTTTAATTTGAAACTTAAACATCAGAGCAGTGACAGCCTCTGTACCAGGCCAAACATGCTGGGAATGGGGCAAAATTGTAGAGCTTCTCTGAACTTCCTTCCCATCCAAGACAGAATTTCTCTGATGGTATGCTTGCTAGGGATCATTCTCTCAAATCTCCAGTGGGAACTTGTTTAGGAGGTCACCAAGAAGTATTTCAATGAGGCCTACCCATTGGTCCTGGGCAGCAAAGGGAAAGTGCACAGACAGTTCAGATTAAAGTGCTTTCTACAGAAGTTGATGAATACAGGGAATGGACTGTCCAAAGAGCTAATAGACGGAGAGTCTGGAAAACAGAAGAATATATAATAAGCAGTTGAGGGAACATGTGGATTAAGGGCTATTAGCTTTTGGGACTGAACAGACAGGCTGCAAAGGGAAAGTGCACAGACAGTTCAAATTAAAGTGCTTTCTACAGAAGTTGATGAATGTGGGGAATTAAAGGAACTGGGGTTTTTTTTTTGTATCGAAATTTACTCTGCATTCATATTTTGAGGGTTTACCAATTAACATAATGCATTCTCTGATCTGAAGAAATGATAGTGTACATAATTTGTAAAATGGATTATGTGGAAATTGTGATCTCTCTGGATTACATTTATAGTGATTTCAGTGCACATTGAAGTCTGAATTGAATACAGCCTGACACCAATTCCAGCTCAAATTAGATTAGTATGTTATTAATTTAAAAATTGATTTTTAATGTTGGTGCAGAACAAACTCACATTTGCATTCATGTTGATCACAGGTGCAGGGATTTTCTGCTTTTACACTTGTCTGTCCATGTTACCTCCATTAAATTGATCGGTAGAGGATGTGTTTCTAGTATTTTCTGGGTTTTTTACTTCAGATTTCTAGCATCTGCATATTGTTTGATGTTCACGTGCAGAATCATAAATGCAGATTCTGTGTGAATTATTCTAAATAGATGAAAGATCAAGGTATTTGGACTAAGTATTTAGTGCTGGGAATGTTCAAATTAATGTTTAAAATGTTCATAGCTTGATCCTGTTATAAAGATATTGGCCTTGAAGTTATATTGTGAAACACAAGATTTTTGTGCTATGCAATGCTTTGTGGTTAAAAATTGATTGCCCAAAGCTATTGGGCTCTTCTGTGACTGCATGGTGCACTATGGTAAATTGTATTATGGTCCTCCATGTGCAAGATGCCAGTAAGCACAATTCTCTTCAACTCTGCTTGATGGTAGTCTGAGTGTTCATATCGCCTGCTCTAATTAATGTTAAAGGGTCTGTCCCTACCTCAGTCACTCTTGGATAGTCCACCAGTGAAGCAAGACCTGGAGCACCCTTGAATGGTCCATGTGCTTCATCTCACAGCTAAGTCCTCCTTTCTTGGGGAAAGAGTCCATCCAAACCTATAATTACCTCATACATTCAACCTATGTCCCAGCTTGAATGAGAATACCATGGATATTCCATAAACCATTGTTTTGGCATGAGTTTTCAATCACAATAGAATTTCTAGCCCATTTTTTTCACATTTAAGTAAAACAAAAGGTATTTAAAGTTTGTGGTGTCACATACCACTTCTGGTATGTTATAAGAAAATATATTATCTGAAATGATGAGTTGGATTTACATAATAGTTACAATTCTGCTGTGCGTGGAAAATATGCATTTGATGAGCAATAAATGCCATTTATTTTTCCTTATGTTGATGCAGCATTTTTTTTGGAAAATAGATAAGTTTAATGTGCTGGCTCTGAAGTAAACTGAAGTAAATCTTAAATCCATTTCCCATTCATGCTTCCTGTTGGTATTCTGCATGCTGAGCATTAATTGATCCCTTGTGAAATAAATAGATCATTTAGTGGGCCTCTGAGAAAGGAAAGAGTATTGTAGTGTTGTGAACTAGAGTTTCCATTAGCTTATAACTTCATTCAGCAACTTAACCCCCTTGATAAATGTGAGGCCCTGGAAAATTCTGGAAAGGCGGGGAAAAGGCAGCTGGAGAAGCTCTTCACTGTTACGGCCTCCTTCCATTCATCACAAGCATACATTTATTAAACTAAGCCAGCAAGCTGATAGAGATAAATTGTAAGGCATGATTAGGCAATTGATTTAGGAATTAATGTGCCACAATTCAAACATGTTTTGTGCTCCTTTAGTCTTGCAACCAGCTTGATTTGTGGTGTTTAACTCCTTAAAAAGCTTGCAGTGAAAAATGCTTGACTTTTCATTTGTTATTATGTATCCCCAATATATGTGGTGTCATAGATAACCTTCAGGTGAAAAGATCTGCTACTGAAATTAGTGGAATCATTAGAACCCTGCCTATGTTGTGGGTAAGATGGACAAAATTGTAGAAAGTAATATTTACTTTTAACAACTGAAGTAATTTGCAAAAGTCACTGGTATATTTCTGGGTGAGAAGACACATCTTAAGCTACATAAGTGTTTAATTTATGCTATCAAATCATGCTTGCGGAGTGTTATACTCAGTAACATTTAGTTTTCTCCTACATTCTTCTGCATATTGCAGTTCATTGCTTTGATCAGCGAGAAAGGTGAATGGTTTGGTCCAAGGGGTCTGCTGCAGATGCAGGTGAGTTTAGGTTGGGATTGAGTGGGCAAACAGCAGGTGGGGAAAGTTGACATAAAGCCTAGAGACTGAGGGAGTTGAAGTCAGGTTGGATGATCTGGCCCATTGCAGCAGAGGCCAGATATTGTGAAATCTGAAATTTCCAAATATTGCATTTAACTTTGATAAGAATCATTAAAATTAGAGCGCATAAGAAGGAAGTTTGGCCCAGCAGCTCTGTGCTGTTGGTGATTCAACTGCAAGTATTTACACTGATGCAATGGTTATGTCAATATAGCCATAAACATTTATTGCAAGAAAGCCCATTCAACCAAACATATTGATACTGACTCGTTACTGAAGCAGTTCAAAGCTAATCTCATTTTTTTAACTTGGGAGTTGTGCAACTCTCAACTTGGCTCAGTTCACTGCTGTGCATAGTCAATAAATGTGGGTTCAATCGACGCTTCAGCTTGTACCCATCGCGCAGTTTGTTTGACACTTCAGTGCTAAGAATACTGCATTGTGAACTATTAAATCTTGACGTACAATCTAATGGCACTATTCAACGAAGAGCTGAGAACTCCTGTCAACATTTACACTCAACAAACACCAGCAAAATGATTGACTTGTCATGTCCTCAAATTAACTCCTATATTTAACCACTTTAATATTTTTCATTGTGATTTACTATCTTATTTTATGCATAAGAAATTCAAGTTATTTGAAGTGTTTTCCAGAAAACATAACAATTTGAGTAAACTAAATCCTGTGCTTAATACTGGCTCGCAATTGTAGTTCCAAACCAATAAGGAAAATGTAATGGGCTGGATCTTGCTTGATTTGGCCTGCTCCTCTCAATCACCACACATGCTGCTCCTGTTGCAGTGTTTGTTCTTTTACAGCCCCATAGGTCCAGTTGAGCACAGGTCTCACTGGTGTGGCTGTTCTGTGAGCAGATCCTGAGGCCACTCATTTTGGATTGTCCTGAATGATCAGACATTTTAAAATTGCAATTGATTTTAAAATGTTAACCATTAAAAATTATTAAAATGAAAACTTACGTAAAATAAATTGAAATAATGGAAATTAATTTTAAAATATTAAGATTAAAATCACTTACATTTTCAGTCAAGGTCAGCCATCCCTTCCTAATGAATGGGTTTGTACAACGTTCCCCTGCGTAGCTGGCATTAAGTTGAAGGGCAGGTGCAATGTGCATCAGACCCTCAGCTTGGACATAATGAATCCAGTGTGTCAATGCAGAATCCAGCACCAGACTGGTATCTAACTTCCAGCTCATATGTTTTCCATGCCAGAAGTTGGGAATGAATTAACCCATATACCGCAGCCACTGAAATGCTGGCTGGCAAACAATGTGAATCATAAAGTAAATTTTGCACCTAGCCTTAGTGCAAATGTTGATTTATTAATATAGCCTATCCTTAGTTATAAAACCATTGTTCTTTGTCTTTGAGGCCATTCTTCTATATTATGCAGTCTTGCAAATACCGTTTTGAACTTTTGTTCCTGTCACAGTTATCATTCCGTAATATCTATTTGCAAGACCTTTCTTAAACCTCGGTTGCTTTAACCTATCTGTTATCTATTAAGTCATAGTCTTTGTAGTCTCTGCAATCTTTATTTCACTTGTACCTTATTCTTCTCCAGACTCTCTCACTTCCTTCTGTTTCCCCACCTCCCTCCCACTCATTCCTCTCTCGGATACATATCAGAATAGTTGGGAATCATGATGCAGACTGGAAGATGAAATTTTGGATAATAAAAACAAAGAGTGCTGGAAATAGCAGTTCAGGCCACATCTGTGGGAAGAGAAATGGAGCTAATATTTCAGATCAATTACGCTTCATCAGAACTGGGCAGGAGACAAAGAAAACTTGTAAAGCTGCAGGGAAGGTGGGAGATAGATGTCTCTAAGGTAAAACTGAGATGACCATGGGGATAAGCTGTAAACAAAGTTATCTGGTCATAAGTGAATGGCAGCAGCTGAAGATTGAGAAACACTGGGTCTTCGAACTGAAACATTAACTCTGTTTCTCTTCCACAGATGCAGCCTGACCTGCTGATTATTTCCAGCATTTTGTGTTTTTGCGGTTGGTGTTTCAATTTTTCAAATGAAATCTTTGAGTTCCACTCCTTGTATCCATAATCTGATTCTCTCCCACAGTGATCTATCCATTTGTGGGATGGAGCACTGCTGGCAAAAGAAGCATTTACTGCCATACTGAATTGCTCCCCGGGTGGCTTCAGAGGACAGTTGAGAGTTAACCACACATTGCTGCAGGTGTGGAATCGTGCATTGGTTATTGAGCAAGGACAGCAGATTTCTTTCCCAAAAGTGAACCACGTGGGTTTTCATGACATTCAGTAGATTCCAGGTCATTATTGCTGATACTGTTTAGTAAATTGCAGATCTAGTTACTTAACTGAAATTCAATTATTTGCCCAAGCCTCCAGATTACTGGTCTAGTAATAATCACTATCCTTCCACACTTCCGAAAATATCCATGAGATCAGAATTAGACGGTTAAGATTTTATAAATTATTTCTTGAAAGGCAACCAAGCTTTAGGAATGATTCAATAGCCCATTTAATCTATTATCAGGTGAGAGATTCACTATTAATTCGAATGGCTAAGGCATGTCAAGAATTGACCCATTCATGCAACATGTTACTTCTTGACCCTACTATAGATCTGCAGAATATTTGTGATAATGTAATCTGTCATATTTTCTGGTGGCACTCCATCTTCCTAATGGATTTTCATTATTCAATTCTTACAGAGATCCTTCACTGGCTTTTGTGTTCAGTTGTTCTTCTGTATTCTTGTGGAAAGAAATAAAAATTATTGGTTAAACAGGAACATGGATTAGAGCCAATTATAATAAATGTTCTTCAAGATCTGTTGCAGAATTGATTTATGACAACGAAGCTGTTTCCTTCAGCTGTTATAAAGAAAAACTACAGAAAAATGCCATTAAGTCAAAGACTTCAATATGTTATAAGATGTAAAGCTATCAGGGGACAGTTACATAGCTGGAATACTTGAGTAATATGAGCAAAGCACAAACTAGTCAGTGCAGATATGGTATGTGTTTTCTCAATAGTTCAGAGTGTAATGAAAGCTGCTTTAGCAGCTTAAAGACAGCTGCTTTTGGGATAATAAAAAGTGTTTAAATTTGTTCTACAGGATGTGTTGCATTAATGATACAGACAACTCCATCTGTTTTAGATGTAACTTTTTTAGATTTGCACACTTTATAAATGGTTGGCAACTGTTTCAAATAATACTCTAACAATTTGTTTATTTTATTCCATTAATTGTGTGATTGAGAGAAAGCACAAGCCTGGGTAATTTCATTTAATAGAACAACTTCTGGTAAAATACAAGTTATGAATTTTGTATTACATACATTTTATACAATTGGAAAGAATGGATGTTTGCAAATTGCTTTTTTCCATGAACTAGCCAACGTGATTATTTTTCCAACTTTTTTTTCCACGTATTTCCAAATTCCTTGTCCCCAGAGTTTAAAGCCAAATAACGTATTGAACAGTGAAAGATTGTAATGGAGCTATGTTGGTATTAATGTGTATAGTTGTTGTGGTTGTGTCTGCAAAATTAGTTTCAAGCTGAGGTATAATGGGGGCTATTTTATATTACAGAACACCAGTGAAAAGCTCCCAGCGGCAGCTAGCTGTTCCCTAGTCAAAGCATCTCATAAAACTGTTGCCATCTGTCATGACTAATGCTATATAGCTTAATCATTGTGCCAAATATTGTTTGCCACTTGCAATGCAGAAACTTTTTTGTTTAAAAAAAAATCTGTTCTTTCATTCATGAGTGCTTTGCTAGCAGTCTTACAGGAGGATTTTCAAATATAATGCATCAGGGTAAAGTGGTAGTGTAGTAGTTATATTGGGCCAATACTCCAGAGGTCTGGACCGACTGTCCAGAGACCCAGTTAACAGTGTGGAATTTAAACTCAGTAGAACTCTGGAGCTTTTAAAAAAAAATCTAGTCACTAATAATGATGACCATAAAATCATTGGATTGTGTTTTAAAAACCCATCTGTTCACTAATCTCCTTTAGAGAGCAGAAAATCTGGTATCCTTAGATAGCCTAGCTAGTATGAGATCCCTGACTCATCAATGTGATTGACTATTAGGTGGCCCCCTGAATTGGCCTAACATACCTCTCAATTGTACCATAACCACTATGTTGAAATAAAGGATGTATTAAAGAATAAAGACCACCTGGCATTGACCTAGGCACTGAACTCAGACACTGAATTGCATCCCAGTTGACTAATCCTCCTCATGAGCACCCAGGGACTGGTGTCTAAATTGGGAGAGCTGACCCATGGGTTAATCCAGCAACAGCCTGATGCAGCAATTCTTACAGAATCATTCTGTAATGATAATGTGCCAGACTCCTCTGTCACAATCCTTGGACAAACCCACCTGAGGAGGTGGCACAGTGATGAACAGCCAAAAGTGTGTAGCCCTGAGAGTCTTAAATATTGATTCCAAACCCCATGGAATCATGTTTTGGTGCCCATGTTTGACATCCTCTTGATTACCATCTGTACACTCCCTCAGCTGATGAATCAATGTTTAACATGGGGGAAACAATGTGTGGAGGATGATGCACTGAAAGTGGCAAGTGTAGCCTCGTGTCCCATAATGATTATGTCTGAGTTCAGTGCCTAGGTCAATGCCAGGTGGTCTTCATTCTTTAATACATCCTTTATTTCAATATAGTGGTTATGGTACAGTTGAGAGGTATGTTAGGCCAATTCAGGGGCACCTAATAGTCAACCACATTGATGAGTCAGTGGATCATCCCTAAAATGAGAAGGGCAGAGGGTATGGTGCTTAGTCCTTTGGAGTTTGTAGGAGCACCAAGCATACCTAAAAACTGAGTGCCAACTTGGTGAACCTACACCTAGAACTATATTCATGCTAAACAGCAGGCTACATGCTGGGTTAAGTGATCTCAAAACCAATGGAGCTGATCAAAGCACAACTCAGATCAAAGTCTTTCCAAATTGAGTTGTGAATGATGGTGAACATTTAAATAGCTAACAGGACGAGGAGGTTCCTAGAACATCTCCACCCTCAACGTTGGTAGCACTTGGCTAAATGCAGGGCTAAAGTATTTGCAATCATGTTCATCCAGAAGTGCAGAGTGGATGATCTACCTCTTGAGATATCTACCATCACAGAAGGTGGTCTTCAGCCAATTTAATTCACTCCACATAATTTCAAGAAATGGTTGAAAGCACTGGATAGAACAAAGGACTAAGCACCATACTGTCTGTAGTACTGAATAGCTGTGCTTGTGCCC